>NW_027473380.1:0-600000 GCF_050947335.1 Megachile rotundata | reverse complement strand
CAATCACACAATCACACAATCACACAATCACACAATCACACAATCACACAATCACACAATCACACAATCACACAATCACACAATCACACAATCACACAATCACACAATCACAATCGCACAATCACAATTACACAATCACACAATCACACAATCACACAATCACACAATCACACAATCAGACAATCACACAACCACACAACCACACAATCATACAAGCACGCAATCACTCAATCACACAATCACACAATCACACAATCACACAATCACACAACCACCCAACCACACAATCACACAAGCACACAATGACTCAATCACACAATCACACACTCACACAATCACACAGTCACGCAATCACAATCACGCAATCGCAATCACGCAATCACAATCACGCAATCACACATTCACGGTCACACTAACACGATCACACAATCACGATCACACAATCACGGTCACACAATCACGGTCACACAACCACACAATCACACAATCACACAATCACACAATCACACAATCACACAATCACACAATCACACAATCACACAATCACACAATCACACAATCACACAATCACACAATCACACAATCACACAATCACACAATCACACAATCACACAATCACACAATCACAGAATCACACAATCACACAATCACACAATCACGCAATCACGCAATCACACAATCACACAATCACACAATCACACAATCACACAATCACACAATCACACAATCACACAATCACACAATCACACAATCACACAGTCACAATCACACAATCACACAATCCCACAATCACACAATCACACAATCACACAATCACACAATCACACAATCACACAATCACACAATCACACAATCACACAATCACACAATCACACAATCACACAATCACACAATCACACAATCACACAATCACACAATCACACAATCACACAATCACACAATCACACAATCACACAATCACACAATCACACAATCACACAACCACACAATCACACAATCACACAATCACACAATCACAATCGCACAATCACAATTACACAATCACACAATCACACAATCACACAATCACACAATCACACAATCACACAATCAGACAATCACACAACCACACAACCACACAATCATACAAGCACACAATCACTCAATCACACAATCACACAATCACACAATCACACAATCACACAACCACCCAACCACACAATCACACAAGCACACAATCACTCAATCACACAATCACACACTCACACAATCACACAGTCACAATCACACAATCACACAATCACACAATCACACAATCACACAATCACACAATCACACAACCACACAATCACACAATCACACAATCACACAATCACACAATCGCCTAATCACACAATCACACAACCACACAATCACACAAGCACACAATCACTCAATCACACAATCACACACTCACACAATCACACAATCACACAATCACACAATCGCAAAATCACACAATCACACAAACACACGATCACACGGTCACACGATCACACAATCACACGATCACGCAATCACACATCCACACAATCACACAATCACACCATCACACAATCACACAATCACACAATCACACAATCACGCAATCACAATCACGCAATCGCAATCACGCAATCACAATCACGCAATCACACATTCACGGTCACACTAACACGATCACACAATCACGATCACACAATCACGGTCACACAATCACGGTCACACAACCACACAATCACACAATCACACAATCACACAATCACACAATCACACAGTCACACAATCACAATCACGCAATCACACAATCACGATCACACAATCACGATCACACAATCACGATCACACAATCACGGTCACACAACCACACAATCACACAATCACACAATCACACAATCACACAATCACACAATCACACAATCACACTATCACACAATCACACAATCCCACAATCACACAATCACACAGTCACACAATCACACAATCACACAATCACACAATCACACAATCACACAATCACACAATCGCACAATCACACAATCGCACAATCACACAATCACACAATCACACAATCACACAATCACACAAGCACACAATCACACAATCACACGATCACACGATCACACGATCACACAATCACACGATCACGCAATCACACAATCACACAATCACACAATCACACAATCACAGAATCACACAATCACACGATCACACGATCACACGATCACACGATCACACAATCACACGATCACGCAATCACACATTCACACAATCACACAATCACACCATCACACAATCACACAATCACACAATCACACAATCACAATCACGATCACACAATCACGATCACACAATCACGATCACACAATCACGATCACACAATCACGGTCACACAACCACACAATCACACAATCACACTATCACACGATCACACAATCACACAATCACGGAATCACAATCACGCAATCACAATCACGCATTCACACATTCACGGTCACACTATCACGGTCACACAATCGGTCACACAATCACGGTCACACAATCATGGTCACACAATCACACAGTTCCTCAATCACACAGTCACACAGTCACACAGTCACACAATCACTCAGTCACACAATCACACAATCACACAATCACACAATCACACAATCACACAATCACACAATCACACAATCACAATCACACAATCACAATCACACAATCACACAATCACACAATCAAACAATCACACAATCACACAATCACACAATCACACAATCACACAATCATCAATCACACAATCACGGTCACACAATCACACATTCACACAATCACACAATCACACAATCACTCAATCACAAAATCACACAATCACACAATCACACAGTCACACAATCACAATCACGCAATCACACAATCACGATCACACAATCACGATCACACAATCACGATCACACAATCACGGTCACACAACCACACAATCACACAATCACACAATCACACAATCACACAATCACACAATCACGATCACACAATCACGATCACACAATCACGATCACACAATCACGATCACACAATCACGGTCACACAACCACACAATCACACTATCACACAATCACACAATCACACAATCACACAATCACACAATCGCACAATCACACAATCACACAATCACAATTACACAATCACACAATCACACAATCACACAATCGCACAATCACACAATCACACAATCACACAATCACACAATCACACAATCACACAAGCACACAGTCACTCAATCACACAATCACACAATCACACAATCACACAATCACACAATCACACAATCACGCAATCACGCAATCACGCAATCACACAATCACACAATCACACAATCACACAATCACACAATCACACAATCACACAATCACACAATCACACAATCACGCAATCACAATCACGCAATCAGAATCACGCAGTCACACATTCACGGTCACACTATCACGGTCACACAATCACGGTCACACAATCACGGTCACACAATCACGGTCACACAACCACACAATCACACAATCACACAATCACACAATCACACAATCACACAATCACACAATCACACAATCACACAATCACACAATCACACAATCACACAATCACACAATCACACAATCAGACAATCACACAATCACACAATCACACAATCACACAATCACAATCACGATCACACAATCACGATCACACAATCACGGTCACACAATCACGGTCACACAACCACACAATCACACAATCACACAATCACACAATCACACAATCACACAATCATCAATCACACAATCACGGTCACACAATCACACATTCACACAATCACACAATCACACAATCACTCAATAACAAAATCACACAATCACACAATCACACAATCACACAATCACACAGTCACACAATCACAATCACGCAATCACACAATCACGATCACACAATCACGATCACACAATCACGATCACACAATCACGGTCACACAACCACACAATCACACAATCACACAATCACACAATCACACAATCACACAATCACACAATCACACAATCACGATCACACAATCACGATCACACAATCACGATCACACAATCACGGTCACACAACCACACAATCACACTATCACACAATCACACAATCACTCAGTCACACAATCACTCAGTCACACAATCACACAATCACACAATCACACAATCACACAATCACACAATCACACAATCACACAATCACACAATCACACAATCACACAATCACACAATCACACAATCACACAATCACACAATCACACAATCACAATCACACAATCACACAATCACACAAGTATACAATCACACAAGCACACAATCACACAAGCACACAATCACACAATCACACACTCACACAATCACACAATCACACAATCACACAATCACACAATCTCGCAATCACACAATCACGCAATCACACAATCACACAATCACAAAATCACACAATCACACAATCACAGAATCACACAATCACAATCACACAATCACACAATCACACAATCACACAATCACACAATCACACAACCACACAATCACACAATCACACAATCACACAATCACTCAATCACACAATCACACACTCACACAATCACAATCACACAATCACAATCACACAATCACAATCACACAACCACAATCACACAATCACAATCACACAATCACAATCACACAATCACAATCACACAATCACAATCACACAATCACAATCACACAATCACAATCACACAATCACAATCACACAATCACAATCACACAATCACAATCACACAATCACAATCACACAATCACAATCAAACAATCACAATCACACAATCACAATCACACAATCACAATCACACAATCGCAATCACACAATCACAATCACACAATCACAATCACACAATCACAATCACACAATCACAATCACACAATCACAATCACACAATCACAATCACACAATCACAATCACACAATCACAATCACACAATCACAATCACACAATCACAATCACACAATCACAATCACACAATCACAATCACACAATCACAATCACACAATCACAATCACACAATCACAATCACACAATCACAATCGCACTATCACAATCACACAATCACAATCACACAATCACAATCACACAATCACACAATCACACAATCACAATCACACAATCACAATCACACAATCACAATCACACAATCACAATCACACAATCACAATCACACAATCACAATCACACAATCACAATCACACAATCACAATCACACAATCACAATCACACAATCACAATCACACAATCACAATCACACAATCACAATCACACAATCACAATCACACAATCACAATCACACAATCACAATCACACAATTACAATCACACAATCACAATCACACAATCACAATCAAACAATCACAATCACACAATCACAATCACACAATCACACAATCACACAAGCACACAAGCACACAATCACTCAATCACACAATCACTCAATCACACAATCACACAATCACACAATCACACAATCACACAATCACATAATCACACAATCACACAATCACACAATCTCACAATCACACAATCTCACAATCACACAATCGCACAATCACACAATCACACAATCACACAATCACACAATCACACAATCACACAATCACACAATCACCTAATCACACAATCACACAATCTCACAACCACACAATCACACAAGCACACAATCACTCAATCACACAATCACACACTCACACAATCACACAGTCACAATCACACAATCACAACCACACAATCACAATCACACAATCACAATCATACAATCACAATCACACAATCACACAAGCACACAATCACACAATCTCACAATTACCCAATCACGCAATCACACAATCACACAATCACACAATCACACAATCACACAATCACAATCGCACAATCACAATTACACAATCACACAATCACACAGTCACACAATCACACAATCACACAATCGCACAATCAGACAATCACACAACCACACAACCACACAACCATACAAGCACACAATCACTCAATCACACAATCACACACTCACACAATCACACAGTCACAATCACACAATCACACAATCCCACAATCACACAATCACACAATCACACAATCACACAATCACACAATCACACAATCACACAATCACACAATCACACAATCACACAATCACACAATCACACAATCACACAATCACACAATCACACAATCGCACAATCACACAATCACACAATCACACAATCACACAATCACAATCGCACAATCACAATTACACAATCACACAATCACACAATCACACAATCAGACAATCACACAACCACACAACCACACAATCATACAAGCACACAATCACTCAATCACACAATCACACAATCACACAATCACACAATCACACAACCACCCAGCCACACAATCACACAAGCACACAATGACTCAATCACAGAATCACACACTCACACAATCACACAGTCACAATCACACAATCACACAATCACACAATCACACAATCACACAATCACACAACCACACAATCACACAATCACACAATCACACAATCACACAATCACACAATCGCCTAATCACACAATCACACAACCACACAATCACACAAGCACACAATCACTCAATCACACAATCACACACTCACACAATCACACAATCACACAATCACACAATCGCAAAATCACACAATCACACAAACACACGATCACACGATCACACGATCACACAATCACACGATCACGCAATCACACAATCACACAATCACACAATCACGCAATCACGCAATCACACAATCACACAATCACACAATCACACAATCACACAATCACACAATCACACAATCACACAATCACACAATCACACAATCACACAATCACACAGTCACAATCACACAATCACACAATCCCACAATCACACAATCACACAATCACACAATCACACAATCACACAATCACACAATCACACAATCACACAATCACACAATCACACAATCACACAATCACACAATCACACAATCACACAATCACACAATCACACAATCACACAATCACACAATCACACAATCACACAATCACAATCGCACAATCACAATTACACAATCACACAATCACACAATCACACAATCACACAATCACACAATCACACAATCACACAATCAGACAATCACACAACCACACCACCACACAATCATACAAGCACACAATCACTCAATCACACAATCACACAATCACACAATCACACAATCACACAACCACCCAACCACACAATCACACAAGCACACAATCACTCAATCACACAATCACACACTCACACAATCACACAGTCACAATCACACAATCACACAATCACACAATCACACAATCACACAATCACACAATCACACAATCACACAACCACACAATCACACAATCACACAATCACACAATCACACAATCACACAATCGCCTAATCACACAATCACACAACCACACAATCACACAAGCACACAATCACTCAATCACACAATCACACACTCACACAATCACACAACCACACAATCACACAATCACACAATCACACAATCACTCAATCACACAATCACACACTCACACAATCACAATCACACAATCACAATCACACAATCACAATCACACAATCACAATCACACAATCACAATCACACAATCACAATCACACAATCACAATCACACAATCACAATCACACAATCACAATCACACAATCACAATCACACAATCACAATCAAACAATCACAATCACACAATCACAATCACACAATCACAATCACACAATCGCAATCACACAATCACAATCACACGATCACAATCACACAATCACAATCACACAATCACAATCACACAATCACAATCACACAATCACAATCACACAATCACAATCACACAATCACAATCACACAATCACAATCACACAATCACAATCACACAATCACAATCACACAATCACAATCACACAATCACAATCACACAATCACAATCACACAATCACAATCACACAATCACAATCACACAATCACAATCACACAATCACAATCACACAATCACAATCACACTATCACAATCACACAATCACAATCACACAATCACAATCACACAATCACACAATCACACAATCACAATCACACAATCACAATCACACAATCACAATCACACAATCACAATCACACAATCACAATCACACAATCACAATCACACAATCACAATCACACAATCACAATCACACAATCACAATCACACAATCACAATCACACAATCACAATCACACAATCACAATCACACAATCACAATCACACAATCACAATCACACAATCACAATCAAACAATCACAATCACACAATCACAATCACACAATCACACAATCACACAAGCACACAAGCACACAATCACTCAATCACACAATCACTCAATCACACAATCACACAATCACACAATCACACAATCACACAATCACATAATCACACAATCACACAATCACACAATCTCACAATCACACAATCTCACAATCACACAATCGCACAATCACACAATCACACAATCACACAATCACACAATCACACAATCACCTAATCACACAATCACACAATCTCACAACCACACAATCACACAAGCACACAATCACTCAATCACACAATCACACACTCACACAATCACACAGTCACAATCACACAATCACAACCACACAATCACAATCACACAATCACAATCATACAATCACAATCACACAATCACACAAGCACACAATCACACAATCTCACAATTACCCAATCACGCAATCACACAATCACACAATCACACAATCACACAATCACAATCGCACAATCACAATTACACAATCACACAATCACACAGTCACACAATCACACAATCACACAATCGCACAATCAGACAATCACACAACCACACAACCACACAACCATACAAGCACACAATCACTCAATCACACAATCACACACTCACACAATCACACAGTCACAATCACACAATCACACAATCCCACAATCACACAATCACACAATCACACAATCACACAATCACACAATCACACAATCACACAATCACACAATCACACAATCACACAATCACACAATCACACAATCACACAATCACACAATCACACAATCACACAATCACACAATCACACAATCACACAATCACACAATCACACAATCACACAATCACAATCGCACAATCACAATTACACAATCACACAATCACACAATCACACAATCACACAATCACACAATCAGACAATCACACAACCACACAACCACACAATCATACAAGCACACAATCACTCAATCACACAATCACACAATCACACAATCACACAATCACACAACCACCCAGCCACACAATCACACAAGCACACAATGACTCAATCACAGAATCACACACTCACACAATCACACAGTCACAATCACACAATCACACAATCACACAATCACACAATCACACAATCACACAATCACACAACCACACAATCACACAATCACACAATCACACAATCACACAATCACACAATCGCCTAATCACACAATCACACAACCACACAATCACACAAGCACACAATCACTCAATCACACAATCACACACTCACACAATCACACAATCACACAATCGCAAAATCACACAATCACACAAACACACGATCACACGATCACACGATCACACAATCACACGATCACGCAATCACACAATCACACAATCACACAATCACGCAATCACGCAATCACACAATCACACAATCACACAATCACACAATCACACAATCACACAATCACACAATCACACAATCACACAATCACACAATCACACAATCACACAGTCACAATCACACAATCACACAATCCCACAATCACACAATCACACAATCACACAATCACACAATCACACAATCACACAATCACACAATCACACAATCACACAATCACACAATCACACAATCACACAATCACACAATCACACAATCACACAATCACACAATCACACAATCACACAATCACACAATCACACAATCACACAATCACAATCGCACAATCACAATTACACAATCACACAATCACACAATCACACAATCACACAATCACACAATCACACAATCACACAATCAGACAATCACACAACCACACAACCACACAATCATACAAGCACACAATCACTCAATCACACAATCACACAATCACACAATCACACAATCACACAACCACCCAACCACACAATCACACAAGCACACAATCACTCAATCACACAATCACACACTCACACAATCACACAGTCACAATCACACAATCACACAATCACACAATCACACAATCACACAATCACACAATCACACAACCACACAATCACACAATCACACAATCACACAATCACACAATCACACAATCGCCTAATCACACAATCACACAACCACACAATCACACAAGCACACAATCACTCAATCACACAATCACACACTCACACAATCACACAATCACACAATCACACAATCGCAAAATCACACAATCACACAAACACACGATCACACGATCACACGATCACACAATCACACGATCACGCAATCACACATCCACACAATCACACAATCACACCATCACACAATCACACAATCACACAATCACACAATCACGCAATCACAATCACGCAATCGCAATCACGCAATCACAATCACGCAATCACACATTCACGGTCACACTAACACGATCACACAATCACGATCACACAATCACGGTCACACAATCACGGTCACACAACCACACAATCACACAATCACACAATCACACAATCACACAATCACACAATCACACAATCACGCAATCACACAATCACGCAATCACACAATCACACAATCACACAATCACACAATCACACAATCACACAATCACACAATCACACAATCACACAATCACACAATCACACAATCACACAATCACACAATCACACAATCACACAATCACAAAATCACACAATCACACAATCACACAATCACACAATCGCACAATCAGACAATCACACAACCACACAACCACACAACCATACAAGCACACAATCACTCAATCACACAATCACACACTCACACAATCACACAGTCACAATCACACAATCACACAATCCCACAATCACACAATCACACAATCACACAATCACACAATCACACAATCACACAATCACGCAATCACGCAATCACACAATCACACAATCACACAATCACACAATCACACAATCACACAATCACACAATCACACAATCACACAATCACACAATCACACAATCACACAATCACACAATCACACAATCACACAATCACACAGTCACAATCACACAATCACACAATCCCACAATCTCACAACCACACAATCACACAAGCACACAATCACTCAATCACACAATCACACACTCACACAATCACACAGTCACAATCACACAATCACAACCACACAATCACAATCACACAATCACAATCATACAATCACAATCACACAATCACACAAGCACACAATCACACAATCTCACAATTACCCAATCACGCAATCGCACAATCACACAATCACACAATCACACAATCACAATCGCACAATCACAATTACACAATCACACAATCACACAGTCACACAATCACACAATCACACAATCGCACAATCAGACAATCACACAACCACACAACCACACAACCATACAAGCACACAATCACTCAATCACACAATCACACACTCACACAATCACACAGTCACAATCACACAATCACACAATCCCACAATCACACAATCACACAATCACACAATCACACAATCACACAATCACACAATCACACAATCACACAATCACACAATCACACAATCACACAATCACACAATCACACAATCACACAATCACAATCGCACAATCACAATTACACAATCACACAATCACACAATCACACAATCACACAATCACACAATCAGACAATCACACAACCACACAACCACACAATCATACAAGCACACAATCACTCAATCACACAATCACACAATCACACAATCACACAATCACACAACCACCCAACCACACAATCACACAAGCACACAATGACTCAATCACACAATCACACACTCACACAATCACACAGTCACAATCACACAATCACACAATCACACAATCACACAATCACACAATCACACAATCACACAACCACACAATCACACAATCACACAATCACACAATCACACAATCACACAATCACACAATCGCCTAATCACACAATCACACAACCACACAATCACACAAGCACACAATCACTCAATCACACAATCACACACTCACACAATCACACAATCACACAATCACACAATCGCAAAATCACACAATCACACAAACACACGATCACACGATCACACGATCACACAATCACACGATCACGCAATCACACATCCACACAATCACACAATCACACCATCACACAATCACACAATCACACAATCACACAATCACGCAATCACAATCACGCAATCGCAATCACGCAATCACAATCACGCAATCACACATTCACGGTCACACTAACACGATCACACAATCACGATCACACAATCACGGTCACACAATCACAATCACACAATCACAATCACACAATCACAATCACACAATCACAATCACACTATCACAATCACACAATCACAATCACACAATCACAATCACACAATCACACAATCACACAATCACAATCACAAAATCACAATCACACAATCACAATCACACAATCACAATCACACAATCACAATCACACAATCACAATCACACAATCACAATCACACAATCACAATCACACAATCACAATCACACAATCACAATCACACAATCACAATCACACAATCACAATCACACAATCACAATCACACAATCACAATCACACAATCACAATCACACAATCACAATCACACAATCACAATCACACAATTACAATCACACAATCACAATCACACAATCACAATCAAACAATCACAATCACACAATCACAATCACACAATCACACAATCACACAAGCACACAAGCACACAATCACTCAATCACACAATCACACAATCACACAATCACACAATCACACAATCACATAATCACACAATCACACAATCACACAATCTCACAATCACACAATCTCACAATCACACAATCGCACAATCACACAATCACACAATCACACAATCACACAATCACACAATCACACAATCACCTAATCACACAATCACACAATCTCACAACCACACAATCACACAAGCACACAATCACTCAATCACACAATCACACACTCACACAATCACACAGTCACAATCACACAATCACAACCACACAATCACAATCACACAATCACAATCATACAATCACAATCACACAATCACACAAGCACACAATCACACAATCTCACAATTACCCAATCACGCAATCACACAATCACACAATCACACAATCACACAATCACACAATCACACAATCACACAATCACACAATCACACAATCACACAATCACACAATCACACAATCACACAATCACACAATCACACAATCACACAATCACACAATCACACAATCACACAATCACACAATCACACAATCACACAATCACAATCGCACAATCACAATTACACAATCACACAATCACACAATCACACAATCACACAATCACACAATCAGACAATCACACAACCACACAACCACACAATCATACAAGCACGCAATCACTCAATCACACAATCACACAATCACACAATCACACAATCACACAACCACCCAACCACACAATCACACAAGCACACAATGACTCAATCACACAATCACACACTCACACAATCACACAGTCACGCAATCACAATCACGCAATCGCAATCACGCAATCACAATCACGCAATCACACATTCACGGTCACACTAACACGATCACACAATCACGATCACACAATCACGGTCACACAATCACGGTCACACAACCACACAATCACACAATCACACAATCACACAATCACACAATCACACAATCACACAATCACACAATCACACAATCACACAATCACACAATCACACAATCACACAATCACACAATCACACAATCACACAATCACACAATCACAGAATCACACAATCACACAATCACACAATCACGCAATCACGCAATCACACAATCACACAATCACACAATCACACAATCACACAATCACACAATCACACAATCACACAATCACACAATCACACAGTCACAATCACACAATCACACAATCCCACAATCACACAATCACACAATCACACAATCACACAATCACACAATCACACAATCACACAATCACACAATCACACAATCACACAATCACACAATCACACAATCACACAATCACACAATCACACAATCACACAATCACACAATCACACAATCACACAATCACACAATCACACAATCACACAATCACACAATCACACAATCACACAATCACACAACCACACAGTCACACAATCACACAATCACACAATCACAATCGCACAATCACAATTACACAATCACACAATCACACAATCACACAATCACACAATCACACAATCACACAATCAGACAATCACACAACCACACAACCACACAATCATACAAGCACACAATCACTCAATCACACAATCACACAATCACACAATCACACAATCACACAACCACCCAACCACACAATCACACAAGCACACAATCACTCAATCACACAATCACACACTCACACAATCACACAGTCACAATCACACAATCACACAATCACACAATCACACAATCACACAATCACACAATCACACAATCACACAACCACACAATCACACAATCACACAATCACACAATCACACAATCGCCTAATCACACAATCACACAACCACACAATCACACAAGCACACAATCACTCAATCACACAATCACACACTCACACAATCACACAATCACACAATCACACAATCGCAAAATCACACAATCACACAAACACACGATCACACGATCACACGATCACACAATCACACGATCACGCAATCACACATCCACACAATCACACAATCACACCATCACACAATCACACAATCACACAATCACACAATCACGCAATCACAATCACGCAATCGCAATCACGCAATCACAATCACGCAATCACACATTCACGGTCACACTAACACGATCACACAATCACGATCACACAATCACGGTCACACAATCACGGTCACACAACCACACAATCACACAATCACACAATCACACAATCACACAATCACACAATCACACAATCACACAATCACACAATCACGCAATCACACAATCACGCAATCACACAATCACACAATCACACAATCACACAATCACACAATCACACAATCACACAATCACACAATCACACAATCACACAATCACACAATCACACAATCACACAATCACACAATCACACAATCACACAATCACACAATCACAAAATCACACAATCACACAATCACACAATCACACAATCGCACAATCAGACAATCACACAACCACACAACCACACAACCATACAAGCACACAATCACTCAATCACACAATCACACACTCACACAATCACACATTCACAATCACACAATCACACAATCCCACAATCACACAATCACACAATCACACAATCACACAATCACACAATCACACAAATACACAATCACACAATCACACAATCACACAATCACACAATCACACAATCACACAATCACACAATCACACAATCACACAATCACACAATCACAATCGCACAATCACAATTACACAATCACACAATCACACAATCACACAATCACACAATCACACAATCACACAATCACACAATCAGACAATCACACAACCACACAACCACACAATCATACAAGCACACAATCACTCAATCACACAATCACACAATCACACAATCACACAATCACACAACCACCCAACCACACAATCACACAAGCACACAATCACTCAATCACACAATCACACACTCACACAATCACACAGTCACAATCACACAATCACACAATCACACAATCACACAATCACACAATCACACAATCACACAACCACACAATCACACAATCACACAATCACACAATCACACAATCGCCTAATCACACAATCACACAACCACACAATCACACAAGCACACAATCACTCAATCACACAATCACACACTCACACAATCACACAATCACACAATCACAAAATCGCAAAATCACACAATCACACAAACACACGATCACACGATCACACGATCACACAATCACACGATCACGCAATCACACATCCACACAATCACACAATCACACCATCACACAATCACACAATCACACAATCACACAATCACGCAATCACAATCACGCAATCGCAATCACGCAATCACAATCACGCAATCACACATTCACGGTCACACTAACACGATCACACAATCACGATCACACAATCACGGTCACACAATCACGGTCACACAACCACACAATCACACAATCACACAATCACACAATCACACAATCACACAATCACACAATCACACAATCACGCAATCACACAATCACGCAATCACACAATCACACAATCACACAATCACACAATCACACAATCACACAATCACACAATCACACAATCACACAATCACACAATCACACAATCACACAATCACACAATCACACAATCACACAATCACACAATCACAAAATCACACAATCACACAATCACACAATCACACAACCACGGTCACACAATCACACATTCACACAATCACACAATCACACAATCACTCAATCACACAATCACACAATCACACAATCACACAATCACACAATCACACAATCACACAATCACACAATCACACAATCACACAATCACACAATCACACAATCACACAATCACACAATCACACAATCACACAATCACACAATCGCACAATCACACAATCACACAATCACACAATCACTCAGTCACACAATCACTCAGTCACACAATCACACAATCACACAATCACACAATCACACAATCACACAATCACACAATCACACAATCACAATCACACAATCACACAATCACACAAATATACAATCACACAAGCACACAATCACACAATCACACAATCACACAATCACACAATCACACAATCACACAATCACCTAATCACACAATCACACTATCTCACAACCACACAATCACACAAGCACACAATCACTCAATCACACAATCACACACTCACACAATCACACAGTCACAATCACACAATCACAACCACACAATCACAATCGCACAATCACAATCACACAATCACACAATCACACAACCACACAATCACACAATCACACAATCACACAATCACACAATCACACAATCGCCTAATCACACAATCACACAACCACACAATCACACAAGCACACAATCACTCAATCACACAATCACACACTCACACAATCACACAATCACACAATCGCAAAATCACACAATCACACAAACACACGATCACACGATCACACGATCACACAATCACACGATCACGCAATCACACAATCACACAATCACACAATCACGCAATCACGCAATCACACAATCACACAATCACACAATCACACAATCACACAATCACACAATCACACAATCACACAATCACACAATCACACAATCACACAATCACACAGTCACAATCACACAATCACACAATCCCACAATCACACAATCACACAATCACACAATCACACAATCACACAATCACACAATCACACAATCACACAATCACACAATCACACAATCACACAATCACACAATCACACAATCACACAATCACACAATCACACAATCACACAATCACACAATCACACAATCACACAATCACACAATCACACAATCACACAATCACAATCGCACAATCACAATTACACAATCACACAATCACACAATCACACAATCACACAATCACACAATCACACAATCACACAATCAGACAATCACACAACCACACAACCACACAATCATACAAGCACACAATCACTCAATCACACAATCACACAATCACACAATCACACAATCACACAACCACCCAACCACACAATCACACAAGCACACAATCACTCAATCACACAATCACACACTCACACAATCACACAGTCACAATCACACAATCACACAATCACACAATCACACAATCACACAATCACACAATCACACAACCACACAATCACACAATCACACAATCACACAATCACACAACCACACAATCGCCTAATCACACAATCACACAACCACACAATCACACAAGCACACAATCACTCAATCACACAATCACACACTCACACAATCACACAATCACACAATCACACAATCGCAAAATCACACAATCACACAAACACACGATCACACGATCACACGATCACACAATCACACGATCACGCAATCACACATCCACACAATCACACAATCACACCATCACACAATCACACAATCACACAATCACACAATCACGCAATCACAATCACGCAATCGCAATCACGCAATCACAATCACGCAATCACACATTCACGGTCACACTAACACGATCACACAATCACGATCACACAATCACGGTCACACAATCACGGTCACACAACCACACAATCACACAATCACACAATCACACAATCACCTAATCACACAATCACACAATCTCACAACCACACAATCACACAAGCACACAATCACTCAATCACACAATCACACACTCACACAATCACACAGTCACAATCACACAATCACAACCACACAATCACAATCACACAATCACAATCATACAATCACAATCACACAATCACACAAGCACACAATCACACAATCTCACAATTACCCAATCACGCAATCACACAATCACACAATCACACAATCACACAATCACAATCGCACAATCACAATTACACAATCACACAATCACACAGTCACACAATCACACAATCACACAATCGCACAATCAGACAATCACACAACCACACAACCACACAACCATACAAGCACACAATCACTCAATCACACAATCACACACTCACACAATCACACAGTCACAATCACACAATCACACAATCCCACAATCACACAATCACACAATCACACAATCACACAATCACACAATCACACAATCACACAATCACACAATCACACAATCACACAAACACAATCACACAATCACACAATCACACAATCACACAATCACACAATCACACAATCACACAATCACACAATCACAATCGCACAATCACAATTACACAATCACACAATCACACAATCACACAATCACACAATCACACAATCAGACAATCACACAACCACACAATCATACAAGCACGCAATCACTCAATCACACAATCACACAATCACACAATCACACAATCACACAACCACCCAACCACACAATCACACAAGCACACAATGACTCAATCACACAATCACACACTCACACAATCACACAGTCACGCAATCACAATCACGCAATCGCAATCACGCAATCACAATCACGCAATCACACATTCACGGTCACACTAACACGATCACACAATCACGATCACACAATCACGGTCACACAATCACGGTCACACAACCACACAATCACACAATCACACAATCACACAATCACACAATCACAGAATCACACAATCACACAATCACACAATCACGCAATCACGCAATCACACAATCACACAATCACACAATCACACAATCACACAATCACACAATCACACAATCACACAATCACACAATCACACAGTCACAATCACACAATCACACAATCCCACAATCACACAATCACACAATCACACAATCACACAATCACACAATCACACAATCACACAATCACACAATCACACAATCACACAATCACACAATCACACAATCACACAATCACACAATCACACAATCACACAATCACACAATCACACAATCACACAATCACACAACCACACAATCACACAATCACACAATCACACAATCACAATCGCACAATCACAATTACACAATCACACAATCACACAATCACACAATCACACAATCACACAATCACACAATCAGACAATCACACAACCACACAACCACACAATCATACAAGCACACAATCACTCAATCACACAATCACACAATCACACAATCACACAATCACACAACCACCCAACCACACAATCACACAAGCACACAATCACTCAATCACACAATCACACACTCAAACAATCACACAGTCACAATCACACAATCACACAATCACACAATCACACAATCACACAATCACACAATCACACAACCACACAATCACACAATCACACAATCACACAATCACACAATCGCCTAATCACACAATCACACAACCACACAATCACACAAGCACACAATCACTCAATCACACAATCACACACTCACACAATCACACAATCACACAATCACACAATCGCAAAATCACACAATCACACAAACACACGATCACACGATCACACGATCACACAATCACACGATCACGCAATCACACATCCACACAATCACACAATCACACCATCACACAATCACACAATCACACAATCACACAATCACGCAATCACAATCACGCAATCGCAATCACGCAATCACAATCACGCAATCACACATTCACGGTCACACTAACACGATCACACAATCACGATCACACAATCACGGTCACACAATCACGGTCACACAACCACACAATCACACAATCACACAATCACACAATCACACAATCACACAATCACACAATCACACAATCACGCAATCACACAATCACGCAATCACACAATCACACAATCACACAATCACACAATCACACAATCACACAATCACACAATCACACAATCACACAATCACACAATCACACAATCACACAATCACACAATCACACAATCACACAATCACAAAATCACACAATCACACAATCACACAATCACACAATCGCACAATCAGACAATCACACAACCACACAACCACACAACCATACAAGCACACAATCACTCAATCACACAATCACACACTCACACAATCACACATTCACAATCACACAATCACACAATCCCACAATCACACAATCACACAATCACACAATCACACAATCACACAATCACACAAATACACAATCACACAATCACACAATCACACAATCACACAATCACACAATCACACAATCACACAATCACACAATCACACAATCACACAATCACAATCGCACAATCACAATTACACAATCACACAATCACACAATCACACAATCACACAATCACACAATCACACAATCAGACAATCACACAACCACACAACCACACAATCATACAAGCACACAATCACTCAATCACACAATCACACAATCACACAATCACACAATCACACAACCACCCAACCACACAATCACACAAGCACACAATCACTCAATCACACAATCACACACTCACACAATCACACAGTCACAATCACACAATCACACAATCACACAATCACACAATCACACAATCACACAATCACACAACCACACAATCACACAATCACACAATCACACAATCACACAATCGCCTAATCACACAATCACACAACCACACAATCACACAAGCACACAATCACTCAATCACACAATCACACACTCACACAATCACACAATCACACAATCACAAAATCGCAAAATCACACAATCACACAAACACACGATCACACGATCACACGATCACACAATCACACGATCACGCAATCACACATCCACACAATCACACAATCACACCATCACACAATCACACAATCACACAATCACACAATCACGCAATCACAATCACGCAATCGCAATCACGCAATCACAATCACGCAATCACACATTCACGGTCACACTAACACGATCACACAATCACGATCACACAATCACGGTCACACAATCACGGTCACACAACCACACAATCACACAATCACACAATCACACAATCACACAATCACACAATCACACAATCACACAATCACGCAATCACACAATCACGCAATCACACAATCACACAATCACACAATCACACAATCACACAATCACACAATCACACAATCACACAATCACACAATCACACAATCACACAATCACACAATCACACAATCACACAATCACACAATCACACAATCACACAATCACACAATCACAAAATCACACAATCACACAACCACGGTCACACAATCACACATTCACACAATCACACAATCACACAATCACTCAATCACACAATCACACAATCACACAATCACACAATCACACAATCACACAATCACACAATCACACAATCACACAATCACACAATCACACAATCACACAATCACACAATCACACAATCACACAATCACACAATCACACAATCGCACAATCACACAATCACACAATCACACAATCACTCAGTCACACAATCACTCAGTCACACAATCACACAATCACACAATCACACAATCACACAATCACACAATCACACAATCACACAATCACACAATCACACAATCACACAATCACACAATCACACAATCACACAATCACACAATCACACAATCACACAATCACACAATCACAATCACACAATCACACAATCACACAAATATACAATCACACAAGCACACAATCACACAATCACACAATCACACAATCACACAATCACACAATCACACAATCACCTAATCACACAATCACACAATCTCACAACCACACAATCACACAAGCACACAATCACTCAATCACACAATCACACACTCACACAATCACACAGTCACAATCACACAATCACAACCACACAATCACAATCGCACAATCACAATCACACAATCACACAAGCACACAATCACACAATCTCACAATTACCCAATCACGCAATCACACAATCACACAATCACACAATCACACAATCACAATCGCACAATCACAATTACACAATCACACAATCACACAGTCACACAATCACACAATCACACAATCGCCTAATCACACAATCACACAACCACACAATCACACAAGCACACAATCACTCAATCACACAATCACACACTCACACAATCACACAATCACACAATCACACAATCGCAAAATCACACAATCACACAAACACACGATCACACGATCACACGATCACACAATCACACGATCACGCAATCACACATCCACACAATCACACAATCACACCATCACACAATCACACAATCACACAAACACACAATCACGCAATCACAATCACGCAATCGCAATCACGCAATCACAATCACGCAATCACACATTCACGGTCACACTAACACGATCACACAATCACGATCACACAATCACGGTCACACAATCACGGTCACACAACCACACAATCACACAATCACACAATCACACAATCACACAATCACACAATCACACAATCACACAATCACACAATCACACAATCACAGAATCACACAATCACACAATCACACAATCACACAATCACGCAATCACACAATCACACAGTCACACAATCACACAATCACACAATCACACAATCACACAATCACACAATCACACAATCACACAATCACACAATCACACAATCACACAATCACACAATCACACAATCACACAATCACACAATCACACAATCACACAATCACACAATCACACAATCACAAAATCACACAATCACACAATCACACAATCACACAACCACGGTCACACAATCACACATTCACACAATCACACAATCACACAATCACTCAATCACACAATCACACAATCACACAATCACACAATCACACAATCACACAATCACACAATCACACAATCACACAATCACACAATCACACAATCACACAATCACACAATCACACAATCACACAATCACACAATCACACAATCGCACAATCACACAATCACACAATCACACAATCACTCAGTCACATAATCACTCAGTCACACAATCACACAATCACACAATCACACAATCACACAATCACACAATCACACAATCACACAATCACACAATCACACAATCACACAATCACACAATCACACAATCACACGATCACACAATCACACGATCACACAATCACACGATCACACAATCACACAATCACACAATCACACAACCACGGTCACACAATCACACATTCACACAATCACACAATCACACAATCACTCAATCACACAATCACACAATCACACAATCACACAATCACACAATCACACAATCACACAATCACACAAACGCACAATCACACAATCACACAATCACACAATCACACAATCACACAATCACACAATCACACAATCACACAATCACACAATCACACAATCACACAATCACACAATCACAATCACACAATCACACAAGTATACAATCACACAAGCACACAATCACACAAGCACACAATCACACAATCACACACTCACACAATCACACAATCACACAATCACACAATCACACAATCTCGCAATCACACAATCACGCAATCACACAATCACACAATCACAAAATCACACAATCACACAATCACAGAATCACACAATCACAATCACACAATCACACAATCACACAATCACACAATCACACAATCACACAACCACACAATCACACAATCACACAATCACACAATCACTCAATTACACAATCACACACTCACACAATCACAATCACACAATCACAATCACACAATCACAATCACACAATCACAATCACACAATCACAATCACACAATCACAATCACACAATCACAATCACACAATCACAATCACACAATCACAATCACACAATCACAATCACACAATCACAATCACACAATCACAATCACACAATCACAATCACACAATCACCCAACCACACAATCACACAAGCACACAATCACTCAATCACACAATCACACACTCACACAATCACACAGTCACAATCACACAATCACACAATCACACAATCACACAATCACACAATCACACAATCACACAATCACACAACCACACAATCACACAATCACACAATCACACAATCACACAATCGCCTAATCACACAATCACACAACCACACAATCACACAAGCACACAATCACTCAATCACACAATCACACACTCACACAATCACACAATCACACAATCACAAAATCGCAAAATCACACAATCACACAAACACACGATCACACGATCACACGATCACACAATCACACGATCACGCAATCACACATCCACACAATCACACAATCACAATCACACAATCACAATCACACAATCACAATCACACAATCACAATCACACAATCACAATCACACAATCACAATCACACAATCACAATCACACTATCACAATCACACTATCACAATCACACAATCACAATCACACAATCACCATCACACAATCACACAATCACAATCACACAATCACAATCACACAATCACAATCACACAATCACAATCACACAATCACAATCACACAATCACAATCACACAATCACAATCACACAATCACAATCACACAATCACAATCACACAATCACAATCACACAATCACAATCACACAATCACAATCACACAATCACAATCACACAATCACAATCACACAATCACAATCACACAATCACAATCAAACAATCACAATCACACAATCACAATCACACAATCACACAATCACACAAGCACACAATCACTCAATCACACAATCACACAATCACACAATCACACAATCACACAATCACACAATCACACAATCACACAATCACACAATCACACAATCTCACAATCACACAATCACACAATCGCACAATCACACAATCACACATTCACAATTACACAATCACACAATCACACAATCACACAATCGCACAATCACACAATCACACAATCACACAATCACACAATCTCACAACCACACAATCACACAAGCACACAATCACTCAATCACACAATCACACACTCACACAATCACACAGTCACAATCACACAATCACAACCACACAATCACAATCACACAATCACAATCACACAATCACAATCACACAATCACACAAGCACACAATCACACAATCTCACAATTACGCAATCACGCAATCACACAATCACACAATCACACAATCACACAATCACAATCGCACAATCACAATTACACAATCACACAATCACACAGTCACACAATCACACAATCACACAATCGCACAATCAGACAATCACACAACCACACAACCACACAACCATACAAGCACACAATCACTCAATCACACAATCACACACTCACACAATCACACAGTCACAATCACACAATCACACAATCCCACAATCACACAATCACACAATCACACAATCACACAATCACACAATCACACAATCACACAATCACACAATCACACAATCACACAATCACACAATCACACAATCACACAATCACACAATCACACAATCGCAATCGCACAATCACAATTACACAATCACACAATCACACAATCGCACAATCACACAATCACACAATCAGACAATCACACAACCACACAACCACACAATCATACAAGCACACAATCACTCAATCACACAATCACACAATCACACAATCACACAATCACACAATCACACAACCACCCAACCACACAATCACACAAGCACACAATCACTGAATCACCCAATCACACACTCACACAATCACACAGTCACAATCACACAATCACACAATCACACAATCACACAATCACACAACCACACAATCACACAATCACACAATCACACAATCACACAATCACACAATCACACAATCACATAATCGCCTAATCACACAATCACACAACCACACAATCACACAAGCACACAACCACTCAATCACACAATCACACACTCACACAATCACACAATCACACAATCACACAATCACACAATCGCAAAATCACACAATCACACAAACACACGATCACACGATCACACGATCACACGATCACACAATCACACGATAACGCAATCACACATCCACACAATCACACAATCACACCATCACACAATCACACAATCACACAATCACACAATCACGCAATCACAATCACGCAATCGCAATCACGCAATCACAATCACGCAATCACACATTCACGGTCACACTAACACGATCACACAATCACGATCACACAATCACGGTCACACAATCACGGTCACACAACCACACAATCACACAATCACACAATCACACAATCACACAATCACACAATCACACAATCACACAATCACGCAATCACACAATCACGCAATCACACAATCACACAATCACACAATCACACAATCACACAATCACACAATCACACAATCACACAATCACACAATCACACAATCACACAATCACACAATCACACAATCACACAATCACACAATCACACAATCACACAATCACAAAATCACACAATCACACAATCACACAATCACACAACCACGGTCACACAATCACACATTCACACAATCACACAATCACACAATCACTCAATCACACAATCACACAATCACACAATCACACAATCACACAATCACACAATCACACAATCACACAATCACACAATCACACAATCACACAATCACACAATCACACAATCACACAATCACACAATCGCACAATCACACAATCACACAATCACACAATCACTCAGTCACACAATCACTCAGTCACACAATCACACAATCACACAATCACACAATCACACAATCACACAATCACACAATCACACAATCACACAATCACACAATCACACAATCACACAATCACACAATCACACAATCACACAATCACACAATCACAATCACACAATCACACAATTATACAATCACACAAGCACACAATCACACAATCACACAATCACACAATCACACAATCACACAATCACCTAATCACACAATCACACAATCTCACAACCACACAATCACACAAGCACACAATCACTCAATCACACAATCACACACTCACACAATCACACAGTCACAATCACACAATCACAACCATACAATCACAATCACACAATCACAATCACACAATCACACAAGCACACAATCACACAATCTCACAATTACCCAATCACGCAATCACACAATCACACAATCACACAATCACACAATCACAATCGCACAATCACAATTACACAATCACACAATCGCACAGTCACACAATCACACAATCACACAATCGCCTAATCACACAATCACACAACCACACAATCACACAAGCACACAATCACTCAATCACACAATCACACACTCACACAATCACACAATCACACAATCACACAATCGCAAAATCACACAATCACACAAACACACGATCACACGATCACACGATCACACAATCACACGATCACGCAATCACACATCCACACAATCACACAATCACACCATCACACAATCACACAATCACACAAACACACAATCACGCAATCACAATCACGCAATCGCAATCACGCAATCACAATCACGCAATCACACATTCACGGTCACACTAACACGATCACACAATCACGATCACACAATCACGGTCACACAATCACGGTCACACAACCACACAATCACACAATCACACAATCACACAATCACACAATCACACAATCACACAATCACACAATCACACAATCACACAATCACACAATCACACAATCACAGAATCACACAATCACACAATCACACAATCACACAATCACGCAATCACACAATCACACAGTCACACAATCACACAATCACACAATCACACAATCACACAATCACACAATCACACAATCACACAATCACACAATCACACAATCACACAATCACACAATCACACAATCACACAATCACACAATCACACAATCACACAATCACACAATCACACAATCACACAATCACACAATCACAGAATCACACAATCACACAATCACACAATCACACAATCACGCAATCACACAATCACACAATCACACAATCACACAATCACACAATCACACAATCACACAATCACACAATCACACAATCACACAATCACACAATCACAAAATCACACAATCACACAATCACACAATCACACAATCACGGTCACACAATCACACATTCACACAATCACACAATCACAGAATCACACAATCACACAATCACACAATCACACAATCACGCAATCACACAATCACACAATCACACAATCACACAATCACACAATCACACAATCACACAATCACACAATCACACAATCACACAATCACACAATCACGCAATCACGCAATCACGCAATCACACAATCACACAATCACGCAATCACACAATCACACAATCACACAATCACACAAGCACACAATCACTCAATCGCAAAATCACACAATCACACAATCACACAATCACACAATCACACAATCACACAATCACACAATCACACAATCACACAATCACACAATCACACAATCACACAATCGCACAATCACACAATCACACAATCACACAATCACTCAGTCACATAATCACTCAGTCACACAATCACACAATCACACAATCACACAATCACACAACCACACAATCACACAATCACACAATCACACAATCACACAATCACACAATCACACAATCACACAATCACACAATCACTCAATTACACAATCACACACTCACACAATCACAATCACACAATCACAATCACACAATCACAATCACACAATCACAATCACACAATCACAATCACACAATCACAATCACACAATCACAATCACACAATCACAATCACACAATCACAATCACACAATCACAATCACACAATCACAATCACACAATCACAATCACACAATCACAATCAAACAATCACAATCACACAATCACAATCACACAATCACAATCATACAATCACAATCACACAATCACAATCACACAATCACAATCACACAATCACAATCAAACAATCACAATCACACAATCACAATCACACAATCACACAATCACACAAGCACACAATCACTCAATCACACAATCACACAATCACACAATCACACAATCACACAATCACATAATCACACAATCACACAATCACACAATCTCACAATCACACAATCACACAATCGCACAATCACACAATCACACAATCACAATTACACAATCACACAATCACACTATCACACAATCGCACAATCACACAATCACACAATCACACAATCACACAATCTCACAACCACACAATCACACAAGCACACAATCACTCAATCACACAATCACACACTCACACAATCACACAGTCACAATCACACAATCACAACCACACAATCACAATCACACAATCACAATCACACAATCACAATCACACAATCACACAAGCACACAATCACACAATCTCACAATTACGCAATCACGCAATCACACAATCACACAATCACACAATCACACAATCACAATCGCACAATCACAATTACACAATCACACAATCACACAGTCACACAATCACACAATCACACAATCGCACAATCAGACAATCACACAACCACACAACCACACAACCATACAAGCACACAATCACTCAATCACACAATCACACACTCACACAATCACACAGTCACAATCACACAATCAAACAAACACAGAATCACACAATCACTCAATCGCAAAATCACACAATCACACAATCACACAATCACACAATCACACAATCACACAATCACACAGTCACACAATCACACAATCGCAATCACGCAATCACACAATCACGATCACACAATCACGATCACACCATCACGGTCACACAACCACACAATCACACAATCACACAATCACACTATCACACAATCACACAATCACACAATCACACAATCACACAATCACACAATCACAAAATCACACAATCACACAATCACACAATCACACAATCACGGTCACACAATCACACATTCACACAATCACACAATCACACAATCACTCAATCACACAATCACACAATCACACAATCACACAATCACACAATCACACAATCACACAATCACACAATCACACAACCACGGTCACACAATCACACATTCACACAATCACACAATCACACAATCACTCAATAACACAATTACACAATCACACAATCACACAATCACACAATCACACAATCACACAATCACACAATCACACAATCACACAATCACACAATCACACAATCACACAATCACACAATCGCACAATCACACAATCACACAATCACACAATCACTCAGTCACACAATCACTCAGTCACACAATCACACAATCACACAATCACACAATCACACAATCACACAATCACACAATCACACAATCACACAATCACACAATCACACAATCACACAATCACACAATCACACAATCACACAATCACACGATCACACAATCACACGATCACACAATCACACGATCACACAATCACACAATCACACAATCACACAACCACGGTCACACAATCACACATTCACACAATCACACAATCACACAATCACTCAATCACACAATCACACAATCACACAATCACACAATCACACAATCACACAATCACACAATCACACAATCACACAATCGCACAATCACACAATCACACAATCACACAATCACACAATCACACAATCACACAATCACACAATCACACAATCACACAATCTCACAATCACAATCACACAATCACACAAGTATACAATCACACAAGCACACAATCACACAAGCACACAATCACACAATCACACACTCACACAATCACACAATCACACAATCACACAGTCACACAATCTCGCAATCACACAATCACGCAATCACACAATCACACAATCACAAAATCACACAATCACACAATCACAGAATCACACAATCACAATCACACAATCACACAATCACACAATCACACAATCACACAACCACACAATCACGCAATCACACAATCACACAATCACTCAATCACACAATCACACACTCACACAATCACACAATCACACAATCACACAATCACACAATCTCACAACCACACAATCACACAAGCACACAATCACTCAATCACACAATCACACACTCACACAATCACACAGTCACAATCACACAATCACAACCACACAATCACAATAACACAATCACAATCACACAATCACAATCACACAATCACACAAGCACACAATCACACAATCTCACAATTACCCAATCACGCAATCACACAATCACACAATCACACAATCACACAATCACAATCGCACAATCACAATTACACAATCACACAATCACACAGTCACACAATCACACAATCACACAATCGCACAATCAGACAATCACACAACCACACAACCACACAACCATACAAGCACACAATCACTCAATCACACAATCACACACTCACACAATCACACAGTCACAATCACACAATCAAACAAACACAGAATCACACAATCACTCAATCGCAAAATCACACAATCACACAATCACACAATCACACAATCACACAATCACACAATCACACAGTCACACAATCACACAATCGCAATCACGCAATCACACAATCACGATCACACAATCACGATCACACCATCACGGTCACACAACCACACAATCACACAATCACACAATCACACTATCACACAATCACACAATCACACAATCACACAATCACACAATCACACAATCACAAAATCACACAATCACACAATCACACAATCACACAATCACGGTCACACAATCACACATTCACACAATCACACAATCACACAATCACTCAATCACACAATCACACAATCACACAATCACACAATCACACAATCACACAATCACACAATCACACAACCACGGTCACACAATCACACATTCACACAATCACACAATCACACAATCACTCAATAACACAATTACACAATCACACAATCACACAATCACACAATCACACAATCACACAATCACACAATCACACAATCACACAATCACACAATCACACAATCACACAATCACACAATCGCACAATCACACAATCACACAATCACACAATCACTCAGTCACACAATCACTCAGTCACACAATCACACAATCACACAATCACACAATCACACAATCACACAATCACACAATCACACAATCACACAATCACACAATCACACAATCACACAATCACACAATCACACAATCACACAATCACACGATCACACAATCACACGATCACACAATCACACGATCACACAATCACACAATCACACAATCACACAACCACGGTCACACAATCACACATTCACACAATCACACAATCACACAATCACTCAATCACACAATCACACAATCACACAATCACACAATCACACAATCACACAATCACACAATCACACAATCACACAATCGCACAATCACACAATCACACAATCACACAATCACACAATCACACAATCACACAATCACACAATCACACAATCACACAATCTCACAATCACAATCACACAATCACACAAGTATACAATCACACAAGCACACAATCACACAAGCACACAATCACACAATCACACACTCACACAATCACACAATCACACAATCACACAGTCACACAATCTCGCAATCACACAATCACGCAATCACACAATCACACAATCACAAAATCACACAATCACACAATCACAGAATCACACAATCACAATCACACAATCACACAATCACACAATCACACAATCACACAACCACACAATCACGCAATCACACAATCACACAATCACTCAATCACACAATCACACACTCACACAATCACACAATCACACAATCACACAATCACACAATCTCACAACCACACAATCACACAAGCACACAATCACTCAATCACACAATCACACACTCACACAATCACACAGTCACAATCACACAATCACAACCACACAATCACAATAACACAATCACAATCACACAATCACAATCACACAATCACACAAGCACACAATCACACAATCTCACAATTACCCAATCACGCAATCACACAATCACACAATCACACAATCACACAATCACAATCGCACAATCACAATTACACAATCACACAATCACACAGTCACACAATCACACAATCACACAATCGCACAATCAGACAATCACACAACCACACAACCACACAACCATACAAGCACACAATCACTCAATCACACAATCACACACTCACACAATCACACAGTCACAATCACACAATCACACAATCCCACAATCACACAATCACACAATCACACAATCACACAATCACACAATCACACAATCACACAATCACACAATCACACAATCACACAATCACACAATCACACAATCACACAATCACACAATCACACAATCACACAATCACACAATCACACAATCACACAATCACACAATCACAATCGCACAATCACAATTACACAATCACACAATCACACAATCACACAATCACACAATCACACAATCAGACAATCACACAACCACACAACCACACAATCATACAAGCACACAATCACTCAATCACACAATCACACAATCACACAATCACACAATCACACAATCACACAACCACCCAACCACACAATCACACAAGCACACAATCACTGAATCACACAGTCACTGAATCACACAATCACACACTCACACAATCACACAGACACAATCACACAATCACACAATCACACAATCACACAATCACACAATCACACAATCGCACAATCACACAATCACACAATCACAATTACACAATCACACAATCACACAATCACACAATCGCACAATCACACAATCACACAATCACACAATCACACAATCTCACAATCACACAATCACACAATCACAATTACACAATCACACAATCACACATTCACACAATCACACAATCACACAATCACATAATCACACAATCACACAATCACACAATCTCACAATCACACAATCACACAATCGCACAATCACACAATCACACAATCACAATTACACAATCACACAATCACACAATCACACAATCGCACAATCACACAATCACACAATCACACAGTCACACAATCTCACAATTACCCAATCACGCAATCACACAATCACACAATCACACAATCACACAATCACACAATCACACAATCACACAATCACACAATCACAATCGCACAATCACAATTACACAATCACACAATCACACAGTCACACAAGCACACAATCACACAATCTCACAATTACCCAATCACGCAATCACACAATCACACAATCACACAATCACACAATCACAATCGCACAATCACAATTACACAATCACACAATCACACAGTCACACAATCACACAATCACACAATCACACAATCACACAATCACACAATCACACAATCACACAATCACACAATCACAATCGCACAATCACAATTACACAATCACACAATCACACAATCACACAATCACACAATCACACAATCAGACAATCACACAACCACACAACCACACAATCATACAAGCACACAATCACTCAATCACACAATCACACAATCACACAATCACACAATCACACAATCACACAACCACCCAACCACACAATCACACAAGCACACAATCACTGAATCACACAGTCACTGAATCACACAATCACACACTCACACAATCACACAGACACAATCACACAATCACACAATCACACAATCACACAATCACACAATCACACAATCACACAACCACACAATCACACAATCACACAATCACACAATCACACAATCACATAATCGCCTAATCACACAATCACACAACCACACAATCACACAAGCACACAACCACTCAATCACACAATCACACACTCACACAATCACACAATCACACAATCACACAATCGCAAAATCACACAATCACACAAACACACGATCACACGATCACACGATCACACAATCACACGATCACGCAATCACACATCCACACAATCACACAATCACACCATCACACAATCACACAATCACACAATCACACAATCACGCAATCACAATCACGCAATCGCAATCACGCAATCACAATCACGCAATCACACATTCACGGTCACACTAACACGATCACACAATCACGATCACACAATCACGGTCACACAATCACGGTCACACAACCACACAATCACACAATCACACAATCACACAATCACACAATCACACAATCACACAATCACACAATCACACAATCACACAATCACACAATCACACAATCACACAATCACACAATCACACAATCACGCAATCACACAATCACACAATCACACAATCACACAAGCACACAATCACTCAATCGCAAAATCACGCAATCACACAATCACACAATCACACAATCACACAATCACACAATCACACAGTCACACAATCACACAATCGCAATCACGCAATCACACAATCACGATCACACAATCACGATCACACCATCACGGTCACACAACCACACAATCACACAATCACACAATCACACTATCACACAATCACACAATCACACAATCACACAATCACACAATCACACAATCACACAATCACACAATCACACAATCACACAATCACACAATCACAAAATCACACAATCACACAATCACACAATCACACAATCACGGTCACACAATCACACATTCACACAATCACACAATCACACAATCACTCAATCACACAATCACACAATCACACAATCACACAATCACACAATCACACAATCACACAATCACACAATCACACAGTCACAATCAAACAATCACAATCACACAATCACAATCACACAATCACAATCACACAATCACAATCACACAATCACAATCACACAATCACAATCACACAATCACAAACACACAATCACACAAGCACACAAACACACAATCTCACAATCACACAATCACACAATCACACAATCACACAATCACACAATCACAATCGCACAATCACAATTACACAATCAGACAATCACACAATCACACAATCACACAATCACACAATCACACAATCACACAATCACACAATCACACAATCACACAATCACACAATCACACAATCACACAATCACACAATCACACAATCACACAATCACACAGTCACACAATCACACAATCACAAAGTCACACAATCACACAATCACCTAATCACACAATCACACAATCTCACAACCACACAATCACACAATCACACAATCACTCAATCACACAATCACACAATCACACAATCACACAATCACACAATCACACAATCACACAATCACACAATCACACAATCACACAATCACACAATCACACAATCACACAATCACACAACCACACAATCACACAAGGACACAATCACACAATCACACACACACACAATCACACAGTCACAATCACACAATCACAATCACACAATCACAATCACACAATCACACAAGCACACAAACACACAATCTCACAATCACACAATCACACAATCACACAATCACACAATCACAATCGCACAATCACAATTACACAATCACACAATCACACAATCACTCAATCACACAATCACACAATCACACAATCACAATCGCACAATCACAATTACACAATCACACAATCACACAATCGCACAATCAGACAATCACACAACCACACAACCACACAACCATACAAGCACACAATCACTCAATCACACAATCACACACTCACACAATCACACAGTCACAATCACACAATCAGACAATCCCATAATCACACAATCACACAATCACACAATCACACAATCACACAATCACACAATCACGCAATCACGCAATCACACAATCACACAATCACACAATCACACAATCACACAATCACACAATCACACAATCACACAATCACACAATCACACAATCACACAATCACACAATCACACAGTCACAATCACACAATCACACAATCCCACAATCTCACAACCACACAATCACACATGCACACAATCACTCAATCACACAATCACACACTCACACAATCACACAGTCACAATCACACAATCACAACCACACAATCACAATCACACAATCACAATCATACAATCACAATCACACAATCACACAAGCACACAATCACACAATCTCACAATTACCCAATCACGCAATCACACAATCACACAATCACACAATCACACAATCACAATCGCACAATCACAATTACACAATCACACAATCACACAGTCACACAATCACACAATCACACAATCGCACAATCAGACAATCACACAACCACACAACCACACAACCATACAAGCACACAATCACTCAATCACACAATCACACACTCACACAATCACACAGTCACAATCACACAATCACACAATCCCACAATCACACAATCACACAATCACACAATCACACAATCACACACTCACACAATCACACAGTCACAATCACACAATCACACAATCACACAATCACACAATCACACAATCACACAATCACACAACCACACAATCACACAATCACACAATCACACAATCACACAATCACACAATCACACAATCGCCTAATCACACAATCACACAACCACACAATCACACAAGCACACAATCACTCAATCACACAATCACACACTCACACAATCACACAATCACACAATCACACAATCGCAAAATCACACAATCACACAAACACACGATCACACGATCACACGATCACACAATCACACGATCACGCAATCACACATCCACACAATCACACAATCACACCATCACACAATCACACAATCACACAATCACACAATCACGCAATCACAATCACGCAATCGCAATCACGCAATCACAATCACGCAATCACACATTCACGGTCACACTAACACGATCACACAATCACGATCACACAATCACGGTCACACAATCACAATCACACAATCACAATCACACAATCACAATCACACAATCACAATCACACTATCACAATCACACAATCACAATCACACAATCACAATCACACAATCACACAATCACACAATCACAATCACACAATCACAATCACACAATCACAATCACACAATCACAATCACACAATCACAATCACACAATCACAATCACACAATCACAATCACACAATCACAATCACACAATCACAATCACACAATCACAATCACACAATCACAATCACACAATCACAATCACACAATCACAATCACACAATCACAATCACACAATCACAATCACACAATTACAATCACACAATCACAATCACACAATCACAATCAAACAATCACAATCACACAATCACAATCACACAATCACACAATCACACAAGCACACAAGCACACAATCACTCAATCACACAATCACACAATCACACAATCACACAATCACACAATCACATAATCACACAATCACACAATCACACAATCTCACAATCACACAATCTCACAATCACACAATCGCACAATCACACAATCACACAATCACACAATCACACAATCACACAATCACACAATCACCTAATCACACAATCACACAATCTCACAACCACACAATCACACAAGCACACAATCACTCAATCACACAATCACACACTCACACAATCACACAGTCACAATCACACAATCACAACCACACAATCACAATCACACAATCACAATCATACAATCACAATCACACAATCACACAAGCACACAATCACACAATCTCACAATTACCCAATCACGCAATCACACAATCACACAATCACACAATCACACAATCACAATCGCACAATCACAATTACACAATCACACAATCACACAGTCACACAATCACACAATCACACAATCGCACAATCAGACAATCACACAACCACACAACCACACAACCATACAAGCACACAATCACTCAATCACACAATCACACACTCACACAATCACACAGTCACAATCACACAATCACACAATCCCACAATCACACAATCACACAATCACACAATCACACAATCACACAATCACACAATCACACAATCACACAATCACACAATCACACAATCACACAATCACACAATCACACAATCACACAATCACACAATCACACAATCACACAATCACACAGTCACAATCACACAATCACACAATCCCACAATCACACAATCACACAATCACACAATCACACAATCACACAATCACACAATCACACAATCACACAATCACACAATCACACAATCACACAATCACACAATCACACAATCACACAATCACACAATCACACAATCACACAATCACACAATCACACAATCACAATCGCACAATCACAATTACACAATCACACAATCACACAATCACACAATCACACAATCACACAATCACACAATCAGACAATCACACAACCACACAACCACACAATCATACAAGCACACAATCACTCAATCACACAATCACACAATCACACAATCACACAATCACACAACCACCCAACCACACAATCACACAAGCACACAATCACTCAATCACACAATCACACACTCACACAATCACACAGTCACAATCACACAATCACACAATCACACAATCACACAATCACACAATCACACAATCACACAACCACACAATCACACAATCACACAATCACACAATCACACAATCGCCTAATCACACAATCACACAACCACACAATCACACAAGCACACAATCACTCAATCACACAATCACACACTCACACAATCACACAATCACACAATCACACAATCGCAAAATCACACAATCACACAAACACACGATCACACGATCACACGATCACACAATCACACGATCACGCAATCACACATCCACACAATCACACAATCACACCATCACACAATCACACAATCACACAATCACACAATCACGCAATCACAATCACGCAATCGCAATCACGCAATCACAATCACGCAATCACACATTCACGGTCACACTAACACGATCACACAATCACGATCACACAATCACGGTCACACAATCACGGTCACACAACCACACAATCACACAATCACACAATCACACAATCACACAATCACACAATCACACAATCACACAATCACACAATCACACAATCACGCAATCACACAATCACGCAATCACACAATCTCACAATCACACAATCACACAATCACACAATCACACAATCACACAATCACACAATCACACAATCACACAATCACACAATCACACAATCACACAATCACACAATCACACAATCACAAAATCACACAATCACACAATCACACAATCACACAATCGCACAATCAGACAATCACACAACCACACAACCACACAACCATACAAGCACACAATCACTCAATCACACAATCACACACTCACACAATCACACAGTCACAATCACACAATCACACAATCCCACAATCACACAATCACACAATCACACAATCACACAATCACACAATCACACAATCACACAATCACACAATCACACAATCACAATCGCACAATCACAATTACACAATCACACAATCACACAATCACACAATCACACAATCACACAATCACACAATCAGACAATCACACAACCACACAACCACACAATCATACAAGCACACAATCACTCAATCACACAATCACACAATCACACAATCACACAATCACACAACCACCCAACCACACAATCACACAAGCACACAATCACTCAATCACACAATCACACACTCACACAATCACACAGTCACAATCACACAATCACACAATCACACAATCACACAATCACACAATCACACAATCACACAATCACACAATCACACAACCACACAATCACACAATCACACAATCACACAATCACACAATCGCCTAATCACACAATCACACAACCACACAATCACACAAGCACACAATCACTCAATCACACAATAACACACTCACACAATCACACAATCACACAATCACAAAATCGCAAAATCACACAATCACACAAACACACGATCACACGATCACACGATCACACAATCACACGATCACGCAATCACACATCCACACAACCACACAATCACACCATCACACAATCACACAATCACACAATCACACAATCACGCAATCACAATCACGCAATCGCAATCACGCAATCACAATCACGCAATCACACATTCACGGTCACACTAACACGATCACACAATCACGATCACACAATCACGGTCACACAATCACGGTCACACAACCACACAATCACACAATCACACAATCACACAATCACACAATCACACAATCACACAATCACACAATCACGCAATCACACAATCACGCAATCACACAATCACACAATCACACAATCACACAATCACACAATCACACAATCACACAATCACACAATCACACAATCACACAATCACACAATCACACAATCACACAATCACACAATCACACAATCACACAATCACACAATCACAAAATCACACAATCACACAATCACACAATCACACAACCACGGTCACACAATCACACATTCACACAATCACACAATCACACAATCACTCAATCACACAATCACACAATCACACAATCACACAATCACACAATCACACAATCACACAATCACACAATCACAATCGCACAATCACAATTACACAATCACACAATCACACAGTCACACAATCACACAATCACACAATCACACAATCACACAATCACACAATCACACAATCACACAATCACACAATCACACAATCACACAATCACACAATCACACAATCACACAATCACACAATCACACAATCACACAATCACACAATCACACAATCACACAATCACACAATCACACAATCACACAATCACACAATCACACAATCACACAATCACACAATCACACAATCACACAATCACACAATCACAATCGCACAATCACAATTACACAATCACACAATCACACAGTCACACAATCACACAATCACACAATCACACAATCACACAATCACACAATCACACAATCACACAATCCCACAATCACACAATCACACAATCACACAATCACACAATCACACAATCACACAATCACACAATCACACAATCACACAATCACACAATCACACAATCACACAATCACACAATCACACAATCACACAATCACACAATCACACAATCACACAATCACACAATCACACAATCACACAATCACACAATCACACAATCACACAATCACACAATCACACAATCACACAATCACACAATCACACAATCACACAATCACACAATCACACAATCACACAATCACACAATCACACAATCACACAATCACACAATCACACAATCACAATCGCACAATCACAATTACACAATCACACAATCACACAGTCACACAATCACACAATCACACAATCACACAATCACACAATCACACAATCACACAATCACACAATCCCACAATCACACAATCACACAATCACACAATCACACAATCACACAATCACACAATCACACAATCACACAATCACACAATCACACAATCACACAATCACACAATCACACAATCACACAATCACACAATCACACAATCACACAATCACACAATCACACAATCACACAATCACACAATCACAATCGCACAATCACAATTACACAATCACACAATCACACAATCACACAATCACACAATCACACAATCACACAATCAGACAATCACACAACCACACAACCACACAATCATACAAGCACACAATCACTCAATCACACAATCACACAATCACACAATCACACAATCACACAACCACCCAACCACACAATCACACAAGCACACAATCACTCAATCACACAATCACACACTCACACAATCACACAGTCACAATCACACAATCACACAATCACACAATCACACAATCACACAATCACACAATCACACAACCACACAATCACACAATCACACAATCACACAATCACACAATCGCCTAATCACACAATCACACAACCACACAATCACACAAGCACACAATCACTCAATCACACAATCACACACTCACACAATCACACAATCACACAATCACACAATCGCAAAATCACACAATCACACAAACACACGATCACACGATCACACGATCACACAATCACACGATCACGCAATCACACATCCACACAATCACACAATCACACCATCACACAATCACACAATCACACAATCACACAATCACGCAATCACAATCACGCAATCGCAATCACGCAATCACAATCACGCAATCACACATTCACGGTCACACTAACACGATCACACAATCACGATCACACAATCACGGTCACACAATCACGGTCACACAACCACACAATCACACAATCACACAATCACACAATCACACAATCACACAATCACACAATCACACAATCACACAATCACACAATCACGCAATCACACAATCACGCAATCACACAATCTCACAATCACACAATCACACAATCACACAATCACACAATCACACAATCACACAATCACAAAATCACACAATCACACAATCACACAATCACACAATCACACAATCACACAATCACAAAATCACACAATCACACAATCACACAATCACACAATCGCACAATCAGACAATCACACAACCACACAACCACACAACCATACAAGCACACAATCACTCAATCACACAATCACACACTCACACAATCACACAGTCACAATCACACAATCACACAATCCCACAATCACACAATCACACAATCACACAATCACACAATCACACAATCACACAAATACACAATCACACAATCACACAATCACACAATCACACAATCACACAATCACACAATCACACAATCACACAATCACACAATCACAATCGCACAATCACAATTACACAATCACACAATCACACAATCACACAATCACACAATCACACAATCACACAATCAGACAATCACACAACCACACAACCACACAATCATACAAGCACACAATCACTCAATCACACAATCACACAGTCACACAATCACACAATCACACAACCACCCAACCACACAATCACACAAGCACACAATCACTCAATCACACAATCACACACTCACACAATCACACAGTCACAATCACACAATCACACAATCACACAATCACACAATCACACAATCACACAATCACACAATCACACAACCACACAATCACACAATCACACAATCACACAATCACACAATCGCCTAATCACACAATCACACAACCACACAATCACACAAGCACACAATCACTCAATCACACAATAACACACTCACACAATCACACAATCACACAATCACAAAATCGCAAAATCACACAATCACACAAACACACGATCACACGATCACACGATCACACAATCACACGATCACGCAATCACACATCCACACAACCACACAATCACACCATCACACAATCACACAATCACACAATCACACAATCACGCAATCACAATCACGCAATCGCAATCACGCAATCACAATCACGCAATCACACATTCACGGTCACACTAACACGATCACACAATCACGATCACACAATCACGGTCACACAATCACGGTCACACAACCACACAATCACACAATCACACAATCACACAATCACACAATCACACAATCACACAATCACACAATCACGCAATCACACAATCACGCAATCACACAATCACACAATCACACAATCACACAATCACACAATCACACAATCACACAATCACACAATCACACAATCACACAATCACACAATCACACAATCACACAATCACACAATCACACAATCACACAATCACAAAATCACACAATCACACAATCACACAATCACACAACCACGGTCACACAATCACACATTCACACAATCACACAATCACACAATCACTCAATCACACAATCACACAATCACACAATCACACAATCACACAATCACACAATCACACAATCACACAATCACACAATCACACAATCACACAATCACACAATCACACAATCACACAATCACACAATCACACAATCACACAATCACACAATCGCACAATCACACAATCACACAATCACACAATCACTCAGTCACACAATCACTCAGTCACACAATCACACAATCACACAATCACACAATCACACAATCACACAATCACACAATCACACAATCACACAATCACACAATCACACAATCACACAATCACACAATCACACAATCACACGATCACACAATCACACGATCACACAATCACACAATCACAAAATCACACAATCACACAATCACACAATCACACAACCACGGTCACACAATCACACATTCACACAATCACACAATCACACAATCACTCAATCACACAATCACACAATCACACAATCACACAATCACACAATCACACAATCACACAATCACACAATCGCACAATCACACAATCACACAATCACACAATCACACAATCACACAATCACACAATCACACAATCACACAATCACACAATCACACAATCACAATCACACAATCACACAATCACACAAGTATACAATCACACAAGCACACAATCACACAATCACACAATCACACAATCACACAATCACACAATCACCTAATCACACAATCACACAATCTCACAACCACACAATCACACAAGCACACAATCACTCAATCACACAATCACACACTCACACAATCACACAGTCACAATCACACAATCACAACCACACAATCACAATCACACAATCACAATCACACAATCACACAAGCACACAATCACACAATCTCACAATTACCCAATCACGCAATCACACAATCACACAATCACACAATCACACAATCACACAATCACAATCGCACAATCACAATTACACAATCACACAATCACGCAGTCACACAATCACACAATCACACAATCGCCTAATCACACAATCACACAACCACACAATCACACAAGCACACAATCACTCAATCACACAATCACACACTCACACAATCACACAATCACACAATCACACAATCGCAAAATCACACAATCACACAAACACACGATCACACGATCACACGATCACACAATCACACGATCACGCAATCACACATCCACACAATCACACAATCACACCATCACACAATCACACAATCACACAAACACACAATCACGCAATCACAATCACGCAATCGCAATCACGCAATCACAATCACGCAATCACACATTCACGGTCACACTAACACGATCACACAATCACGATCACACAATCACGGTCACACAATCACGGTCACACAACCACACAATCACACAATCACACAATCACACAATCACACAATCACACAATCACACAATCACACAATCACACAATCACACAATCACACAATCACACAATCACAGAATCACACAATCACACAATCACACAATCACACAATCACGCAATCACACAATCACACAGTCACACAATCACACAATCACACAATCACACAATCACACAATCACACAATCACACAATCACACAATCACACAATCACACAATCACACAATCACACAATCACACAATCACACAATCACACAATCACACAATCACACAATCACACAATCACACAATCACACAATCACACAATCACACAATCGCACAATCACACAATCACACAATCACACAATCACTCAGTCACATAATCACTCAGTCACACAATCACACAATCACACAATCACACAATCACACAATCACACAATCACACAATCACACAATCACACAATCACACAATCACACAATCACACAATCACACAATCACACGATCACACAATCACACGATCACACAATCACACAATCACACAATCACACAACCACGGTCACACAATCACACATTCACACAATCACACAATCACACAATCACTCAATCACACAATCACACAATCACACAATCACACAATCACACAATCACACAATCACACAATCACACAATCACACAAACGCACAATCACACAATCACACAATCACACAATCACACAATCACACAATCACACAATCACACAATCACACAATCACACAATCACACAATCACAATCACACAATCACACAAGTATACAATCACACAAGCACACAATCACACAAGCACACAATCACACAATCACACACTCACACAATCACACAATCACACAATCACACAATCACACAATCTCGCAATCACACAATCACGCAATCACACAATCACACAATCACAATATCACACAATCACACAATCACAGAATCACACAATCACAATCACACAATCACACAATCACACAATCACACAATCACACAATCACACAACCACACAATCACACAATCACACAATCACACAATCACTCAATTACACAATCACACACTCACACAATCACAATCACACAATCACAATCACACAATCACAATCACACAATCACAATCACACAATCACAATCACACAATCACAATCACACAATCACAATCACACAATCACACAATCACACAATCACACAATCACACAATCACACAATCTCACAATCACACAATCACACAATCGCACAATCACACAATCACACAATCACAATTACACAATCACACAATCACACAATCACACAATCGCACAATCACACAATCACACAATCACACAATCACACAATCTCACAACCACACAATCACACAAGCACACAATCACTCAATCACACAATCACACACTCACACAATCACACAGTCACAATCACACAATCACAACCACACAATCACAATCACACAATCACAATCACACAATCACAATCACACAATCACACAAGCACACAATCACACAATCTCACAATTACGCAATCACGCAATCACACAATCACACAATCACACAATCACACAATCACACAATCACAATCGCACAATCACAATTACACAATCACACAATCACACAGTCACACAATCACACAATCACACAATCGCACAATCAGACAATCACACAACCACACAACCACACAACCAGACAAGCACACAATCACTCAATCACACAATCACACACTCACACAATCACACAGTCACAATCACACAATCACACAATCCCACAATCACACAATCACACAATCACACAATCACACAATCACACAATCACACAATCACACAATCACACAATCACACAATCACACAATCACACAATCACACAATCACACAATCACACAATCACACAATCACACAATCACACAATCACACAATCACACAATCACACAATCACACAATCACAATCGCACAATCACAATTACACAATCACACAATCACACAATCGCACAATCACACAATCACACAATCAGACAATCACACAACCACACAACCACACAATCATACAAGCACACAATCACTCAATCACACAATCACACAATCACACAATCACACAATCACACAATCACACAACCACCCAACCACACAATCACACAAGCACACAATCACTGAATCACACAATCACACACTCACACAATCACACAGTCACAATCACACAATCACACAATCACACAATCACACAATCACACAACCACACAATCACACAATCACACAATCACACAATCACACAATCACATAATCGCCTAATCACACAATCACACAACCACACAATCACACAAGCACACAACCACTCAATCACACAATCACACACTCACACAATCACACAATCACACAATCACAAAATCGCAAAATCACACAATCACACAAACACACGATCACACGATCACACGATCACACAATCACACGATAACGCAATCACACATCCACACAATCACACAATCACACCATCACACAATCACACAATCACACAATCACACAATCACGCAATCACAATCACGCAATCGCAATCACGCAATCACAATCACGCAATCACACATTCACGGTCACACTAACACGATCACACAATCACGATCACACAATCACGGTCACACAATCACGGTCACACAACCACACAATCACACAATCACACAATCACACAATCACACAATCACACAATCACACAATCACACAATCACACAATCACACAATCACACAATCACACAATCACACAATCACAATCGCACAATCACAATTACACAATCACACAATCACACAATCGCACAATCACACAATCACACAATCAGACAATCACACAACCACACAACCACACAATCATACAAGCACACAATCACTCAATCACACAATCACACAATCACACAATCACACAATCACACAATCACACAACCACCCAACCACACAATCACACAAGCACACAATCACTGAATCACACAATCACACACTCACACAATCACACAGTCACAATCACACAATCACACAATCACACAATCACACAATCACACAACCACACAATCACACAAGCACACAACCACTCAATCACACAATCGCACACTCACACAATCACACAATCACACAATCACACAATCGCAAAATCACACAATCACACAAACACACGATCACACGATCACACGATCACACAATCACACGATAACGCAATCACACATCCACACAATCACACAATCACACCATCACACAATCACACAATCACACAATCACACAATCACGCAATCACAATCACGCAATCGCAATCACGCAATCACAATCACGCAATCACACATTCACGGTCACACTAACACGATCACACAATCACGATCACACAATCACGGTCACACAATCACGGTCACACAACCACACAATCACACAATCACACAATCACACAATCACACAATCACACAATCACACAATCACACAATCACACAATCACACAATCACACAATCACACAATCACACAATCACAGAATCACACAATCACACAATCACACAATCACGCAATCACGCAATCACACAATCACACAATCACACAATCACACAATCACACAATCACACAATCACACAATCACACAATCACACAATCACGCAATCACGCAATCACGCAATCACACAATCACACAATCACGCAATCACACAATCACACAATCACACAATCACACAAGCACACAATCACTCAATCGCAAAATCACACAATCACACAATCACACAATCACACAATCACACAATCACACAGTCACACAATCACACAATCGCAATCACGCAATCACACAATCACGATCACACAATCACGATCACACCATCACGGTCACACAACCACACAATCACACAATCACACAATCACACTATCACACAATCACACAATCACACAATCACACAATCACACAATCACACAATCACACAATCACACAATCACACAATCACACAATCACACAATCACAAAATCACACAATCACACAATCACACAATCACACAATCACGGTCACACAATCACACATTCACACAATCACACAATCACACAATCACTCAATCACACAATCACACAATCACACAATCACACAATCACACAATCACACAATCACACAATCACACAATCACACAATCACACAATCACACAGTCACAATCAAACAATCACAATCACACAATCACAATCACACAATCACAATCACACAATCACAATCACACAATCACAATCACACAATCACAATCACACAATCACAAACACACAATCACACAAGCACACAAACACACAATCTCACAATCACACAATCACACAATCACACAATCACACAATCACACAATCACAATCGCACAATCACAATTACACAATCAGACAATCACACAATCACACAATCACACAATCACACAATCACACAATCACACAATCACACAATCACACAATCACACAATCACACAATCACACAATCACACAATCACACAATCACACAATCACACAGTCACACAATCACACAATCACAAAATCACACAATCACACAATCACCTAATCACACAATCACACAATCTCACAACCACACAATCACACAATCACACAATCACTCAATCACACAATCACACAATCACACAATCACACAATCACACAATCACACAATCACACAATCACACAATCACACAATCACACAATCACACAATCACACAACCACACAATCACACAAGGACACAATCACACAATCACACACACACACAATCACACAGTCACAATCACACAATCACAATCACACAATCACAATCACACAATCACACAAGCACACAAACACACAATCTCACAATCACACAATCACACAATCACACAATCACACAATCACAATCGCACAATCACAATTACACAATCACACAATCACACAATCACTCAATCACACAATCACACAATCACACAATCACAATCGCACAATCACAATTACACAATCACACAATCACACAATCACACAATCACACAATCACACAATCACACAATCACACAATCACACAATCACACAATCACAATCGCACAATCACAATTACACAATCACACAATCACACAATCACACAATCACACAACCACACAACCACACAATCATACAAGCACACAATCACTCAATCACACAATCACACACTCACACAATCACACAGTCACAATCACACAATCACACAATCCCACAATCACTCAATCTCACAATCACACAATCACACAACCACGCAATCACACAACCACACAATCACACAATCACACAATCACACAATCACTCAATCACACAATCACACACTCACACAATCACAATCACACAATCACAATCACACAATCACAATCACACAATCACAATCACACAGTCACAATCAAACAATCACAATCACACAATCACAATCACACAATCACAATCACACAATCACAATCACACAATCACAATCACACAATCACAATCACACAATCACAATCACACAATCACAATCACACAATCACACAAGCACGTAAACACACAATCTCACAATCACACAATCACACAATCACACAATCACACGATCACACAATCACTATCGCACAATCACAATTACACAATCAGACAATCACACAATCACACAATCACACAATCACACAATCACACAATCACACAATCACACAATCACACAATCACACAATCACACAATCACACAATCACACAATCACACAATCACACAATCACACAATCACACAGTCACACAATCACACAATCACAAAATCACACAATCACACAATCACCTAATCACACAATCACACAATCTCACAACCACCCAATCACACAATCACACAATCACTCAATCACACAATCACACAATCACACAATCACACAATCACACAATCACACAATCACACAATCACACAATCACACAATCACACAATCACACAATCACACAATCACACAACCACACAATCACACAATGACACAATCACACAATCACACACACACACAATCACACAGTCACAATCACACAATCACAATCACACAATCACAATCACACAATCACAATCACACAATCACACAAGCACACAAACACACAATCTCACAATCACACAATCACACAATCACACAATCACAATCGCACAATCACAATTACACTATCACACAATCACACAATCACACAATCACAATCACACAATCAGAATCACACAATCACAATCACACAATCACAATCACACAATCACAATCACACTATCACAATCACACAATCACAATCACACAATCACAATCACACAACCACAATCACACATCACAATCACACAATCACACAAGCACACAATCACACAATCACACAATCACCTAATCACACAATCACACAATCTCACAACCACACAATCACACAAGCACACAATCACTCAATCACACAATCACACACTCACACAATCACACAGTCACAATCACACAATCACAATCACACAATCACAATCACACAATCACAATCACACAATCACAATCACACAATCACAATCACACAATCACAATCACACAACCACAATCACACAATCACAATCACACAATCTCACAATTACATAATCACACAATCACACAATCACACAATCACACAATCACAATCGCACAATCACAATTACACAATCACACAATCACAATCACACAATCACAATCACACAATCACAATCACACAATCACAATCACACAATCACAATCACACAATCACAATCACACAATCACAATCACACAATCACAATCACACAATCACAATCAAACAATCACAATCACACAATCACAATCACACAATCACAATCACACAATCACAATCACACAATCACAATCACACAATCACAATCACACAATCACAATCACACAATCACAATCACACAATCACAATCACACAATCACAATCACACAATCACAATCACACAATCACAATCACACAATCACAATCACACAATCACAATCACACAATCACAATCACACAATCACAATCACACAATCACAATCACACAATCACAATCACACAATCACAATCACACAATCACAATCACACTATCACAATCACACAATCACAATCACACAATCACAATCACACAATCACACAATCACAATCACTCAATCACAATCACACAATCACAATCACACAATCACAATCACACAATCACAATCACACAATCACAATCACACAATCACAATCACACAATCACAATCACACAATCACAATCACACAATCACAATCACACAATCACAATCACACAATCACAATCACACAATCACAATCACACAATCACAATCAAACAATCACAATCACACAATCACAATCACACAATCACACAATCACACAAGCACACAATCACTCAATCACACAATCACACAATCACACAATCACACAATCACACAATCACATAATCACACAATCACACAATCACACAATCTCACAATCACACAATCACACAATCGCACAATCACACAATCACACAATCACAATTACACAATCACACAATCACACAATCACACAATCGCACAATCACACAATCACACAATCACACAATCACACAATCTCACAACCACACAATCACACAAGCACACAATCACTCAATCACACAATCACACACTCACACAATCACACAGTCACAATCACACAATCACAACCACACAATCACAATCACACAATCACAATCACACAATCACAATCACACAATCACACAATCACACAAGCACACAATCACACAATCTCACAATTACCCAATCACGCAATCACACAATCACACAATCACACAATCACACAATCACACAATCACAATCGCACAATCACAATCACACAATCACACAGTCACACAATCACACAATCACACAATCGCACAATCAGACAATCACACAACCACACAACCACACAACCATACAAGCACACAATCACTCAATCACACAATCACACACTCACACAATCACACAGTCACAATCACACAATCACACAATCCCACAATCACACAATCACACAATCACACAATCACACAATCACACAATCACACAATCGCACAATCACACAATCACACAATCACACAATCAGACAATCGCACAATCACACAATCACACAATCACACAATCACACAATCACACAATCACACAATCACACAATCACACAATCACAATCGCACAATCACAATCACACAATCACACAATCACACAATCACACAATCACACAATCACACAATCACACAATCACAGAATCACAGAATCACACAATCACACAATCACACAATCACGCAATCACGCAATCACACAATCACACAATCACACAATCACACAATCACACAATCACACAATCACACAATCACACAATCACACAATCACACAATCACACAATCACACAATCACGCAATCACGCAATCACGCAATCACACAATCACACAATCACGCAATCACACAATCACACAATCACACAATCACACAAGCACACAATCACTCAATCGCAAAATCACACAATCACACAATCACACAATCACACAATCACACAATCACACAATCACACAGTCACACAATCACACAATCGCAATCACGCAATCACACAATCACGATCACACAATCACGATCACACCATCACGGTCACACAACCACACAATCACACAATCACACAATCACACTATCACACAATCACACAATCACACAATCACACAATCACACAATCACACAATCACACAATCACACAATCACACAATCACAAAATCACACAATCACACAATCACACAATCACACAATCACGGTCACACAATCACACATTCACACAATCACACAATCACACAATCACTCAATCACACAATCACACAATCACACAATCACACAATCACACAATCACACAATCACACAATCACACAATCACACAATCACACAGTCACAATCAAACAATCACAATCACACAATCACAATCACACAATCACAATCACACAATCACAATCACACAATCACAATCACACAATCACAATCACACAATCACAATCACACAATCACAATCACACAATCACAATCACACAATCACAATCACACAATCACACAAGCACACAAACACACAATCTCACAATCACACAATCACACAATCACACAATCACACAATCACACAATCACAATCGCAGAATCACAATTACACAATCAGACAATCACACAATCACACAATCACACAATCACACAATCACACAATCACACAATCACACAATCACACAATCACACAATCACACAATCACACAATCACACAGTCACACAATCACACAATCACAAAATCATACAATCACACAATCACCTAATCACACAATCACACAATCTCACAACCACACAATCACACAATCACACAATCACTCAATCACACAATCACACAATCACACAATCACACAATCACACAATCACACAATCACACAATCACACAATCACACAATCACACAATCACACAATCACACAATCACACAATCACACAATCACACAACCACACAATCACACAAGGACACAATCACACAATCACACACACACACCATCACACAGTCACAATCACACAATCACAATCACACAATCACACAAGCACACAAACACACAATCTCACAATCACACAATCACACAATCACACAATCACACAATCACAATCGCACAATCACAATTACACAATCACACAATCACACAGTCACTCAATCACACAATCACACAATCACACAATCACAATCGCACAATCACAATTACACAATCACACAATCACACAATCACACAATCACACAATCACAATCGCACAATCACAATTACACAATCACACAATCACACAATCACACAATCACACAACCACACAACCACACAATCATACAAGCACACAATCACTCAATCACACAATCACACACTCACACAATCACACAATCACCTAATCACACAATCACACAATCCCAGAATCACTCAATCTCACAATCACACAATCACACAACCACGCAATCACACAACCACACAATCACACAATCACACAATCACACAATCACTCAATTACACAATCACACACTCACACAATCACAATCACACAATCACAATCACACAATCACAATCACACAATCACAATCACACAGTCACAATCAAACAATCACAATCACACAATCACAATCACACAATCACAATCACACAATCACAATCACACAATCACAATCACACAATCACAATCACACAATCACAATCACACAATCACAATCACACAATCACAATCACACAATCACACAAGCACACAAACACACAATCTCACAATCACACAATCACACAATCACACAATCACACAATCACACAATCACAATCGCACAATCACAATTACACAATCACACAATCACACAATCACACAATCACACAATCACTCAATCACACAACCACACAATCACACAAGCACACAATCACTCAATTACACAATCACACACTCACACAACCACACAGTCACAATCACACAATCACAATCACACAATCACAATCACACAATCACAATCACACAATCACAATCACACAATCACAATCACACAATCACAATCACACAATCACAATCACAGAATCACAATCACACAATCACACAATCACACAATCACACAATCACACAATCACACAATCACACAATCACACAATCACACAATCACAATCACACAATCACACAAGTATACAATCACACAAGCACACAATCACACAAGCACACAATCACACAATCACACACTCACACAATCACACAATCACACAATCACACAATCACACAATCTCGCAATCACACAATCACGCAATCACACAATCACACAATCACAAAATCACACAATCACACAATCACAGAATCACACAATCACAATCACACAATCACACAATCACACAATCACACAATCACACAATCACACAACCACACAATCACACAATCACACAATCACACAATCACTCAATTACACAATCACACACTCACACAATCACAATCACACAATCACAATCACACAATCACAATCACACAATCACAATCACACAATCACAATCACACAATCACAATCACACAATCACAATCACACAATCACACAATCACACAATCACACAATCACACAATCACACAATCTCACAATCACACAATCACACAATCGCACAATCACACAATCACACAATCACAATTACACAATCACACAATCACACAATCACACAATCGCACAATCACACAATCACACAATCACACAATCACACAATCTCACAACCACACAATCACACAAGCACACAATCACTCAATCACACAATCACACACTCACACAATCACACAGTCACAATCACACAATCACAACCACACAATCACAATCACACAATCACAATCACACAATCACAATCACACAATCACACAAGCACACAATCACACAATCTCACAATTACGCAATCACGCAATCACACAATCACACAATCACACAATCACACAATCACAATCGCACAATCACAATTACACAATCACACAATCACACAGTCACACAATCACACAATCACACAATCGCACAATCAGACAATCACACAACCACACAACCACACAACCAGACAAGCACACAATCACTCAATCACACAATCACACACTCACACAATCACACAGTCACAATCACACAATCACACAATCCCACAATCACACAATCACACAATCACACAATCACACAATCACACAATCACACAATCACACAATCACACAATCACACAATCACACAATCACACAATCACACAATCACACAATCACACAATCACACAATCACACAATCACACAATCACACAATCACACAATCACACAATCACACAATCACACAATCACAATCGCACAATCACAATTACACAATCACACAATCACACAATCGCACAATCACACAATCACACAATCAGACAATCACACAACCACACAACCACACAATCATACAAGCACACAATCACTCAATCACACAATCACACAATCACACAATCACACAATCACACAATCACACAACCACCCAACCACACAATCACACAAGCACACAATCACTGAATCACACAATCACACACTCACACAATCACACAGTCACAATCACACAATCACACAATCACACAATCACACAATCACACAACCACACAATCACACAATCACACAATCACACAATCACACAATCACACAATCACATAATCGCCTAATCACACAATCACACAACCACACAATCACACAAGCACACAACCACTCAATCACACAATCACACACTCACACAATCACACAATCACACAATCACACAATCGCAAAATCACACAATCACACAAACACACGATCACACGATCACACGATCACACAATCACACGATAACGCAATCACACATCCACACAATCACACAATCACACCATCACACAATCACACAATCACACAATCACACAATCACGCAATCACAATCACGCAATCGCAATCACGCAATCACAATCACGCAATCACACATTCACGGTCACACTAACACGATCACACAATCACGATCACACAATCACGGTCACACAATCACGGTCACACAACCACACAATCACACAATCACACAATCACACAATCACACAATCACACAATCACACAATCACACAATCACACAATCACACAATCACACAATCACACAATCACACAATCACAATCGCACAATCACAATTACACAATCACACAATCACACAATCGCACAATCACACAATCACACAATCAGACAATCACACAACCACACAACCACACAATCATACAAGCACACAATCACTCAATCACACAATCACACAATCACACAATCACACAATCACACAATCACACAACCACCCAACCACACAATCACACAAGCACACAATCACTGAATCACACAATCACACACTCACACAATCACACAGTCACAATCACACAATCACACAATCACACAATCACACAATCACACAACCACACAATCACACAAGCACACAACCACTCAATCACACAATCACACACTCACACAATCACACAATCACACAATCACACAATCGCAAAATCACACAATCACACAAACACACGATCACACGATCACACGATCACACAATCACACGATAACGCAATCACACATCCACACAATCACACAATCACACCATCACACAATCACACAATCACACAATCACACAATCACGCAATCACAATCACGCAATCGCCATCACGCAATCACAATCACGCAATCACACATTCACGGTCACACTAACACGATCACACAATCACGATCACACAATCACGGTCACACAATCACGGTCACACAACCACACAATCACACAATCACACAATCACACAATCACACAATCACACAATCACACAATCACACAATCACACAATCACACAATCACACAATCACACAATCACACAATCACACAATCACACAATCACACAATCACACAATCACACAATCACGCAATCACACAATCACACAATCACACAATCACACAATCACACAATCACACAATCACACAATCACACAATCACACAATCACGCAATCACGCAATCACGCAATCACACAATCACACAATCACGCAATCACACAATCACACAATCACACAATCACACAAGCACACAATCACTCAATCGCAAAATCACACAATCACACAATCACACAATCACACAATCACACAATCACACAATCACACAGTCACACAATCACACAATCGCAATCACGCAATCACACAATCACGATCACACAATCACGATCACACCATCACGGTCACACAACCACACAATCACACAATCACACAATCACACTATCACACAATCACACAATCACACAATCACACAATCACACAATCACACAATCACACAATCACACAATCACACAATCACACAATCACACAATCACACAATCACACAATCACACAATCACAAAATCACACAATCACACAATCACACAATCACACAATCACGGTCACACAATCACACATTCACACAATCACACAATCACACAATCACTCAATCACACAATCACACAATCACACAATCACACAATCACACAATCACACAATCACACAATCACACAATCACACAATCACACAATCACACAGTCACAATCAAACAATCACAATCACACAATCACAATCACACAATCACAATCACACAATCACAATCACACAATCACAATCACACAATCACAATCACACAATCACAAACACACAATCACACAAGCACACAAACACACAATCTCACAATCACACAATCACACAATCACACAATCACACAATCACACAATCACAATCGCACAATCACAATTACACAATCAGACAATCACACAATCACACAATCACACAATCACACAATCACACAATCACACAATCACACAATCACACAATCACACAATCACACAATCACACAATCACACAATCACACAATCACACAATCACACAATCACACAGTCACACAATCACCTAATCACACAATCACACAATCTCACAACCACACAATCACACAATCACACAATCACTCAATCACACAATCACACAATCACACAATCACACAATCACACAATCACACAATCACACAATCACACAATCACACAATCACACAATCACACAATCACACAACCACACAATCACACAAGGACACAATCACACAATCACACACACACACAATCACACAGTCACAATCACACAATCACAATCACACAATCACAATCACACAATCACACAAGCACACAAACACACAATCTCACAATCACACAATCACACAATCACACAATCACACAATCACAATCGCACAATCACAATTACACAATCACACAATCACACAATCACTCAATCACACAATCACACAATCACACAATCACAATCGCACAATCACAATTACACAATCACACAATCACACAATCACACAATCACACAATCACACAATCACACAATCACACAATCACACAATCACAATCGCACAATCACAATTACACAATCACACAATCACACAATCACACAATCACACAACCACACAACCACACAATCATACAAGCACACAATCACTCAATCACACAATCACACACTCACACAATCACACAGTCACAATCACACAATCACACAATCCCACAATCACTCAATCTCACAATCACACAATCACACAACCACGCAATCACACAACCACACAATCACACAATCACACAATCACACAATCACTCAATCACACAATCACACACTCACACAATCACAATCACACAATCACAATCACACAATCACAATCACACAGTCACAATCAAACAATCACAATCACACAATCACAATCACACAATCACAATCACACAATCACAATCACACAATCACAATCACACAATCACAATCACACAATCACAATCACACAATCACACAAGCACGTAAACACACAATCTCACAATCACACAATCACACAATCACACAATCACACGATCACACAATCACTATCGCACAATCACAATTACACAATCAGACAATCACACAATCACACAATCACACAATCACACAATCACACAATCACACAATCACACAATCACACAATCACACAATCACACAATCACACAATCACACAATCACACAATCACACAATCACACAGTCACACAATCACACAATCACAAAATCACACAATCACACAATCACCTAATCACACAATCACACAATCTCACAACCACCCAATCACACAATCACACAATCACTCAATCACACAATCACACAATCACACAATCACACAATCACACAATCACACAATCACACAATCACACAATCACACAATCACACAATCACACAACCACACAATCACACAATGACACAATCACACAATCACACACACACACAATCACACAGTCACAATCACACAATCACAATCACACAATCACAATCACACAATCACAATCACACAATCACACAAGCACACAAACACACAATCTCACAATCACACAATCACACAATCACACAATCACACAATCACAATCGCACAATCACAATTACACTATCACACAATCACACAATCACACAATCACAATCACACAATCAGAATCACACAATCACAATCACACAATCACAATCACACAATCACAATCACACTATCACAATCACACAATCACAATCACACAATCACAATCACACAACCACAATCACACATCACAATCACACAATCACACAAGCACACAATCACACAATCACACAATCACCTAATCACACAATCACACAATCTCACAACCACACAATCACACAAGCACACAATCACTCAATCACACAATCACACACTCACACAATCACACAGTCACAATCACACAATCACAATCACACAATCACAATCACACAATCACAATCACACAATCACAATCACACAATCACAATCACACAATCACAATCACACAACCACAATCACACAATCACAATCACACAATCTCACAATTACATAATCACACAATCACACAATCACACAATCACACAATCACAATCGCACAATCACAATTACACAATCACACAATCACAATCACACAATCACAATCACACAATCACAATCACACAATCACAATCACACAATCACAATCACACAATCACAATCACACAATCACAATCACACAATCACAATCACACAATCACAATCAAACAATCACAATCACACAATCACAATCACACAATCACAATCACACAATCACAATCACACAATCACAATCACACAATCACAATCACACAATCACAATCACACAATCACAATCACACAATCACAATCACACAATCACAATCACACAATCACAATCACACAATCACAATCACACAATCACAATCACACAATCACAATCACACAATCACAATCACACAATCACAATCACACAATCACAATCACACAATCACAATCACACAATCACAATCACACAATCACAATCACACAATCACAATCACACAATCACAATCACACAATCACAATCACACTATCACAATCACACAATCACAATCACACAATCACAATCACACAATCACACAATCACAATCACTCAATCACAATCACACAATCACAATCACACAATCACAATCACACAATCACAATCACACAATCACAATCACACAATCACAATCACACAATCACAATCACACAATCACAATCACACAATCACAATCACACAATCACAATCACACAATCACAATCACACAATCACAATCACACAATCACAATCAAACAATCACAATCACACAATCACAATCACACAATCACACAATCACACAAGCACACAATCACTCAATCACACAATCACACAATCACACAATCACACAATCACACAATCACATAATCACACAATCACACAATCACACAATCTCACAATCACACAATCACACAATCGCACAATCACACAATCACACAATCACAATTACACAATCACACAATCACACAATCACACAATCGCACAATCACACAATCACACAATCACACAATCACACAATCTCACAACCACACAATCACACAAGCACACAATCACTCAATCACACAATCACACACTCACACAATCACACAGTCACAATCACACAATCACAACCACACAATCACAATCACACAATCACAATCACACAATCACAATCACACAATCACACAATCACACAAGCACACAATCACACAATCTCACAATTACCCAATCACGCAATCACACAATCACACAATCACACAATCACACAATCACACAATCACAATCGCACAATCACAATCACACAATCACACAGTCACACAATCACACAATCACACAATCGCACAATCAGACAATCACACAACCACACAACCACACAACCATACAAGCACACAATCACTCAATCACACAATCACACACTCACACAATCACACAGTCACAATCACACAATCACACAATCCCACAATCACACAATCACACAATCACACAATCACACAATCACACAATCACACAATCGCACAATCACACAATCACACAATCACACAATCAGACAATCGCACAATCACACAATCACACAATCACACAATCACACAATCACACAATCACACAATCACACAATCACACAATCACAATCGCACAATCACAATCACACAATCACACAATCACACAATCACACAATCACACAATCACACAATCACACAATCACAGAATCACAGAATCACACAATCACACAATCACACAATCACGCAATCACGCAATCACACAATCACACAATCACACAATCACACAATCACACAATCACACAATCACACAATCACACAATCACACAATCACACAATCACACAATCACACAATCACGCAATCACGCAATCACGCAATCACACAATCACACAATCACGCAATCACACAATCACACAATCACACAATCACACAAGCACACAATCACTCAATCGCAAAATCACACAATCACACAATCACACAATCACACAATCACACAATCACACAATCACACAGTCACACAATCACACAATCGCAATCACGCAATCACACAATCACGATCACACAATCACGATCACACCATCACGGTCACACAACCACACAATCACACAATCACACAATCACACTATCACACAATCACACAATCACACAATCACACAATCACACAATCACACAATCACACAATCACACAATCACACAATCACAAAATCACACAATCACACAATCACACAATCACACAATCACGGTCACACAATCACACATTCACACAATCACACAATCACACAATCACTCAATCACACAATCACACAATCACACAATCACACAATCACACAATCACACAATCACACAATCACACAATCACACAATCACACAGTCACAATCAAACAATCACAATCACACAATCACAATCACACAATCACAATCACACAATCACAATCACACAATCACAATCACACAATCACAATCACACAATCACAATCACACAATCACAATCACACAATCACAATCACACAATCACAATCACACAATCACAATCACACAATCACACAAGCACACAAACACACAATCTCACAATCACACAATCACACAATCACACAATCACAATCGCAGAATCACAATTACACAATCAGACAATCACACAATCACACAATCACACAATCACACAATCACACAATCACACAATCACACAATCACACAATCACACAATCACACAATCACACAATCACACAGTCACACAATCACACAATCACAAAATCATACAATCACACAATCACCTAATCACACAATCACACAATCTCACAACCACACAATCACACAATCACACAATCACTCAATCACACAATCACACAATCACACAATCACACAATCACACAATCACACAATCACACAATCACACAATCACACAATCACACAATCACACAATCACACAACCACACAATCACACAAGGACACAATCACACAATCACACACACACACCATCACACAGTCACAATCACACAATCACAATCACACAATCACACAAGCACACAAACACACAATCTCACAATCACACAATCACACAATCACACAATCACACAATCACAATCGCACAATCACAATTACACAATCACACAATCACACAGTCACTCAATCACACAATCACACAATCACACAATCACAATCGCACAATCACAATTACACAATCACACAATCACACAATCACACAATCACACAATCACAATCGCACAATCACAATTACACAATCACACAATCACACAATCACACAATCACACAACCACACAACCACACAATCATACAAGCACACAATCACTCAATCACACAATCACACACTCACACAATCACACAGTCACAAGCACACAATCACACAATCCCAGAATCACTCAATCTCACAATCACACAATCACACAACCACGCAATCACACAACCACACAATCACACAATCACACAATCACACAATCACTCAATTACACAATCACACACTCACACAATCACAATCACACAATCACAATCACACAATCACAATCACACAATCACAATCACACAGTCACAATCAAACAATCACAATCACACAATCACAATCACACAATCACAATCACACAATCACAATCACACAATCACAATCACACAATCACAATCACACAATCACAATCACACAATCACACAAGCACACAAACACACAATCTCACAATCACACAATCACACAATCACACAATCACACAATCACACAATCACAATCGCACAATCACAATTACACAATCACACAATCACACAATCACACAATCACACAATCACTCAATCACACAACCACACAATCACACAAGCACACAATCACTCAATTACACAATCACACACTCACACAACCACACAGTCACAATCACACAATCACAATCACACAATCACAATCACACAATCACAATCACACAATCACAATCACACAATCACAATCACACAATCACAATCACACAATCACAATCACACAATCACAATCACACAATCACAATCACAGAATCACAATCACACAATCACAATCACACAATCACAATCACACAATCACAATCACACAAGCACAATCACACAATCACAATCACACAATCACAATCACACAATCACACAATCACAATCACACAATCACAATCACACAATCACAATCACACAATCACAATCACACAATCACAATCACACAATCACAATCACACAATCACAATCACACAATCACAATCACAGAATCACAATCACACAATCACACAATCACAATCACACAATCACACAATCACACAATCACACAATCCCACAATCACACAATCACACAATTACACAATCACACAATCACACAATCACACAATCACACAATCACACAATCACACAATCACACAATCACACAATCACACAATCACACAATCACACAATCACAATCGCACAATCACAATTACACAATCACACAATCACACAATCACACAATCACACAATCACACAATCACACAATCACACAATCACACAATCACACAATCACACAATCGCACAATCACACAATCACACAATCACACAATCACACAATCACACAATCACACAATCACACAATCACAATCGCACAATCACAATTACACAATCACACAATCACACAATCACACAATCACACAATCACACAATCACACAATCAGACAATCACACAACCACACAACCACACAATCATACAAGCACACAATCACTCAATCACACAATCACACAATCACACAATCACACAATCACACAATCACACAACCACCCAACCACACAATCACAAAAGCACACAATCACTGAATCACACAATCACACACTCACACAATCACACAGTCACAATCACACAATCACACAATCACACAATCACACAATCACACAATCACACAATCACACAATCACACAATCACACAACCACACAATCACACAATCACACAATCACACAATCACACAATCACACAATCACACAATCGCCTAATCACACAATCACACAACCACACAATCACACAAGCACACAATCACTCAATCACACAATCACACACTCACACAATCACACAATCACACAATCACACAATCGCAAAATCACACAATCACACAAACACACGATCACATGATCACACGATCACACAATCACACGATCACGCAATCACACATCCACACAATCACACAATCACACCATCACACAATCACACAATCACACAATCACACAATCACGCAATCACAATCACGCAATCGCAATCACGCAATCACAATCACGCAATCACACATTCACGGTCACACTAACACGATCACACAATCACGATCACACAATCACGGTCACACAATCACGGTCACACAACCACACAATCACACAATCACACAATCACACAATCACACAATCACACAATCACACAATCACACAATCACACAATCACACAATCACACAATCACACAATCACACAATCACACAATCACAGAATCACAGAATCACACAATCACACAATCACACAATCACGCAATCACGCAATCACACAATCACACAATCACACAATCACACAATCACACAATCACACAATCACACAATCACACAATCACACAATCACACAATCACACAATCACACAATCACGCAATCACGCAATCACGCAATCACACAATCACACAATCACGCAATCACACAATCACACAATCACACAATCACACAAGCACACAATCACTCAATCGCAAAATCACACAATCACACAATCACACAATCACACAATCACACAATCACACAATCACACAGTCACACAATCACACAATCGCAATCACGCAATCACACAATCACGATCACACAATCACGATCACACCATCACGGTCACACAACCACACAATCACACAATCACACAATCACACTATCACACAATCACACAATCACACAATCACACAATCACACAATCACACAATCACACAATCACACAATCACACAATCACAAAATCACACAATCACACAATCACACAATCACGGTCACACAATCACACATTCACACAATCACACAATCACACAATCACTCAATCACACAATCACACAATCACACAATCACACAATCACACAATCACACAATCACACAATCACACAATCACACAATCACACAGTCACACAATCACACAATCACACAATCACACAATCACACAATCACACAATCACACAATCACACAATCACACAATCACAATCGCACAATCACAATTACACAATCACACAATCACACAATCACACAATCACACAATCACACAATCACACAATCACACAATCACACAATCACACAATCACACAATCGCACAATCACACAATCACACAATCACACAATCACACAATCACACAATCACACAATCACACAATCACAATCGCACAATCACAATTACACAATCACACAATCACACAATCACACAATCACACAATCACACAATCACACAATCACACAATCAGACAATCACACAACCACACAACCACACAATCATACAAGCACACAATCACTCAATCACACAATCACACAATCACACAATCACACAATCACACAATCACACAACCACCCAACCACACAATCACAAAAGCACACAATCACTGAATCACACAATCACACACTCACACAATCACACAGTCACAATCACACAATCACACAATCACACAATCACACAATCACACAATCACACAATCACACAATCACACAATCACACAACCACACAATCACACAATCACACAATCACACAATCACACAATCACACAATCACACAATCGCCTAATCACACAATCACACAACCACACAATCACACAAGCACACAATCACTCAATCACACAATCACACACTCACACAATCACACAATCACACAATCACACAATCGCAAAATCACACAATCACACAAACACACGATCACATGATCACACGATCACACAATCACACGATCACGCAATCACACATCCACACAATCACACAATCACACCATCACACAATCACACAATCACACAATCACACAATCACGCAATCACAATCACGCAATCGCAATCACGCAATCACAATCACGCAATCACACATTCACGGTCACACTAACACGATCACACAATCACGATCACACAATCACGGTCACACAATCACGGTCACACAACCACACAATCACACAATCACACAATCACACAATCACACAATCACACAATCACACAATCACACAATCACACAATCACACAATCACACAATCACACAATCACACAATCACACAATCACACAATCACACAATCACACAATCACACAATCACACAATCACACAATCACACAATCACAGAATCACAGAATCACACAATCACACAATCACACAATCACGCAATCACGCAATCACACAATCACACAATCACACAATCACACAATCACACAATCACACAATCACACAATCACACAATCACACAATCACACAATCACGCAATCACGCAATCACGCAATCACACAATCACACAATCACGCAATCACACAATCACACAATCACACAATCACACAAGCACACAATCACTCAATCGCAAAATCACACAATCACACAATCACACAATCACACAATCACACAATCACACAATCACACAATCACACAATCACACAATCACACAATCACACAATCACACAATCACACAATCACACAATCACACAATCACACAATCACACAATCACAGAATCACAGAATCACACAATCACACAATCACACAATCACGCAATCACACAATCACGCAATCACGCAATCACACAATCACACAATCACACAATCACACAATCACACAATCACACAATCACACAATCACACAATCACACAATCACACAATCACGCAATCACGCAATCACGCAATCACGCAATCACACAATCACACAATCACGCAATCACACAATCACACAATCACACAATCAGACAATCACACAATCACACAATCACACAATCACACAATCACACAATCACACAATCACACAATCACACAATCACACAATCACACAATCACACAATCACACAATCACACAGTCACACAATCACACAATCACAAAATCATACAATCACACAATCACCTAATCACACAATCACACAATCTCACAACCACACAATCACACAATCACACAATCACTCAATCACACAATCACACAATCACACAATCACACAATCACACAATCACACAATCACACAATCACACAATCACACAATCACACAATCACACAATCACACAATCACACAATCACACAATCACACAACCACACAATCACACAAGGACACAATCACACAATCACACACACACACCATCACACAGTCACAATCACACAATCACAATCACACAATCACACAAGCACACAAACACACAATCTCACAATCACACAATCACACAATCACACAATCACACAATCACACAATCACAATCGCACAATCACAATTACACAATCACACAATCACACAATCACTCAATCACACAATCACACAATCACACAATCACAATCGCACAATCACAATTACACAATCACACAATCACACAATCACACAATCACACAATCACAATCGCACAATCACAATTACACAATCACACAATCACACAATCACACAATCACACAACCACACAACCACACAATCATACAAGCACACAATCACTCAATCACACAATCACACACTCACACAATCACACAGTCACAAGCACACAATCACACAATCCCAGAATCACTCAATCTCACAATCACACAATCACACAACCACGCAATCACACAACCACACAATCACACAATCACACAATCACACAATCACTCAATTACACAATCACACACTCACACAATCACAATCACACAATCACAATCACACAATCACAATCACACAATCACAATCACACAGTCACAATCAAACAATCACAATCACACAATCACAATCACACAATCACAATCACACAATCACAATCACACAATCACAATCACACAATCACAATCACACAATCACAATCACACAATCACACAAGCACACAAACACACAATTTCACAATCACACAATCACACAATCACACAATCACACAATCACACAATCACAATCGCACAATCACAATTACACAATCACACAATCACACAATCACACAATCACACAATCACTCAATCACACAACCACACAATCACACAAGCACACAATCACTCAATTACACAATCACACACTCACACAACCACACAGTCACAATCACACAATCACAATCACACAATCACAATCACACAATCACAATCACACAATCACAATCACACAATCACAATCACACAATCACAATCACACAATCACAATCACAGAATCACAATCACACAATCACAATCACACAATCACAATCACACAATCACAATCACACAAGCACAATCACACAATCACAATCACACAATCACAATCACACAATCACACAATCACAATCACACAATCACAATCACACAATCACAATCACACAATCACAATCACACAATCACAATCACACAATCACAATCACACAATCACAATCACACAATCACAATCACAGAATCACAATCACACAATCACACAATCACAATCACACAATCACACAATCACACAATCACACAATCCCACAATCACACAATCACACAATTACACAATCACACAATCACACAATCACACAATCACACAATCACACAATCACACAATCACACAATCACACAATCACACAATCACAGAATCACAGAATCACACAATCACACAATCACACAATCACGCAATCACGCAATCACACAATCACACAATCACACAATCACACAATCACACAATCACACAATCACACAATCACACAATCACACAATCACACAATCACGCAATCACACAATCACACAATCACACAAGCACACAATCACTCAATCGCAAAATCACACAATCACACAATCACACAATCACACAATCACACAATCACACAATCACACAGTCACACAATCACACAATCGCAATCACGCAATCACACAATCACGATCACACAATCACGATCACACCATCACGGTCACACAACCACACAATCACACAATCACACAATCACACTATCACACAATCACACAATCACACAATCACACAATCACACAATCACACAATCACACAATCACACAATCACAAAATCACACAATCACACAATCACACAATCACGGTCACACAATCACACATTCACACAATCACACAATCACACAATCACTCAATCACACAATCACACAATCACACAATCACACAATCACACAATCACACAATCACACAATCACACAATCACACAATCACACAGTCACACAATCACACAATCACACAATCACACAATCACACAATCACACAATCACACAATCACACAATCACACAATCACAATCGCACAATCACAATTACACAATCACACAATCACACAATCACACAATCACACAATCACACAATCACACAATCACACAATCACACAATCACACAATCACACAATCGCACAATCACACAATCACACAATCACACAATCACACAATCACACAATCACACAATCACACAATCACAATCGCACAATCACAATTACACAATCACACAATCACTCAATCACACAATCACACAATCACACAATCACACAATCACACAATCACACAACCACCCAACCACACAATCACAAAAGCACACAATCACTGAATCACACAATCACACACTCACACAATCACACAGTCACAATCACACAATCACACAATCACACAATCACACAATCACACAATCACACAATCACACAATCACACAATCACACAACCACACAATCACACAATCACACAATCACACAATCACACAATCACACAATCACACAATCGCCTAATCACACAATCACACAACCACACAATCACACAAGCACACAATCACTCAATCACACAATCACACACTCACACAATCACACAATCACACAATCACACAATCGCAAAATCACACAATCACACAAACACACGATCACATGATCACACGATCACACAATCACACGATCACGCAATCACACATCCACACAATCACACAATCACACCATCACACAATCACACAATCACACAATCACACAATCACGCAATCACAATCACGCAATCGCAATCACGCAATCACAATCACGCAATCACACATTCACGGTCACACTAACACGATCACACAATCACGATCACACAATCACGGTCACACAATCACGGTCACACAACCACACAATCACACAATCACACAATCACACAATCACACAATCACACAATCACACAATCACACAATCACACAATCACACAATCACACAATCACACAATCACACAATCACACAATCACACAATCACACAATCACACAATCACACAATCACACAATCACACAATCACAGAATCACAGAATCACACAATCACACAATCACACAATCACGCAATCACGCAATCACACAATCACACAATCACACAATCACACAATCACACAATCACACAATCACACAATCACACAATCACACAATCACACAATCACGCAATCACGCAATCACGCAATCACACAATCACACAATCACGCAATCACACAATCACACAATCACACAATCACACAAGCACACAATCACTCAATCGCAAAATCACACAATCACACAATCACACAATCACACAATCACACAATCACACAATCACACAGTCACACAATCACACAATCGCAATCACGCAATCACACAATCACGATCACACAATCACGATCACACCATCACGGTCACACAACCACACAATCACACAATCACACAATCACACTATCACACAATCACACAATCACACAATCACACAATCACAATCGCAGAATCACAATTACACAATCAGACAATCACACAATCACACAATCACACAATCACACAATCACACAATCACACAATCACACAATCACACAATCACACAATCACACAATCACACAATCACACAATCACACAATCACACAATCACACAATCACACAATCACACAGTCACACAATCATACAATCACAAAATCATACAATCACACAATCACCTAATCACACAATCACACAATCTCACAACCACACAATCACACAATCACACAATCACTCAATCACACAATCACACAATCACACAATCACACAATCACACAATCACACAATCACACAATCACACAATCACACAATCACACAATCACACAATCACACAATCACACAATCACACAACCACACAATCACACAAGGACACAATCACACAATCACACACACACACCATCACACAGTCACAATCACACAATCACAATCACACAATCACACAAGCACACAAACACACAATCTCACAATCACACAATCACACAATCACACAATCACACAATCACAATCGCACAATCACAATTACACAATCACACAATCACACAATCACTCAATCACACAATCACACAATCACACAATCACAATCGCACAATCACAATTACACAATCACACAATCACACAATCACACAATCACACAATCACAATCGCACAATCACAATTACACAATCACACAATCACACAATCACACAATCACACAATCACACAACCACACAACCACACAATCATACAAGCACACAATCACTCAATCACACAATCACACACTCACACAATCACACAGTCACAAGCACACAATCACACAATCCCACAATCACTCAATCTCACAATCACACAATCACACAACCACGCAATCACACAACCACACAATCACACAATCACACAATCACACAATCACTCAATTACACAATCACACACTCACACAATCACAATCACACAATCACAATCACACAATCACAATCACACAATCACAATCACACAGTCACAATCAAACAATCACAATCACACAATCACAATCACACAATCACAATCACACAATCACAATCACACAATCACAATCACACAATCACAATCACACAATCACAATCACACAATCACAATCACACAATCACAATCACACAATCACACAAGCACACAAACACACAATCTCACAATCACACAATCACACAATCACACAATCACACAATCACACAATCACAATCGCACAATCACAATTACACAATCACACAATCACACAATCACACAATCACACAATCACTCAATCACACAACCACACAATCACACAAGCACACAATCACTCAATTACACAATCACACACTCACACAACCACACAGTCACAATCACACAATCACAATCACACAATCACAATCACACAATCACAATCACACAATCACAATCACACAATCACAATCACACAATCACAATCACACAATCACAATCACAGAATCACAATCACACAATCACAATCACACAATCACAATCACACAATCACAATCACACAAGCACAATCACACAATCACAATCACACAATCACAATCACACAATCACACAATCACAATCACACAATCACAATCACACAATCACAATCACACAATCACAATCACACAATCACAATCACACAATCACAATCACACAATCACAATCACACAATCACAATCACACAATCACAATCACACAATCACAATCACACAATCACAATCACACAATCACAATCACACAATCACAATCACACAATCACAATCACACAATCACAATCACACAATCACAATCACACAATCACAATCACACAATCACAATCACACAATCACAATCACACAATCACAATCACACAATCACAATCACACAATCACAATCACACAATCACAATCACACAATCACACAAGCACGTAAACACACAATCTCACAATCACACAATCACACAATCACTATCGCACAATCACAATTACACAATCAGACAATCACACAATCACACAATCACACAATCACACAATCACACAATCACACAATCACACAATCACACAATCACACAATCACACAATCACACAATCACACAATCACACAATCACACAATCACACAATCACACAATCACACAATCACACAATCACACAATCACAATCGCACAATCACAATTACACAATCACAATCACACAATCACAATCACACAACCACAATCACACAATCACAATCACACAATCTCACAATTACATAATCACACAATCACACAATCACACAATCACACAATCACACAATCACAATCGCACAATCACAATTACACAATCACACAATCACACAATCACACAATCATACAATCACCTAATCACACAATCACACAATCTCACAACCACACAATCACACAATCACACAATCACACAGTCACAATCAAACAATCACAATCACACAATCACAATCACACAATCTCAATCACACAATCACAATCACACAATCACACAATCACACAAGTATACAATCACACAAGCACACAATCACACAAGCACACAATCACACAATCACACACTCACACAATCACACAATCACACAATCACACAATCACACAATCTCGCAATCACACAATCACGCAATCACACAAGCACACAATCACAAAATCACACAATCTCGCAATCACACAATCACGCAATCACACAATCACACAATCACAAAATCACACAATCACACAATCACAGAATCACACAATCACAATCACACAATCACACAATCACACAATCACACAATCACACAATCACACAACCACACAATCACACAACCACACAATCACACAATCACACAATCACACAATCACTCAATCACACAATCACACACTCACACAATCACAATCACACAATCACAATCACACAATCACAATCACACAATCACAATCACACAATCACAATCACACAATCACAATCACACAATCACAATCACACAATCACAATCACACAATCACAATCACACAATCACAATCACACAATCACAATCACACAATCACAATCACACAATCACAATCACACAATCACAATCACACAATCACAATCACACAATCACAATCACACAATCACAATCACACAATCACAATCACACAATCACAATCACACAATCACAATCACACAATCACAATCACACAATCACAATCACAATCACACAATCACAATCACACAATCACAATCACACAATCACAATCACACAATCACAATCACACAATCACAATCACACAATCACAATCACACAATCACAATCACACAATCACAATCACACAATCACAATCACACAATCACAATCACAATCACACAATCACAATCACACAATCACAATCACACAATTACAATCACACAATTACAATCACACAATCACAATCACACAATCACAATCAAACAATCACAATCACACAATCACAATCACACAATCACAATCACACCATCACACAATCACACAATCACACAATCACACAATCACGCAATCACAATCACGCAATCGCAATCACGCAATCACAATCACGCAATCACACATTCACGGTCACACTAACACGATCACACAATCACGATCACACAATCACGGTCACACAATCACGGTCACACAACCACACAATCACACAATCACACAATCACACAATCACGCAATCACAATCACGCAATCGCAATCACGCAATCACAATCACGCAATCACACATTCACGGTCACACTAACACGATCACACAATCACGATCACACAATCACGGTCACACAATCACGGTCACACAACCACACAATCACACAATCACACAATCACACAATCACACAATCACACAATCACACAATCACACAATCACACAATCACACAATCACAGAATCACACAATCACACAATCACACAATCACACAATCACGCAATCACACAATCACACAATCACACAATCACACAATCACACAATCACACAATCACACAATCACACAATCACACAATCACACAATCACACAATCACACAATCACACAATCACACAATCACACAATCACACAATCACACAATCACACAATCACACAATCACACAATCACACAATCACACAATCACACTATCACACAATCACACAATCACACAATCACAAAATCACACAATCACACAATCACACAATCACACAACCACGGTCACACAATCACACATTCACACAATCACACAATCACACAATCACTCAATCACACAATCACACAATCACACAATCACACAATCACACAATCACACAATCACACAATCACACAATCACACAATCACACAATCACACAATCACACAATCACACAATCACACAATCACACAATCACACAATCACACAATCACACAATCACACAATCACACAATCGCACAATCACACAATCACACAATCACACAATCACTCAGTCACACAATCACTCAGTCACACAATCACACAATCACACAATCACACAATCACACAATCACACAATCACACAATCACACAATCACACAATCACACAATCACACAATCACACAATCACACAATCACACAATCACACAATCACACGATCACACAATCACACGATCACACAATCACACAATCACACAATCACACAACCACGGTCACACAATCACACATTCACACAATCACACAATCACACAATCACTCAATCACACAATCACACAATCACACAATCACACAATCACACAATCACACAATCACAATCACACAATCACACAATCACACAAGTATACAATCACACAAGCACACAATCACACAAGCACACAATCACACAATCACACACTCACACACTCACACAATCACAATCACACAATCACAATCACACAATCACAATCACACAATCACAATCACACAATCACAATCACACAATCACAATCACACAATCACAATCACACAATCACAATCACACAATCACAATCACACAATCACAATCACACAATCACAATCACACAATCACAATCACACAATCACAATCACACAATCACAATCAAACAATCACAATCACACAATCACAATTACACAATCACAATCACACAATCACAATCACACAATCACAATCACACAATCACAATCACACAATCACAATCACACAATCACAATCACACAATCACAATCACACAATCACAATCACACAATCACAATCACACAATCACAATCACACAATCACAATCACACAATCACAATCACACAATCACAATCACACAATCACAATCACACTATCACAATCACACAATCACAATCACACAATCACAATCACACAATCACACAATCACAATCACACAATCACAATCACACAATCACAATCACACAATCACAATCACACAATCACAATCACACAATCACAATCACACAATCACAATCACACAATCACAATCACACAATCACAATCAAACAATCACAATCACACAATCACAATCACACAATCACACAACCACACAATCACACAATCACACAATCACACAATCACTCAATCACACAATCACACACTCACACAATCACAATCACACAATCACAATCACACAATCACAATCACACAATCACAATCACACAATCACAATCACACAATCACAATCACACAATCACAATCACACAATCACAATCACACAATCACAATCACACAATCACAATCACACAATCACAATCACACAATCACAATCACACAATCACAATCACACAATCACAATCACACAATCACAATCACACAATCACAATCACACAATCACAATCACACAATCACAATCACACAATCACAATCACACAATCACAATCACACAATCACAATCACACAATCACAATCACACAATCACAATCACACTATCACAATCACACAATCACAATCACACAATCACAATCACACAATCACACAATCACAATCACACAATCACAATCACACAATCACAATCACACAATCACAATCACACAATCACAATCACACAATCACAATCACACAATCACAATCACACAATCACAATCACACAATCACAATCACACAATCACAGTCACACAATCACAATCACACAATCACAATCACACAATCACAATCACACAATCACAATCAAACAATCACAATCACACAATCACAATCACACAATCACACAATCACACAATCACACAAGCACACAATCACTCAATCACACAATCACACAATCACACAATCACACAATCACACAATCACATAATCACACAATCACACAATCACACAATCTCACAATCACACAATCACACAATCGCACAATCACACAATCACACAATCACAATTACACAATCACACAATCACACAATCACACAATCGCACAATCACACAATCACACAATCACACAATCACACAATCTCACAACCACACAATCACACAAGCACACAATCACTCAATCACACAATCACACACTCACACAATCACACAGTCACAATCACACAATCACAACCACACAATCACAATCACACAATCACAATCACACAATCACAATCACACAATCACACAAGCACACAATCACACAATCTCACAATTACCCAATTACGCAATCACACAATCACACAATCACACAATCACAATCACACAATCACAATCACACAATCACAATCACACAATCACAATCACACAATCACAATCACACAATCACAATCACACAATCACAATCACACAATCACAATCACACAATCACAATCACACAATCACAATCACACAATCACAATCACACAATCACAATCACACAATCACAATCACACAATCACAATCACACAATCACAATCACACAATCACAATCACACAATCACAATCACACTATCACAATCACACAATCACAATCACACAATCACAATCACACAATCACACAATCACAATCACACAATCACAATCACACAATCACAATCACACAATCACAATCACACAATCACAATCACACAATCACAATCACACAATCACAATCACACAATCACAATCACACAATCACAATCACACAATCACAATCACACAATCACAGTCACACAATCACAATCACACAATCACAATCACACAATCACAATCACACAATCACAATCAAACAATCACAATCACACAATCACAATCACACAATCACACAATCACACAATCACACAAGCACACAATCACTCAATCACACAATCACACAATCACACAATCACACAATCACACAATCACATAATCACACAATCACACAATCACACAATCTCACAATCACACAATCACACAATCGCACAATCACACAATCACACAATCACAATTACACAATCACACAGTCACACAATCACACAATCGCACAATCACACAATCACACAATCACACAATCACACAATCTCACAACCACACAATCACACAAGCACACAATCACTCAATCACACAATCACACACTCACACAATCACACAGTCACAATCACACAATCACAACCACACAATCACAATCACACAATCACAATCACACAATCACAATCACACAATCACACAAGCACACAATCACACAATCTCACAATTACCCAATTACGCAATCACACAATCACACAATCACACAATCACACAATCACACAATCACAATCGCACAATCACAATTACACAATCACACAATCACACAGTCACACAATCACACAATCACACAATCGCACAATCAGACAATCACACAACCACACAACCACACAACCATACAAGCACACAATCACTCAATCACACAATCACACACTCACACAATCACACAGTCACAATCACACAATCACACAATCCCACAATCACACAATCACACAATCACACAATCACACAATCACACAATCACACAATCACACAATCACACAATCACACAATCACACAATCACACAATCACACAATCACACAATCACACAATCACACAATCACACAATCACACAATCACACAATCACACAATCACACAATCACAATCGCACAATCACAATTACACAATCACACAATCACACAATCACACAATCACACAATCACACAATCAGACAATCACACAACCACACAACCACACAATCATACAAGCACACAATCACTCAATCACACAATCACACAATCACACAATCACACAATCACACAATCACACAACCACCCAACCACACAATCACACAAGCACACAATCACTGAATCACACAATCACACACTCACACAATCACACAGTCACAATCACACAATCACACAATCACACAATCACACAATCACACAATCACACAATCACACAATCACACAACCACACAATCACACAATCACACAATCACACAATCACACAATCACACAATCACACAATCGCCTAATCACACAATCACACAACCACACAATCACACAAGCACACAATCACTCAATCACACAATCACACACTCACACAATCACACAATCACACAATCACACAATCACACAATCGCAAAATCACACAATCACACAAACACACGATCACACGATCACACGATCACACAATCACACGATCACGCAATCACACATCCACACAATCACACAATCACACCATCACACAATCACACAATCACACAATCACACAATCACGCAATCACAATCACGCAATCGCAATCACGCAATCACAATCACGCAATCACACATTCACGGTCACACTAACACGATCACACAATCACGATCACACAATCACGGTGACACAACCACACAATCACACAATCACACAATCACACAATCACACAATCACACAATCACACAATCACACAATCACACAATCACACAATCACACAATCACACAATCACACAATCACACAATCACGCAATCACACAATCACACAATCACACAATCACACAAGCACACAATCACTCAATCGCAAAATCACACAATCACACAATCACACAATCACACAATCACACAATCACACAATCACACAGTCACACAATCACACAGTCGCAATCACGCAATCACACAATCAGTACACACAATCACGATCACACCATCACGGTCACACAACCACACAATCACACAATCACACAATCACACTATCACACAATCACACAATCACACAATCACACAATCACACAATCACACAATCACACAATCACACAATCACACAATCACACAATCACACAATCACAAAATCACACAATCACACAATCACACAATCACACAATCACGGTCACACAATCACACATTCACACAATCACACAATCACACAATCACTCAATCACACAATCACACAATCACACAATCACACAATCACACAATCACACAATCACACAATCACACAGTCACAATCAAACAATCACAATCACACAATCACAATCACACAATCACAATCACACAATCACAATCACACAATCACAATCACACAATCACACAAGCACACAAACACACAATCTCACAATCACACAATCACACAATCACACAATCACACAATCACACAATCACAATCGCACAATCACAATTACACAATCAGACAATCACACAATCACACAATCACACAATCACACAATCACACAATCACACAATCACACAATCACACAATCACACAATCACACAATCACACAATCACACAATCACACAATCACACAGTCACACAATCACACAATCACACAATCACACAATCACACAATCACAAAATCACACAATCACACAATCACCTAATCACACAATCACACAATCTCACAACCACACAATCACACAATCACACAATCACTCAATCACACAATCACACAATCACACAATCACACAATCACACAATCACACAATCACACAATCACACAATCACACAATCACACAATCACACAATCACACAATCACACAATCACACAACCACACAATCACACAAGGACACAATCACACAATCACACACACACACAATCACACAGTCACAATCACACAATCACAATCACACAATCACAATCACACAATCACAATCACACAATCACACAAGCACACAAACACACAATCTCACAATCACACAATCACACAATCACACAATCACACAATCACAATCGCACAATCACAATTACACAATCACACAATCACACAATCACTCAATCACACAATCACACAATCACACAATCACAATCGCACAATCACAATTACACAATCACACAATCACACAATCACACAATCACACAATCACACAATCACACAATCACAATCGCACAATCACAATTACACAATCACACAATCACACAATCACACAATCACACAACCACACAACCACACAATCATACAAGCACACAATCACTCAATCACACAATCACACACTCACACAATCACACAATCACACAATCACTCAATCACACAATCACACAATCACACAATCACACAATCACACAATCACATAATCACACAATCACACAATCACACAATCTCACAATCACACAATCACACAATCGCACAATCACAATCACACAATCACACAATCACACAAGTATACAATCACACAATCACAATCGCACAATCACAATTACACAATCACACAATCACACAATCACTCAATCACACAATCCCACAATCACTCAATCTCACAATCACACAATCACACAACCACACAATCACACAACCACACAATCACACAATCACACAATCACACAATCACTCAATCACACAATCACACACTCACACAATCACAATCACACAATCACAATCACACAATCACAATCACACAATCACAATCACACAATCACAATCACACAGTCACAATCAAACAATCACAATCACACAATCACAATCACACAATCACAATCACACAATCACAATCACACAATCACAATCACACAATCACAATCACACAATCACACAAGCACGTAAACACACAATCTCACAATCACACAATCACACAATCACACAATCACACAATCACACAATCACACAATCCCACAATCACACAATCACACAATTACACAATCACACAATCACACAATCACACAATCACACAATCACACAATCACACAATCACACAATCACACAATCACACAATCACAATCGCACAATCACAATTACACAATCACACAATCACACAATCACACAATCACACAATCACACAATCACACAATCACACAATCACACAATCACACAATCACACAATCACACAATCACACAATCACACAATCACACAATCACACAATCACACAATCACACAATCACACAATCACACAATCACACAATCACACAATCACACAATCACACAATCACACAATCACACAATCACACAATCACACAATCACACAATCACACAATCACACAATCACACAATCACACAATCATACAATCACACAACCACACAATCACACAATGACACAATCACACAATCACACACACACACAATCACACAGTCACAATCACACAATCACAATCACACAATCACAATCACGCAATCACAATCACACAATCACAATCACACAATCAGAATCACACAATCACAATCACACAATCACAATCACACAATCACAATCACACAATCACAATCACACAATCACAATCACACAATCACAATCACACTATCACAATCACACAATCACAATCACACAATCACAATCACACAATCACAATCACACATCACAATCACACAATCACACAAGCACACAATCACACAATCACACAATCACGTAATCACACAATCACACAATCTCACAACCACACAATCACACAAGCACACAATCACTCAATCACACAATCACACACTCACACAATCACACAGTCACAATCACACAATCACAATCACACAATCACAATCACACAATCACAATCACACAATCACAATCACACAATCACAATCACACAATCACAATCACACAATCACAATCACACAATCACAATCACACAACCACAATCACACAATCACAATCACACAATCTCACAATTACATAATCACACAATCACACAATCACACAATCACACAATCACACAATCACACAATCACACAATCACACAATCACACAATCACACAATCACACAATCACAGAATCACACAATCACACAATCACACAATCACACAATCACACAATCACACAATCACACAATCACACAATCACACAATCACAATCGCACAATCACAATTACACAATCACACAATCACACAATCACACAATCACACAATCAGACAATCACACAACCACACAACCACACAATCATACAAGCACACAATCACTCAATCACACAATCACACAATCACACAATCACACAATCACACAATCACACAACCACCCAACCACACAATCACACAAGCACACAATCACTCAATCACACAATCACACACTCACACAATCACACAGTCACAATCACACAATCACACAATCCCACAATCACACAATCACACAATCACACAATCACACAATCACACAATCACACAATCACACAATCACACAATCACACAATCACACAATCACACAATCACACAATCACACAATCACACAATCACACAATCACACAATCACACAATCACACAATCACACAATCACACAATCACACAATCACAATCGCACAATCACAATTACACAATCACACAATCACACAATCACACAATCACACAATCACACAATCACACAATCAGACAATCACACAACCACACAACCACACAATCATACAAGCACACAATCACTCAATCACACAATCACACAATCACACAATCACACAATCACACAATCACACAATCACAATCGCACAATCACAATTACACAATCACACAATCACACAATCACACAATCACACAATCACACAATCAGACAATCACACAACCACACAACCACACAATCATACAAGCACACAATCACTCAATCACACAATCACACAATCACACAATCACACAATCACACAACCACCCAACCACACAATCACACAAGCACACAATCACTGAATCACACAATCACACACTCACACAATCACACAGTCACAATCACACAATCACACAATCACACAATCACACAATCACACAATCACACAATCACACAACCACACAATCACACAATCACACAATCACACAATCACACAATCACACAATCACACAATCGCCTAATCACACAATCACACAACCACACAATCACACAAGCACACAATCACTCAATCACACAATCACACACTCACACAATCACACAATCACACAATCACACAATCGCAAAATCACACAATCACACAAACACACGATCACACGATCACACGATCACACAATCACACGATCACGCAATCACACATCCACACAATCACACAATCACACAATCACACCATCACACAATCACACAATCACACAATCACACAATCACGCAATCACAATCACGCAATCGCAATCACGCAATCACAATCACGCAATCACACATTCACGGTCACACTAACACGATCACACAATCACGATCACACAATCACGGTCACACAACCACACAATCACACAATCACACAATCACACAATCACACAATCACACAATCACTCAATCACACAATCACACAATCACACAATCACACAATCACACAATCACACAATCACGCAATCACACAATCACACAATCACACAATCACACAATCACACAATCACACAATCACGCAATCACACAATCACACAATCACACAATCACACAAGCACACAATCACTCAATCGCAAAATCACACAATCACACAATCACACAATCACACAATCACACAATCACACAATCACACAGTCACACAATCACACAATCGCAATCACGCAATCACACAATCAGTACACACAATCACGATCACACCATCACGGTCACACAACCACACAATCACACAATCACACAATCACACAATCACACAATCACACAATCACACAATCACACAATCACAAAATCACACAATCACACAATCACACAATCACACAATCACGGTCACACAATCACACATTCACACAATCACACAATCACACAATCACTCAATCACACAATCACACAATCACACAATCACACAATCACACAGTCACACAATCACACAATCACACAGTCACAATCAAACAATCACAATCACACAATCACAATCACACAATCACAATCACACAATCACAATCACACAATCACAATCACACAATCACAATCACACAATCACACAAGCACACAAACACACAATCTCACAATCACACAATCACACAATCACACAATCACACAATCACAATCGCACAATCACAATTACACAATCAGACAATCACACAATCACACAATCACACAATCACACAATCACACAATCACACAATCACACAATCACACAATCACACAATCACACAATCACCTAATCACACAATCACACAATCTCACAACCACACAATCACACAATCACACAATCAATCAATCACACAATCACACAAGGACACAATCACACAATCACACACACACACAATCACACAGTCACAATCACACAATCACAATCACACAATCACAATCACACAATCACAATCACACAATCACACAAGCACACAAACACACAATCTCACAATCACACAATCACACAATCACACAATCACACAATCACAATCGCACAATCACAATTACACAATCACACAATCACACAATCACTCAATCACACAATCACACAATCACACAATCACAATCGCACAATCACAATTACACAATCACACAATCACACAATCACACAATCACACAATCACACAATCACACAATCACAATCGCACAATCACAATTACACAATCACACAATCACACAATCACACAATCACACAACCACACAACCACACAATCATACAAGCACACAATCACTCAATCACACAATCACACACTCACACAATCACACAGTCACAATCACACAATCACACAATCCCACAATCACTCAATCTCACAATCACACAATCACACAACCACACAATCACACAACCACACAATCACACAATCACACAATCACACAATCACACAATCACACAATCACACAATCACACAATCACACAATCACACAATCACAATCGCACAATCACAATTACACAATCACACAATCACACAATCACACAATCACACAATCACACAATCACACAATCACACAATCACACAATCACACAATCACACAATCACACAATCACACAATCACACAATCACACAATCACACAATCACACAATCACAATCGCACAATCACAATTACACAATCACACAATCACACAATCACACAATCACACAATCACACAATCAGACAATCACACAACCACACAACCACACAATCATACAAGCACACAATCACTCAATCACACAATCACACAATCACACAATCACACAATCACACAATCACACAATCACACAATCACAATCGCACAATCACAATTACACAATCACACAATCACACAATCACACAATCACACAATCACACAATCAGACAATCACACAACCACACAACCACACAATCATACAAGCACACAATCACTCAATCACACAATCACACAATCACACAATCACACAATCACACAACCACCCAACCACACAATCACACAAGCACACAATCACTGAATCACACAATCACACACTCACACAATCACACAGTCACAATCACACAATCACACAATCACACAATCACACAATCACACAATCACACAATCACACAACCACACAATCACACAATCACACAATCACACAATCACACAATCACACAATCGCCTAATCACACAATCACACAACCACACAATCACACAAGCACACAATCACTCAATCACACAATCACACAATCACACACTCACACAATCACACAATCACACAATCACACAATCACACAATCACACAATCACACAATCACAAAATCACACAATCACACAATCACACAATCACACAATCACGGTCACACAATCACACATTCACACAATCACACAATCACTCAATCACACAATCACACAATCACACAATCACACAATCACACAGTCACACAATCACACAATCACACAGTCACAATCAAACAATCACAATCACACAATCACAATCACACAATCACAATCACACAATCACAATCACACAATCACAATCACACAATCACAATCACACAATCACAATCACACAATCACACAAGCACACAAACACACAATCTCACAATCACACAATCACACAATCACACAATCACACAATCACAATCGCACAATCACAATTACACAATCAGACAATCACACAATCACACAATCACACAATCACACAATCACACAATCACACAATCACACAATCACACAATCACACAATCACACAATCACCTAATCACACAATCACACAATCTCACAACCACACAATCACACAATCACACAATCAATCAATCACACAATCACACAAGGACACAATCACACAATCACACACACACACAATCACACAGTCACAATCACACAATCACAATCACACAATCACAATCACACAATCACAATCACACAATCACACAAGCACACAAACACACAATCTCACAATCACACAATCACACAATCACACAATCACACAATCACAATCGCACAATCACAATTACACAATCACACAATCACACAATCACTCAATCACACAATCACACAATCACACAATCACAATCGCACAATCACAATTACACAATCACACAATCACACAATCACACAACAACACAATCACACAATCACACAATCACACAATCACAATCGCACAATCACAATTACACAATCACACAATCACACAATCACACAATCACACAACCACACAACCACACAATCATACAAGCACACAATCACTCAATCACACAATCACAATCACACAATCACAATCACACAATCACAGTCACACAATCACAATCACACAATCACAATCACACAATCACAATCACACAATCACAATCAAACAATCACAATCACACAATCACAATCACACAATCACACAATCACACAATCACACAAGCACACAATCACTCAATCACACAATCACACAATCACACAATCACACAATCACACAATCACATAATCACACAATCACACAATCACACAATCTCACAATCACACAATCACACAATCGCACAATCACACAATCGCCTAATCACACAATCACACAACCACACAATCACACAAGCACACAATCACTCAATCACACAATCACACACTCACACAATCACACAATCACACAAGCACACAATCACTCAATCACACAATCACACAATCACACAATCACACAATCACACAATCACAATCACACAATCACACAATCACTCAATCACACAATCACACAATCACACAATCACACAATCACACAGTCACACAATCACACAATCACACAGTCACAATCAAACAATCACAATCACACAATCACAATCACACAATCACAATCACACAATCACAATCACACAATCACAATCACGCAATCACAATCACACTATCACAATCACACAATCACAATCACACAATCACAATCACACAATCACACAATCACAATCACACAATCACAATCACACAATCACAATCACACAATCACAATCACACAATCACAATCACACAATCACAATCACACAATCACAATCACACAATCACAATCACACAATCACAATCACACAATCACAATCACACAATCACAATCACACAATCACAATCACACAATCACAGTCACACAATCACAATCACACAATCACAATCACACAATCACAATCACACAATCACACAAGCACACAATCACACAATCTCACAATTACCCAATTACGCAATCACACAATCACACAATCACACAATCACACAATCACACAATCACAATCGCACAATCACAATTACACAATCACACAATCACACAGTCACACAATCACACAATCACACAATCGCACAATCAGACAATCACACAACCACACAACCACACAACCATACAAGCACACAATCACTCAATCACACAATCACACACTCACACAATCACACAGTCACAATCACACAATCACACAATCCCACAATCACACAATCACACAATCACACAATCACACAATCACACAATCACACAATCACACAATCACACAATCACACAATCACACAATCACACAATCACACAATCACACAATCACACAATCACACAATCACACAATCACACAATCACACAATCACACAATCACACAATCACAATCGCACAATCACAATTACACAATCACACAATCACACAATCACACAATCACACAATCACACAATCAGACAATCACACAACCACACAACCACACAATCATACAAGCACACAATCACTCAATCACACAATCACACAATCACACAATCACACAATCACACAATCACACAACCACCCAATCACACAAGCACACAATCACTGAATCACACAATCACACACTCACACAATCACACAGTCACAATCACACAATCACACAATCACACAATCACACAATCACACAATCACACAATCACACAATCACACAATCACACAACCACACAATCACACAATCACACAATCACACAATCACACAATCACACAATCACACAATCGCCTAATCACACAATCACACAACCACACAATCACACAAGCACACAATCACTCAATCACACAATCACACACTCACACAATCACACAATCACACAATCACACAATCGCAAAATCACACAATCACACAAACACACGATCACACGATCACACGATCACACAATCACACGATCACGCAATCACACATCCACACAATCACACAATCACACAATCACACAATCACACAATCACACAATCACACAATCACGCAATCACAATCACGCAATCGCAATCACGCAATCACAATCACGCAATCACACATTCACGGTCACACTAACACGATCACACAATCACGATCACACAATCACGGTGACACAACCACACAATCACACAATCACACAATCACACAATCACACAATCACACAATCACACAATCACACAATCACACAATCACACAATCACACAATCACACAATCACACAATCACACAATCACGCAATCACACAATCACACAATCACACAATCACACAAGCACACAATCACTCAATCGCAAAATCACACAATCACACAATCACACAATCACACAATCACACAATCACACAATCACACAGTCACACAATCACACAGTCGCAATCACGCAATCACACAATCAGTACACACAATCACGATCACACCATCACGGTCACACAACCACACAATCACACAATCACACAATCACACTATCACACAATCACACAATCACACAATCACACAATCACACAATCACACAATCACACAATCACACAATCACACAATCACACAATCACACAATCACAAAATCACACAATCACACAATCACACAATCACACAATCACGGTCACACAATCACACATTCACACAATCACACAATCACACAATCACTCAATCACACAATCACACAATCACACAATCACACAATCACACAATCACACAATCACACAATCACACAATCACACAGTCACAATCAAACAATCACAATCACACAATCACAATCACACAATCACAATCACACAATCACAATCACACAATCACAATCACACAATCACACAAGCACACAAACACACAATCTCACAATCACACAATCACACAATCACACAATCACACAATCACACAATCACAATCGCACAATCACAATTACACAATCAGACAATCACACAATCACACAATCACACAATCACACAATCACACAATCACACAATCACACAATCACACAATCACACAATCACACAATCACACAGTCACACAATCACACAATCACACAATCACACAATCACACAATCACAAAATCACACAATCACACAATCACCTAATCACACAATCACACAATCTCACAACCACACAATCACACAATCACACAATCACTCAATCACACAATCACACAATCACACAATCACACAATCACACAATCACACAATCACACAATCACACAATCACACAATCACACAATCACACAATCACACAATCACACAATCACACAACCACACAATCACACAAGGACACAATCACACAATCACACACACACACAATCACACAGTCACAATCACACAATCACAATCACACGATCACAATCACACAATCACAATCACACAATCACACAAGCACACAAACACACAATCTCACAATCACACAATCACACAATCACACAATCACACAATCACAATCGCACAATCACAATTACACAATCACACAATCACACAATCACTCAATCACACAATCACACAATCACACAATCACAATCGCACAATCACAATTACACAATCACACAATCACACAATCACACAATCACACAATCACACAATCACACAATCACAATCGCACAATCACAATTACACAATCACACAATCACACAATCACACAATCACACAACCACACAACCACACAATCATACAAGCACACAATCACTCAATCACACAATCACACACTCACACAATCACACAATCACACAATCACTCAATCACACAATCACACAATCACACAATCACACAATCACACAATCACATAATCACACAATCACACAATCACACAATCTCACAATCACACAATCACACAATCGCACAATCACAATCACACAATCACACAATCACACAAGTATACAATCACACAATCACAATCGCACAATCACAATTACACAATCACACAATCACACAATCACTCAATCACACAATCCCACAATCACTCAATCTCACAATCACACAATCACACAACCACACAATCACACAACCACACAATCACACAATCACACAATCACACAATCACTCAATCACACAATCACACACTCACACAATCACAATCACACAATCACAATCACACAATCACAATCACACAATCACAATCACACAATCACAATCACACAGTCACAATCAAACAATCACAATCACACAATCACAATCACACAATCACAATCACACAATCACAATCACACAATCACAATCACACAATCACAATCACACAATCACACAAGCACGTAAACACACAATCTCACAATCACACAATCACACAATCACACAATCACACAATCACACAATCACACAATCCCACAATCACACAATCACACAATTACACAATCACACAATCACACAATCACACAATCACACAATCACACAATCACACAATCACACAATCACACAATCACACAATCACACAATCACACAATCACAATCGCACAATCAGAATTACACAATCACACAATCACACAATCACACAATCACACAATCACACAATCACACAATCACACAATCACACAATCACACAATCACACAATCACACAATCACACAATCACACAATCACACAATCACACAATCACACAATCACACAATCACACAATCACAATCGCACAATCACAATTACACAATCAGACAATCACACAATCACACAATCACACAATCACACAATCACACAATCACACAATCACAGAGTCACGCAATCACACAATCACACAATCACACAATCACACAATCACACAATCACCTAATCACACAATCACACAATCTCACAACCACACAATCACACAATCACACAATCACTCAATCACACAATCACACAATCACACAATCACACAATCACACAATCACACAATCACACAATCACACAATCACACAATCACACAATCACACAATCATACAATCACACAACCACACAATCACACAATGACACAATCACACAATCACACACACACACAATCACACAGTCACAATCACACAATCACAATCACACAATCACAATCACGCAATCACAATCACACAATCACAATCACACAATCAGAATCACACAATCACAATCACACAATCACAATCACACAATCACAATCACACAATCACAATCACACAATCACAATCACACTATCACAATCACACAATCACAATCACACAATCACAATCACACAATCACAATCACACATCACAATCACACAATCACACAAGCACACAATCACACAATCACACAATCACGTAATCACACAATCACACAATCTCACAACCACACAATCACACAAGCACACAATCACTCAATCACACAATCACACACTCACACAATCACACAGTCACAATCACACAATCACAATCACACAATCACAATCACACAATCACAATCACACAATCACAATCACACAATCACAATCACACAATCACAATCACACAATCACAATCACACAACCACAATCACACAATCACAATCACACAATCTCACAATTACATAATCACACAATCACACAATCACACAATCACACAATCACACAATCACACAATCACACAATCACACAATCACACAATCACACAATCACACAATCACACAATCACAGAATCACACAATCACACAATCACACAATCACACAATCACACAATCACACAATCACACAATCACACAATCACACAATCACAATCGCACAATCACAATTACACAATCACACAATCACACAATCACACAATCACACAATCAGACAATCACACAACCACACAACCACACAATCATACAAGCACACAATCACTCAATCACACAATCACACAATCACACAATCACACAATCACACAATCACACAACCACCCAACCACACAATCACACAAGCACACAATCACTCAATCACACAATCACACACTCACACAATCACACAGTCACAATCACACAATCACACAATCCCACAATCACACAATCACACAATCACACAATCACACAATCACACAATCACACAATCACACAATCACACAATCACACAATCACACAATCACACAATCACACAATCACACAATCACACAATCACACAATCACACAATCACACAATCACAATCGCACAATCACAATTACACAATCACACAATCACACAATCACACAATCACACAATCACACAATCACACAATCAGACAATCACACAACCACACAACCACACAATCATACAAGCACACAATCACTCAATCACACAATCACACAATCACACAATCACACAATCACACAATCACACAATCACAATCGCACAATCACAATTACACAATCACACAATCACACAATCACACAATCACACAATCACACAATCAGACAATCACACAACCACACAACCACACAATCATACAAGCACACAATCACTCAATCACACAATCACACAATCACACAATCACACAATCACACAACCACCCAACCACACAATCACACAAGCACACAATCACTGAATCACACAATCACACACTCACACAATCACACAGTCACAATCACACAATCACACAATCACACAATCACACAATCACACAATCACACAATCACACAACCACACAATCACACAATCACACAATCACACAATCACACAATCACACAATCGCCTAATCACACAATCACACAACCACACAATCACACAAGCACACAATCACTCAATCACACAATCACACACTCACACAATCACACAATCACACAATCACACAATCGCAAAATCACACAATCACACAAACACACGATCACACGATCACACGATCACACAATCACACGATCACGCAATCACACATCCACACAATCACACAATCACACCATCACACAATCACACAATCACACAATCACACAATCACGCAATCACAATCACGCAATCGCAATCACGCAATCACAATCACGCAATCACACATTCACGGTCACACTAACACGATCACACAATCACGATCACACAATCACGGTCACACAACCACACAATCACACAATCACACAATCACACAATCACACAATCACACAATCACACAATCACTCAATCACACAATCACACAATCACACAATCACACAATCACACAATCACACAATCACGCAATCACACAATCACACAATCACACAGTCACACAAGCACACAATCACTCAATCGCAAAATCACACAATCACACAATCACACAATCACACAATCACACAATCACACAATCACACAGTCACACAATCACACAATCGCAATCACGCAATCACACAATCAGTACACACAATCACGATCACACCATCACGGTCACACAACCACACAATCACACAATCACACAATCACACTATCACACAATCACACAATCACCAATCACACAATCACACAATCACACAATCACACAATCACACAATCACACAATCACACAATCACACAATCACAAAATCACACAATCACACAATCACACAATCACACAATCACGGTCACACAATCACACATTCACACAATCACACAATCACACAATCACTCAATCACACAATCACACAATCACACAATCACACAATCACACAGTCACACAATCACACAATCACACAGTCACAATCAAACAATCACAATCACACAATCACAATCACACAATCACAATCACACAATCACAATCACACAATCACAATCACACAATCACAATCACACAATCACAATCACACAATCACACAAGCACACAAACACACAATCTCACAATCACACAATCACACAATCACACAATCACACAATCACAATCGCACAATCACAATTACACAATCAGACAATCACACAATCACACAATCACACAATCACACAATCACACAATCACACAATCACACAATCACACAATCACACAATCACACAATCACCTAATCACACAATCACACAATCTCACAACCACACAATCACACAATCACACAATCAATCAATCACACAATCACACAAGGACACAATCACACAATCACACACACACACAATCACACAGTCACAATCACACAATCACAATCACACAATCACAATCACACAATCACAATCACACAATCACACAAGCACACAAACACACAATCTCACAATCACACAATCACACAATCACACAATCACACAATCACAATCGCACAATCACAATTACACAATCACACAATCACACAATCACTCAATCACACAATCACACAATCACACAATCACAATCGCACAATCACAATTACACAATCACACAATCACACAATCACACAATCACACAATCACACAATCACACAATCACACAATCACAATCGCACAATCACAATTACACAATCACACAATCACACAATCACACAATCACACAACCACACAACCACACAATCATACAAGCACACAATCACTCAATCACACAATCACACACTCACACAATCACACAGTCACAATCACACAATCACACAATCCCACAATCACTCAATCTCACAATCACACAATCACACAACCACACAATCACACAACCACACAATCACACAATCACACAATCACACAATCACACAATCACACAATCACACAATCACACAATCACACAATCACACAATCACAATCGCACAATCACAATTACACAATCACACAATCACACAATCACACAATCACACAATCACACAATCACACAATCACACAATCACACAATCACACAATCACACAATCACACAATCACACAATCACACAATCACACAATCACACAATCACAATCGCACAATCACAATTACACAATCACACAATCACACAATCACACAATCACACAATCACACAATCAGACAATCACACAACCACACAACCACACAATCATACAAGCACACAATCACTCAATCACACAATCACACAATCACACAATCACACAATCACACAATCACACAATCACACAATCACAATCGCACAATCACAATTACACAATCACACAATCACACAATCACACAATCACACAATCACACAATCAGACAATCACACAACCACACAACCACACAATCATACAAGCACACAATCACTCAATCACACAATCACACAATCACACAATCACACAATCACACAACCACCCAACCACACAATCACACAAGCACACAATCACTGAATCACACAATCACACACTCACACAATCACACAGTCACAATCACACAATCACACAATCACACAATCACACAATCACACAATCACACAATCACACAACCACACAATCACAAAATCACACAATCACACAATCACACAATCACACAATCGCCTAATCACACAATCACACAACCACACAATCACACAAGCACACAATCACTCAATCACACAATCACACACTCACACAATCACACAATCACACAATCACACAATCACACAATCACACAATCACACAATCACACAATCACACAATCACAAAATCACACAATCACACAATCACACAATCACACAATCACGGTCACACAATCACACATTCACACAATCACACAATCACACAATCACTCAATCACACAATCACACAATCACACAATCACACAATCACACAGTCACACAATCACACAATCACACAGTCACAATCAAACAATCACAATCACACAATCACAATCACACAATCACAATCACACAATCACAATCACACAATCACAATCACACAATCACAATCACACAATCACACAAGCACACAAACACACAATCTCACAATCACACAATCACACAATCACACAATCACACAATCACAATCGCACAATCACAATTACACAATCAGACAATCACACAATCACACAATCACACAATCACACAATCACACAATCACACAATCACACAATCACACAATCACACAATCACCTAATCACACAATCACACAATCTCACAACCACACAATCACACAATCACACAATCAATCAATCACACAATCACACAAGGACACAATCACACAATCACACACACACACAATCACACAGTCACAATCACACAATCACAATCACACAATCACAATCACACAATCACAATCACACAATCACACAAGCACACAAACACACAATCTCACAATCACACAATCACACAATCACACAATCACACAATCACAATCGCACAATCACAATTACACAATCACACAATCACACAATCACTCAATCACACAATCACACAATCACACAATCACAATCGCACAATCACAATTACACAATCACACAATCACACAATCACACAACAACACAATCACACAATCACACAATCACACAATCACAATCGCACAATCACAATTACACAATCACACAATCACACAATCACACAATCACACAACCACACAACCACACAATCATACAAGCACACAATCACTCAATCACACAATCACACACTCACACAATCACACAGTCACAATCACACAATCACACAATCCCACAATCACTCAATCTCACAATCACACAATCACACAACCACACAATCACACAACCACACAATCACACAATCACACAATCACACAATCACACAATCACACAATCACACAATCACACAATCACACAATCACAATCGCACAATCACAATTACACAATCACACAATCACACAATCACACAATCACACAATCACACAATCAGACAATCACACAACCACACAACCACACAATCATACAAGCACACAATCACTCAATCACACAATCACACAATCACACAATCACACAATCACACAATCACACAATCACACAATCACACAATCACACAATCATACAATCACACAACCACACAATCACACAATGACACAATCACACAATCACACACACACACAATCACACAGTCACAATCACACAATCACAATCACACAATCACAATCACACAATCACAATCACACAATCACAATCACACAATCAGAATCACACAATCACAATCACACAATCACAATCACACAATCACAATCACACAATCACAATCACACAATCACAATCACACTATCACAATCACACAATCACAATCACACAATCACAATCACACAATCACAATCACACATCACAATCACACAATCACACAAGCACACAATCACACAATCACACAATCACGTAATCACACAATCACACAATCTCACAACCACACAATCACACAAGCACACAATCACTCAATCACACAATCACACACTCACACAATCACACAGTCACAATCACACAATCACAATCATACAATCACAATCACACAATCACAATCACACAATCACAATCACACAATCACAATCACACAATCACAATCACACAACCACAATCACACAATCACAATCACACAATCTCACAATTACATAATCACACAATCACACAATCACACAATCACACAATCACACAATCCCACAATCACACAATCACACAATCACACAATCACACAATCACACAATCACACAATCACACAATCACACAATCACACAATCACACAATCACACAATCACACAATCACACAATCACACAATCACACAATCACACAATCACACAATCACAATCGCACAATCACAATTACACAATCACACAATCACACAATCACACAATCACACAATCACACAATCACACAATCAGACAATCACACAACCACACAACCACACAATCATACAAGCACACAATCACTCAATCACACAATCACACAATCACACAATCACACAATCACACAATCACACAATCACAATCGCACAATCACAATTACACAATCACACAATCACACAATCACACAATCACACAATCACACAATCAGACAATCACACAACCACACAACCACACAATCATACAAGCACACAATCACTCAATCACACAATCACACAATCACACAATCACACAATCACACAATCACACAACCACCCAACCACACAATCACACAAGCACACAATCACTGAATCACACAATCACACACTCACACAATCACACAGGCACAATCACACAATCACACAATCACACAATCACACAATCACACAATCACACAATCACACAATCACACAATCACACAATCACACAACCACACAATCACACAATCACACAATCACACAATCACACAATCACACAATCACACAATCGCCTAATCACACAATCACACAACCACACAATCACACAAGCACACAACCACTCAATCACACAATCACACACTCACACAATCACACAATCACACAATCACACAATCGCAAAATCACACAATCACACAAACACACGATCACACGATCACACGATCACACAATCACACGATCACGCAATCACACATCCACACAATAACACAATCACACCATCACACAATCACACAATCACACAATCACACAATCACGCAATCACAATCGCGCAATCGCAATCACGCAATCACAATCACGCAATCACACATTCACGGTCACACTAACACGATCACACAATCACGATCACACAATCACGGTCACACAATCACGGTCACACAACCACACAATCACACAATCACACAATCACACAATCACACAATCACACAATCACACAATCACACAATCACACAATCACACAATCACACAATCACACAATCACACAATCACAGAATCACACAATCACACAATCACACAATCACACAATCACGCAATCACACAATCACACAATCACACAATCACACAATCTCACAACCACACAATCACACAATCACACAATCAATCAATCACACAATCACACAAGGACACAATCACACAATCACACACACACACAATCACACAGTCACAATCACACAATCACAATCACACAATCACAATCACACAATCACAATCACACAATCACACAAGCACACAAACACACAATCTCACAATCACACAATCACACAATCACACAATCACACAATCACAATCGCACAATCACAATTACACAATCACACAATCACACAATCACTCAATCACACAATCACACAATCACACAATCACAATCGCACAATCACAATTACACAATCACACAATCACACAATCACACAATCACACAATCACACAATCACACAATCACACAATCACAATCGCACAATCACAATTACACAATCACACAATCACACAATCACACAATCACACAACCACACAACCACACAATCATACAAGCACACAATCACTCAATCACACAATCACACACTCACACAATCACACAGTCACAATCACACAATCACACAATCCCACAATCACTCAATCTCACAATCACACAATCACACAACCACACAATCACACAACCACACAATCACACAATCACACAATCACACAATGACACAATCACACAATCACACACACACACAATCACACAGTCACAATCACACAATCACAATCACACAATCACAATCACACAATCACAATCACACAATCACAATCACACAATCAGAATCACACAATCACAATCACACAATCACAATCACACAATCACAATCACACAATCACAATCACACAATCACAATCACACAATCACAATCACACTATCACAATCACACAATCACAATCACACAATCACAATCACACAATCACAATCACACATCACAATCACACAATCACACAAGCACACAATCACACAATCACACAATCACGTAATCACACAATCACACAATCTCACAACCACACAATCACACAAGCACACAATCACTCAATCACACAATCACACACTCACACAATCACACAGTCACAATCACACAATCACAATCACACAATCACAATCACACAATCACAATCACACAATCACAATCACACAATCACAATCACACAATCACAATCACACAATCACAATCACACAACCACAATCACACAATCACAATCACACAATCTCACAATTACATAATCACACAATCACACAATCACACAATCACACAATCACACAATCCCACAATCACACAATCACACAATCACACAATCACACAATCACACAATCACACAATCACACAATCACACAATCACACAATCACACAATCACACAATCACACAATCACACAATCACACAATCACACAATCACACAATCACACAATCACACAATCACAATCGCACAATCACAATTACACAATCACACAATCACACAATCACACAATCACACAATCACACAATCACACAATCAGACAATCACACAACCACACAACCACACAATCATACAAGCACACAATCACTCAATCACACAATCACACAATCACACAATCACACAATCACACAATCACACAACCACCCAACCACACAATCACACAAGCACACAATCACTGAATCACACAATCACACACTCACACAATCACACAGTCACAATCACACAATCACACAATCACACAATCACACAATCACACAATCACACAATCACACAATCACACAACCACACAATCACACAATCACACAATCACACAATCACACAATCACACAATCACACAATCACACAATCGCCTAATCACACAATCACACAACCACACAATCACACAAGCACACAACCACTCAATCACACAATCACACACTCACACAATCACACAATCACACAATCACACAATCGCAAAATCACACAATCACACAAACACACGATCACACGATCACACGATCACACAATCACACGATCACGCAATCACACATCCACACAATCACACAATCACACCATCACACAATCACACAATCACACAATCACGCAATCACAATCGCGCAATCGCAATCACGCAATCACAATCACGCAATCACACATTCACGGTCACACTAACACGATCACACAATCACGATCACACAATCACGGTCACACAATCACGGTCACACAACCACACAATCACACAATCACACAATCACACAATCACACAATCACACAATCACACAATCACACAATCACACAATCACACAATCACACAATCACACAATCACACAATCACACAATCACACAATCACACAATCACAGAATCACACAATCACACAATCACACAATCACACAATCACGCAATCACACAATCACACAATCACACAATCACACAATCACACAATCACACAATCACACAATCACACAATCACGCAATCACACAATCACGCAATCACGCAATCACGCAATCACACAATCACACAATCACGCAATCACACAATCACACAATCACACAATCACACAAGCACACAATCACTCAATCGCAAAATCACACAATCACACATTCACACAATCACACAATCACACAATCACACAATCACACAGTCACACAATCACACAATCGCAATCACGCAATCACACAATCACGATCACACAATCACGATCACACCATCACGGTCACACAACCATACAATCACACAATCACACAATCACACTATCACACAATCACACAATCACACAATCACACAATCACACAATCACACAATCACACAATCACACAATCACACAATCACACAATCACACAATCACAAAATCACACAATCACACAATCACACAATCACACAATCACGGTCACACAATCACACATTCACACAATCACACAATCACACAATCACTCAATCACACAATCACACAATCACACAATCACACAATCACACAATCACACAATCACACAATCACACAATCACACAGTCACAATCAAACAATCACAATCACACAATCACAATCACACAATCACAATCACACTCACACAATCACAATCACACAATCACAATCACACAATCACAATCACACAATCACACAAGCACACAAACACACAATCTCACAATCACACAATCACACAATCACACAATCACACAATCACACAATCACAATCGCACAATCACAATTACACAATCAGACAATCACACAATCACACAATCACACAATCACACAATCACACAATCACACAATCACACAATCACACAATCACACAATCACACAATCACACAATCACACAATCACACAATCACACAATCACACAATCACACAGTCACACAATCACACAATCACAAAATCACACAATCACACAATCACCTAATCACACAATCACACAATCTCACAACCACACAATCACACAATCACACAATCACTCAATCACACAATCACACAATCACACAATCACACAATCAGACAATCACACAATCACACAATCACACAATCACACAATCACACAATCACACAATCACACAATCACACAACCACACAATCACACAAGGACACAATCACACAATCACACACACACACAATCACACAGTCACAATCACACAATCACAATCACACAATCACAATCACACAATCACACAAGCACACAAACACACAATCTCACAATCACACAATCACACAATCACACAATCACACAATCACAATCGCACAATCACAATTACACAATCACACAATCACACAATCACTCAATCACACAATCACACAATCACACAATCACAATCGCACAATCACAATTACACAATCACACAATCACACAATCACACAATCACACAATCACACAATCACAATCGCACAATCACAATTACACAATCACACAATCACACAATCACACAATCACACAACCACACAACCACACAATCATACAAGCACACAATCTCTCAATCACACAATCACACACTCACACAATCACACAGTCACAATCACACAATCACACAATCCCACAATCACTCAATCTCACAATCACACAATCACACAACCACGCAATCACACAACCACACAATCACACAATCACACAATCACACAATCACTCAATCACACAATCACACACTCACACAATCACAATCACACAATCACAATCACACAATCACAATCACACAATCACAATCACACAGTCACAATCAAACAATCACAATCACACAATCACAATCACACAATCACAATCACACAATCACAATCACACAATCACAATCACACAATCACAATCACACAATCACAATCACACAATCACAATCACACAATCACAATCACACAATCACAATCACACAATCACAATCACACAATCACACAAGCACGTAAACACACAATCTCACAATCACACAATCACACAATCACACAATCACACAATCACACAATCACTATCGCACAATCACAATTACACAATCAGACAATCACACAATCACACAATCACACAATCACACAATCACACAATCACACAATCACACAATCACACAATCACACAATCACACAATCACACAATCACACAATCACTCAATCACACAATCACACACTCACACAATCACAATCACACAATCACAATCACACAATCACAATCACACAATCACAATCACACAGTCACAATCAAACAATCACAATCACACAATCACAATCACACAATCACAATCACACAATCACAATCACACAATCACAATCACACAATCACAATCACACAATCACAATCACACAATCACAATCACACAATCACAATCACACAATCACACAAGCACGTAAACACACAATCTCACAATCACACAATCACACAATCACACAATCACACAATCACACAATCACTATCGCACAATCACAATTACACAATCAGACAATCACACAATCACACAATCACACAATCACACAATCACACAATCACACAATCACACAATCACACAATCACACAATCACACAATCACACAATCACACAATCACACAATCACACAATCACACAATCACACAATCACACAGTCACACAATCACACAATCACAAAATCACACAATCACACAATCACCTAATCACACAATCACACAATCTCACAACCACCCAATCACACAATCACACAATCACTCAATCACACAATCACACAATCACACAATCACACAATCACACAATCACACAATCACACAATCACACAATCACACAATCACACAATCACACAATCACACAATCACACAATCACACAATCACACAATCACACAATCACACAATCACACAACCACACAATCACACAATGACACAATCACACAATCACACACACACACAATCACACAGTCACAATCACACAATCACAATCACACAATCACAATCACACAATCACAATCACACAATCACACAATCACACAATCACACAATCACACAATCACACAATCACACAATCACACAATCACACAATCACACAATCACACAATCACACAATCACACAATCACAATCGCACAATCACAATTACACAATCACACAATCACACAATCACACAATCACACAATCACACAATCACACAATCACACAATCACACAATCACACAATCACACAATCACACAATCACACAATCACACAATCACAATCGCACAATCACAATTACACAATCACACAATCACACAATCACACAATCACACAATCACTCAATCACACAACCACACAATCACACAAGCACACAATCACTCAATTACACAATCACACACTCACACAACCACACAGTCACAATCACACAATCACAATCACACAATCACAATCACACAATCACAATCACACAATCACAATCACACAATCACAATCACACAATCACAATCACACAATCACAATCACACAATCACAATCACAGAATCACAATCACACAATCACAATCACACAATCACAATCACACAATCACAATCACACAAGCACAATCACACAATCACAATCACACAATCACAATCACACAATCACAATCACACAATCACAATCACACAATCACAATCACACAATCACAATCACACAATCACAATCACACAATCACAATCACACAATCACAATCACACAATCACAATCACACAATCACACAATCCCACAATCACACAATCACACAATTACACAATCACACAATCACACAATCACACAATCACACAATCACACAATCACACAATCACACAATCACACAATCACACAATCACACAATCACAATCGCACAATCACAATTACACAATCACACAATCACACAATCACACAATCACACAATCACACAATCACACAATCACACAATCACACAATCACACAATCACACAATCACACAATCACACAATCACACAATCACACAATCACACAATCACACAATCACACAATCACACAATCACACAATCACAAAATCACACAATCACAATCGCACAATCACAATTACACAATCAGACAATCACACAATCACACAATCACACAATCACACCATCACACAATCACACAATCACACAATCACACAATCACACAATCACACAATCACACAATCACACAATCACACAATCACACAATCACACAATCACACAATCACAGAGTCACGCAATCACACAGTCACACAATCACACAATCACACAATCACACAATCACCTAATCACACAATCACACAATCTCACAACCACACAATCACACAATCACACAATCACTCAATCACACAATCACACAATCACACAATCACACAATCACACAATCACACAATCACACAATCACACAATCACACAATCACACAATCACACAATCATACAATCACACAACCACACAATCACACAATGACACAATCACACAATCACACACACACACAATCACACAGTCACAATCACACAATCACAATCACACAATCACAATCACACAATCACAATCACACAATCACAATCACACAATCAGAATCACACAATCACAATCACACAATCACAATCACACAATCACAATCACACAATCACAATCACACTATCACAATCACACAATCACAATCACACAATCACAATCACACAATCACAATCACACATCACAATCACACAATCACACAAGCACACAATCACACAATCACACAATTACCTAATGACACAATCACACAATCTCACAACCACACAATCACACAAGCACACAATCACTCAATCACACAATCACACACTCACACAATCACACAGTCACAATCACACAATCACAATCACACAATCACAATCACACAATCACAATCACACAATCACAATCACACAATCACAATCACACAATCACAATCACACAATCACAATCACACAACCACAATCACACAATCACAATCACACAATCTCACAATTACATAATCACACAATCACACAATCACACAATCACACAATCACAATCGCACAATCACAATTACACAATCACACAATCACACAATCACACAATCACACAATCATACAATCACCTAATCACACAATCACACAATCTCACAACCACACAATCACACAATCACACAATCACACAGTCACAATCAAACAATCACAATCACACAATCACAATCACACAATCTCAATCACACAATCACAATCACACAATCACACAATCACACAAGTATACAATCACACAACCACACAATCACACAATCACACAATCACACAATCACTCAATCACACAATCACACACTCACACAATCTCAATCACACAATCACAATCACACAATCACAAGCACACAATCACACAATCACACAATCACAATCACACAATCACACAATCACACAAGTATACAATCACACAAGCACACAATCACACAAGCACACAATCACACAATCACACACTCACACAATCACACAATCACACAATCACACAATCACACAATCTCGCAATCACACAATCACGCAATCACACAATCACACAATCACAAAATCACACAATCACACAATCACAGAATCACACAATCACAATCACACAATCACACAATCACACAATCACACAACCACACAATCACACAACCACACAATCACACAATCACACAATCACACAATCACTCAATCACACACTCACACAATCACAATCACACAATCACAATCACACAATCACAATCACACAATCACAATCACACAATCACAATCACACAATCACAATCACACAATCACAATCACACAATCACAATCACACAATCACAATCACACAATCACAATCACACAATCACAATCACACAATCACAATCACACAATCACAATCACACAATCACAATCACACAATCACAATCACACAATCACAATCACACAATCACAATCACACAATCACAATCACACAATCACAATCACACAATCACAATCACACAATCACAATCACACAATCACAATCACACAATCACAATCACACAATCACAATCACACAATCACAATCACACAATCACAATCACACAATCACAATCACACAATCACAATCACACAATCACAATCACACAATCACAATCACACAATCACAATCACACAATCACAATCACACAATCACAATCACACAATCGCAATCACACAATCGCAATCACACAATCGCAATCACACAATCACAATCACACTATCACAATCACACTATCACAATCACACAATCACAATCACACAATCACAATCACACAATCACAATCACACAATCACAATCACACAATCACAATCACACAATCACAATCACACAATCACAATCACACAATCACAATCACACAATCACAATCACACAATCACAATCACACAATCACAATCACACAATCACAATCACACAATCACAATCACACAATCACAATCACACAATCACAATCACACAATCACAATCACACAATCACAATCACACAATCACAATCACACAATCACAATCACACAATCACAATCACACAATCACAATCACACAATCACAATCACACAATCACAATCACACAATCACAATCACACAATCACAATCACACAATCACAATCACACAATCACAATCACACAATCGCAATCACACAATCACAATCACACAATCGCAATCACACAATCGCAATCACACAATCGCAATCACACAATCACAATCACACTATCACAATCACACTATCACAATCACACAATCACAATCACACAATCACAATCACACAATCACAATCACACAATCACAATCACACAATCACAATCACACAATCACAATCACACAATCACAATCACACAATCACAATCACACAATCACAATCACAATCACACAATCACAATCACACAATCACAATCACACAATCACAATCACACAATCACAATCACACAATCACAATCACACAATCACAATCACACAATCACAATCACACAATCACAATCACACAATCACAATCACACAATCACAATCACACAATCACAATCACACAATCACAATCACACAATCACAATCACACAATCACAATCACACAATCACAATCACACAATCACAATCACACAATCACAATCACACAATCACAATCACACAATCACAATCACACAATCACAATCACACAATCACAATCACACAATCACAATCACACAATCACAATCACACAATCACAATCACACAATCACAATCACACAATCACAATCACACAATCACACAATCACAATCACACAATCACAATCACACAATCACAATCACACAATCACAATCACACAATCACAATCACACAATCACAATCACACAATCACAATCACACAATCACAATCACACAATCACACAATCACAATCACACAATCACAATCACAAAATCACAATCACACAATCACAATCACACAATCACAATCACACAATCACAATCACACAATCACACAATCACAATCACACAATCACAATCACACAATCACAATCACACAATCACAATCACACAATCACAATCACACAATCACAATCACACAATCACAATCACACAATCACAATCACACAATCACAATCACACAATCACAATCACACAATCACAATCACACAATCACAATCACACAATCACAATCACACAATCACAATCACACAATCACAATCACACAATCACAATCACACAATCACAATCACACAATCACAATCACACAATCACAATCACACAATCACAATCACACAATCACAATCACACAATCACAATCACACAATCACAATCACACAATCACAATCACACAATCACAATCACACAATCACAATCACACAATCACAATCACACAATCACAATCACACAATCACAATCACACAATCACAATCACACAATCACAATCACACTATCACAATCACAATCACACAATCACAATCACACAATCACAATCACACAATCACAATCACACAATCACAATCACACAATCACAATCACACAATCACAATCACACAATTACAATCACACAATCACAATCACACAATCACAATCAAACAATCACAATCACAATCACACAATCACAATCACACAATCACAATCACACAATCACAATCACACAATCACAATCACACAATCACAATCACACAATTACAATCACACAATCACAATCACACAATCACAATCAAACAATCACAATAACACAATCACAATCACACAATCACAATCACACAATCACACAATCACACAAGCACACAAGCACACAATCACTCAATCACACAATCACACAATCACACAATCACACAATCACACAATCACACAATCACACAATCACATAATCACACAATCACACAATCACACAATCTCACAATCGCACAATCGCACAATCACACAATCACACAATCACACAATCACACAATCACACAATCACCTAATCACACAATCACACAATCTCACAACCACACAATCACACATGCACACAATCACTCAATCACACAATCACACACTCACACAATCACACAGTCACAATCACACAATCACAACCACACAATCACAATCACACAATCACAATCACACAATCACAATCACACAATCACACAAGCACACAATCACACAATCTCACAATTACCCCATCACGCAATCACACAATCACACTATCACACAATCACACAATCACAATCGCACAATCACAATTACACAATCACACAATCACACAGTCACACAATCACACAATCACACAATCACACAATCGCACAATCAGACAATCACACAACCACACAACCACACAACCATACAAGCACACAATCACTCAATCACACAATCACACACTCACACAATCACACAGTCACAATCACACAATCACACAATCCCACAATCACACAATCACACAATCACACAATCACACAATCACACAATCACACAATCACACAATCACACAATCACACAATCACACAATCACACAATCACACAATCACACAATCACACAATCACACAATCACACAATCACAATCGCACAATCGCACAATCACAATTACACGATCACACAATCACACAATCACACAATCACACAATCACACAATCAGACAATCACACAACCACACAACCACACAATCATACAAGCACACAATCACTCAATCACACAATCACACAATCACACAATCACACAATCACACAACCACCCAACCACACAATCACACAAGCACACAATCACTCAATCACACAATCACACACTCACACAATCACACAGTCACAATCACACAATCACACAATCACACAATCACACAATCACACAATCACACAACCACACAATCACACAATCACACAATCACACCATCACACAATCGCCTAATCACACAATCACACAACCACACAATCACACAAGCACACAATCACACAATCACAGAATCACACAATCACACAATCACACAATCACACAATCACGCAATCACACAATCACACAATCACACAATCACACAATCACACAATCACACAATCACACAATCACACAATCACACAATCACACAATCACACAATCACACAATCACACAATCACACAGTCACAATCACACAATCACACAATCCCACAATCACACAATCACACAATCACACAATCACACAATCACACAATCACACAATCACACAATCACACAATCACACAATCACACAATCACACAATCACACAATCACACAATCACACAATCACAATCGCACAATCACAATTACACAATCACACAATCACACAATCACACAATCACACAATCACACAATCACACAACCACACAACCACACAATCATACAAGCACACAATCACTCAATCACACAATCACACAATCACACAATCACACAATCACACAACCACCCAACCACACAATCACACAAGCACACAATCACTCAATCACACAATCACACACTCACACAATCACACAGTCACAATCACACAATCACACAATCACACAATCACACAATCACACAATCACACAATCACACAACCACACAATCACACAATCACACAATCACACAATCACACAATCACACAATCACACAATCGCCTAATCACACAATCACACAACCACACAATCACACAAGCACACAATCACTCAATCACACAATCACACACTCACACAATCACACAATCACACAATCACACAATCACACAATCGCAAAATCACACAATCACACAAACACACGATCACACGATCACACGATCACACAATCACACGATCACGCAATCACACATCCACACAATCACACAATCACACCATCACACAATCACACAATCACACAATCACACAATCACGCAATCACAATCACGCAATCGCAATCACGCAATCACAATCACGCAATCACACATTCACGGTCACACTAACACGATCACACAATCACGATCACACAATCACGGTCACACAATCACGGTCACACAACCACACAATCACACAATCACACAATCACACAATCACACAATCACACGATCACACAATCACACAATCACACAATCACACAATCACACAATCACACAATCACAGAATCACACAATCACACAATCACACAATCACACAATCACGCAATCACACAATCACGCAATCACACAATCACACAATCACACAATCACACAATCACACAATCACACAATCACACAATCACACAATCACACAATCACACAATCACACAATCACACAATCACACAATCACACAATCACACAATCACACAATCACACAATCACACAATCACAAAATCACACAATCACACAATCACACAATCACACAACCACGGTCACACACACAATCACTCAATCACACAATCACACAATCACACAATCACACAATCACACAATCACACAATCACACAATCACACAATCACACAATCACACAATCACACTATCACACAATCACACAATCACACAATCACACAATCACACAATCACACAATCACACAATCACACAATCACACAATCGCACAATCACACAATCACACAATCACACAATCACTCAGTCACACAATCACTCAGTCACACAATCACACAATCACACAATCACACAATCACACAATCACACAATCACACAATCACACAATCACACAATCACACAATCACACAATCACACAATCACACAATCACACAATCACACAATCGCACAATCACACAATCACACAATCACACAATCACACAATCACACAATCACACAATCACAATCACACAATCACACAATCACACAAGTATACAATCACACAAGCACACAATCACACAAGCACACAATCACACAATCACACACTCACACAATCACACAATCACACAATCACACAATCACACAATCTCGCAATCTTACAATCACGCAATCACACAATCACACAATCACAAAATCACACAATCACACAATCACAGAATCACACAATCACAATCACACAATCACACAATCACACAATCACACAATCACACAATCACACAACCACACAATCACACAATCACACAATCACACAATCACTCAATCACACAATCACACACTCACACAATCACAATCACACAATCACAATCACACAATCACAATCACACAATCACAATCACACAATCACAATCACACAATCACAATCACACAATCACAATCACACAATCACAATCAAACAATCACAATCACACAATCACAATCACACAATCACAATCACACAATCACAATCACACAATCACAATCACACAATCACAATCACACAATCACAATCACACAATCACAATCACACAATCACAATCACACAATCACAATCACACAATCACAATCAAACAATCACAATCACACAATCACAATCACACAATCACAATCACACAATCACACAATCACACAAGCACACAATCACTCAATCACACAATCTCACAATCACACAATCACACAATCGCACAATCACACAATCACATAATCACAATTACACAATCACACAATCACACAATCGCACCATCGCACAATCACACAATCACACAATCACACAATCACACAATCACACAATCACACAATCACCTAATCACACAATCACACAATCTCACAACCACACAATCACACAAGCACACAATCACTCAATCACACAATCACACACTCACACACTCACACAGTCACAATCACACAATCACAACCACACAATCACAATCACACAATCACAATCACACAATCACAATCACACAATCGCACAAGCACACAATCACACAATCTCACAATTACCCAATCACGCAATCACACAATCACACAATCACACAATCACACAATCACAATCGCACAATCACAATTACACAATCACACAATCACACAGTCACACAATCACACAATCACACAATCACACAATCAGACAATCACACAACCACACAACCACACAATCACGCAACCACACAATCACACAATCACACAATCACGCAATTACGCAATCACGCAATCACACAATCACACAATCACGCAATCACACAATCACACAATCACACAATCACACAAGCACACAATCACACAATCACACAATCACACAATCACACAATCACACAATCAGACAATCACACAACCACACAACCACACAATCATACAAGCACACAATCACTCAATCACACAATCACACAATCGCACAATCACACAATCACGCAACCACACAATCACACAATCACACAATCACGCAATTACGCAATCACGCAATCACACAATCACACAATCACGCAATCACACAATCACACAATCACACAATCACACAAGCACACAATCACTCAATCGCAAAATCACACAATCACACAATCACACGATCACACGATCACACGATCACACAATCACACGATCACGCAATCACACATTCACACAATCACACAATCACACCATCACACAATCACACAATCACGCAATCACAATCACGCAATCGCAATCACGCAATCACAATCACGCAATCACACATTCACGGTCACACTAACACGATCACACAATCACGATCACACAATCAGGGTCACACAATCACGGTCACACAACCACACAATCACACAATCACACAATCACACAATCACACAATCACACAATCACACAATCACACAATCACACAATCACACAATCACACAATCACACAATCACACAATCACACAATCACACAATCACACAATCACACAATCACACAATCACACAATCACACAATCACACAATCACACAATCACACAATCACACAATCACACAATCACACAATCACACAGTCACACAATCACACAATCGCAATCACGCAATCACACAATCACGATCACACAATCACGATCACACAATCACGATCACACCATCACGGTCACACAACCACAAAATCACACAATCACACAATCACACTATCACACAATCACACAATCACACAATCACACAATCACACAATCACACAATCACACAATCACACAATCACACAATCACACAATCACACAATCACACAATCACACAATCACACAATCACACAATCACAAAATCACACAATCACACAATCACACAATCACGGTCACACAATCACACATTCACACAATCACACAATCACACAATCACTCAATCACACAATCACACAATCACACAATCACACAATCACACAATCACACAATCACACAATCACACAATCACACAGTCACAATCAAACAATCACAATCACACAATCACAATCACACAATCAGAATCACACAATCACAATCACACAATCACACAACCACACAACCATACAAGCACACAATCACTCAATCACACAATCACACACTCACACAATCACACAGTCACAATCACACAATCACACAATCACACAATCACACAATCACACAATCACACAATCACACAATCACACAATCACACAATCACACAATCACACAATCACACAATCACACAATCACACAATCACACAATCACACAATCACACAATCACACAATCACACAATCACACAATCACACAATCACACAATCACACAATCACACAATCACAATCGCACAATCACAATTACACGATCACACAATCACACAATCACACAATCACACAATCACACAATCACACAATCAGACAATCACACAACCACACAACCACACAATCATACAAGCACACAATCACTCAATCACACAATCACACAATCACACAATCACACAATCACACAACCACCCAACCACACAATCACACAAGCACACAATCACTCAATCACACAATCACACACTCACACAATCACACAGTCACAATCACACAATCACACAATCACACAATCACACAATCACACAACCACACAATCACACAATCACACAATCACACCATCACACAATCGCCTAATCACACAATCACACAACCACACAATCACACAAGCACACAATCACTCAATCACACAATCACACACTCACACAATCACACAATCACACAATCACACAATCGCAAAATCACACAATCACACAAACACACGATCACACGATCACACGATCACACAATCACACGATCACGCAATCACACATCCACACAGTCACACAATCACACCATCACACAATCACACAATCACACAATCACACAATCACGCAATCACAATCACGCAATCGCAATCACGCAATCACAATCACGCAATCACACATTCACGGTCACACTAACACGATCACACAATCACGATCACACAATCACGGTCACACAATCACGGTCACACAACCACACAATCACACAATCACACAATCACACAATCACACAATCACACAATCACACAATCACACAATCACACAATCACACAATCACACAATCACACAATCACACAATCACACAATCACAGAATCACACAATCACACAATCACACAATCACACAATCACACAATCACACAATCACACAATCACACAATCACACAATCACACAATCACACAATCACACAATCGCACAATCACACAATCACACAATCACACAATCACACAATCACACAATCACACAGTCACAATCACACAATCACACAATCCCACAATCACACAATCACACAATCACACAATCACACAATCACACAATCACACAATCACACAATCACACAATCACACAATCACACAATCACACAATCACACAATCACACAATCACACAATCACAATCGCACAATCACAATTACACAATCACACAATCACACAATCACACAATCACACAATCACACAATCACACAATCAGACAATCACACAACCACACAACCACACAATCATACAAGCACACAATCACTCAATCACACAATCACACAATCACACAATCACACAATCACACAACCACCCAACCACACAATCACACAAGCACACAATCACTCAATCACACAATCACACACTCACACAATCACACAGTCACAATCACACAATCACACAATCACACAATCACACAATCACACAATCACACAATCACACAATCACACAATCACACAACCACACAATCTCACAATCACACAATCACACAATCACACAATCACACAATCACACAATCGCCTAATCACACAATCACACAACCACACAAGCACACAAGCACACAATCACTCAATCACACAATCACACACTCACACAATCACACAATCACACAATCACACAATCGCAAAATCACACAATCACACAAACACACGATCACACGACCACACGATCACACAATCACACGATCACGCAATCACACATCCACACAATCACACAATCACACCATCACACAATCACCTAATCACACAATCACACAATCACACAATCTCACAACCACACAATCACACAATCACACAATCACACAATCACACAATCACACAATCACACAATCACACAATCACACAATCACACAATCACACAATCACACAATCACACAATCACACAATCACACAATCACACAATCACACAATCACACAACCACACAATCACACAATGACACAATCACACAATCACACACACACACAATCACACAGTCACAATCACACAATCACAATCACACAATCACAATCACACAATCACAATCACACAATCACACAAGCACACAAACACACAATCTCACAATCACACAATCACACAATCACACAATCACACAATCACACAATCACAATCGCACAATCACAATTACACAATCACACAATCACACAATCACACAATCACACAATCACTCAATCACACAACCACACAATCACACAAGCACACAATCACTCAATTACACAATCACACACTCACACAACCACACAGTCACAATCACACAATCACAATCACACAATCACAATCACACAATCACAATCACACAATCACAATCACACAATCACAATCACACAATCACAATCACACAATCACAATCACACAATCACAATCACAGAATCACAATCACACAATCACAATCACACAATCACAATCACACAATCACAATCACACAATCACAATCACACAATCACAATCACACAATCACAATCACACAATCACAATCACACAATCACAATCACACAATCACAATCACACAATCACAATCACACAATCACAATCACACAATCACAATCACACAATCACAATCACACAATCACAATCACACAATCACAATCACACAATCACAATCACACAATCACAATCACACAATCACAATCACACAATCACAATCACACAATCACAATCACACAATCACAATCACACAATCACAATCACACAATCACAATCACACAATCACAATCACACAATCACAATCACACAATCACAATCACACAATCACAATCACACAATCACAATCACACAATCACACAATCACAATCACACAATCACACAATCACACAATCACACAATCACACAATCCCACAATCACACAATCACACAATTACACAATCACACAATCACACAATCACACAATCACACAATCACACAATCACACAATCACACAATCACACAATCACACAATCACACAATCACACAATCACACAATCACAATCGCACAATCACAATTACACAATCACACAATCACACAATCACACAATCACACAATCACACAATCACACAATCACACAATCACACAATCACACAATCACACAATCACACAATCACACAATCACACAATCACACAATCACACAATCACACAATCACACAATCACACAATCACACAATCACACAATCACAAAATCACACAATCACAATCGCACAATCACAATTACACAATCAGACAATCACACAATCACACAATCACACAATCACACAATCACACAATCACACAATCACACAATCACACAATCACACAATCACACAATCACACAATCACACAATCACACAATCACACAATCACAGAGTCACGCAATCACACAGTCACACAATCACACAATCACACAATCACACAATCACCTAATCACACAATCACACAAGCTCACAACCACACAATCACACAATCACACAATCACTCAATCACACAATCACACAATCACACAATCACACAATCACACAATCACACAATCACACAATCACACAATCACACAATCACACAATCACACAATCACACAATCATACAATCACACAACCACACAATCACACAATGACACAATCACACAATCACACACACACACAATCACACAGTCACAATCACACAATCACAATCACACAATCACAATCACACAATCACAATCACACAATCACAATCACACAATCAGAATCACACAATCACAATCACACAATCACAATCACACAATCACAATCACACAATCACAATCACACAATCACAATCACACTATCACAATCACACAATCACAATCACACAATCACAATCACACAATCACAATCACACATCACAATCACACAATCACACAAGCACACAATCACACAATCACACAATTACCTAATCACACAATCACACAATCTCACAACCACACAATCACACAAGCACACAATCACTCAATCACACAATCACACACTCACACAATCACACAGTCACAATCACACAATCACAATCACACAATCACAATCACACAATCACAATCACACAATCACAATCACACAATCACAATCACACAATCATACAATCACCTAATCACACAATCACACAAGTATACAATCACACAAGCACACAATCACACAATCACACACTCACACAATCACACAATCACACAATCACACAATCACACAATCTCGCAATCACACAATCACGCAATCACACAATCACACAATCACAAAATCACACAATCACACAATCACAGAATCACACAATCACAATCACACAATCACACAATCACACAATCACACAATCACACAACCACACAATCACACAATCACACAATCACACAATCACTCAATCACACAATCACACACTCACACAATCTCAATCACACAATCACAATCACACAATCACAAGCACACAATCACACAATCACACAATCACAATCACACAATCACACAATCACACAAGTATACAATCACACAAGCACACAATCACACAAGCACACAATCACACAATCACACACTCACACAATCACACAATCACACAATCACACAGTCACACAATCTCGCAATCACACAATCACGCAATCACACAATCACACAATCACAAAATCACACAATCACACAATCACAGAATCACACAATCACAATCACACAATCACACAATCACACAATCACACAATCACACAACCACACAATCACACAACCACACAATCACACAATCACACAATCACACAATCACTCAATCACACACTCACACAATCACAATCACACAATCACAATCACACAATCACAATCACACAATCACAATCACACAATCACAATCACACAATCACAATCACACAATCACAATCACACAATCACAATCACACAATCACAATCACACAATCACAATCACACAATCACAATCACACAATCACAATCACACAATCACAATCACACAATCACAATCACACAATCACAATCACACAATCACAATCACACAATCACAATCACACAATCACAATCACACAATCACAATCACACAATCACAATCACACAATCACAATCACACAATCACAATCACACAATCACAATCACACAATCACAATCACACAATCACAATCACACAATCACAATCACACAATCACAATCACACAATCACAATCACACAATCACAATCACACAATCACAATCACACAATCACAATCACACAATCACAATCACACAATCACAATCACACAATCACAATCACACAATCACAATCACACAATCACAATCACACAATCACAATCACACAATCACAATCACACAATCACAATCACACAATCACAATCACACAATCACAATCACACAATCACAATCACACAATCACAATCACACAATCACAATCACACAATCACAATCACACAATCACAATCACACAATCACAATCACACAATCACAATCACACAATCACAATCACACAATCACAATCACACAATCACAATCACACAATCACAATCACACAATCACAATCACACAATCACACAATCACAATCACACAATCACAATCACACAATCACAATCACACAATCACAATCACACAATCACACAATCACAATCACACAATCACAATCACACAATCACAATCACACAATCACAATCACACAATCACAATCACACAATCACAATCACACAATCACACAATCACAATCACACAATCACAATCACACAATCACAATCACACAATCACAATCACACAATCACAATCACACAATCACAATCACACAATCACAATCACACAATCACAATCACACAATCACACAATCACAATCACACAATCACAATCACACAATCACAATCACACAATCACAATCACACAATCACAATCACACAATCACAATCACACAATCACACAATCACAATCACACAATCACAATCACACAATCACAATCACACAATCACAATCACACAATCACAATCACACAATCACAATCACACAATCACAATCACACAATCACAATCACACAATCACAATCACACAATCACAATCACACAATCACAATCACACAATCACAATCACACAATCACAATCACACAATCACAATCACACAATCACAATCACACAATCACAATCACACAATCACAATCACACAATCACAATCACACAATCACAATCACACTATCACAATCACACAATCACAATCACACAATCACAATCACACAATCACACAATCACAATCACACAATCACAATCACACAATCACAATCACACAATCACAATCACACAATCACAATCACACAATCACAATCACACAATCACAATCACAATCACACAATCACAATCACACAATCACAATCACACAATCACAATCACACAATCACAATCACAATCACACAATTACAATCACACAATCACAATCACACAATCACAATCAAACAATCACAATCACACAATCACAATCACACAATCACAATCACACAATCACACAATCACACAAGCACACAAGCACACAATCACTCAATCACACAATCACACAATCACACAATCACACAATCACACAATCACACAATCACACAATCACATAATCACACAATCACACAATCACACAATCTCACAATCACACAATCTCACAACCACACAATCACACATGCACACAATCACTCAATCACACAATCACACACTCACACAATCACACAGTCACAATCACACAATCACAACCACACAATCACAATCACACAATCACAATCACACAATCACAATCACACAATCACACAAGCACACAATCACACAATCTCACAATTACCCCATCACGCAATCACACAATCACACAATCACACAATCACACAATCACAATCGCACAATCACAATTACACAATCACACAATCACACAGTCACACAATCACACAATCACACAATCGCACAATCAGACAATCACACAACCACACAACCACACAACCATACAAGCACACAATCACTCAATCACACAATCACACACTCACACAATCACACAGTCACAATCACACAGTCACAATCACACAATCACACAATCCCACAATCACACAATCACACAATCACACAATCACACAATCACACAATCACACAATCACACAATCACACAATCACACAATCACACAATCACACAATCACACAATCACACAATCACACAATCACACAATCACACAATCACACAATCACACAATCACACAATCACAATCGCACAATCACAATTACACGATCACACAATCACACAATCACACAATCACACAATCACACAATCAGACAATCACGCAACCACACAACCACACAATCATACAAGCACACAATCACTCAATCACACAATCACACAATCACACAATCACACAATCACACAACCACCCAACCACACAATCACACAAGCACACAATCACTCAATCACACAATCACACACTCACACAATCACACAGTCACAATCACACAATCACACAATCACACAATCACACAATCACACAACCACACAATCACACAATCGCACAATCACACCATCACACAATCGCCTAATCACACAATCACACAACCACACAATCACACAAGCACACAATCACACAATCACAGAATCACACAATCACACAATCACACAATCACACAATCACGCAATCACACAATCACACAATCACACAATCACACAATCACACAATCACACAATCACACAATCACACAATCACACAATCACACAATCACACAATCACACAATCACACAATCACACAATCACACAGTCACAATCACACAATCACACAATCCCACAATCACACAATCACACAATCACACAATCACACAATCACACAATCACACAATCACACAATCACACAATCACACAATCACACAATCACACAATCACACAATCACACAATCACACAATCACACAATCACACAATCACACAATCACACAATCACACAATCACAATCGCACAATCACAATTACACAATCACACAATCACACAATCGCACAATCACACAATCAGACAATCACACAACCACACAACCACACAATCATACAAGCACACAATCACTCAATCACACAATCACACAATCACACAATCACACAATCACACAACCACCCAACCACACAATCACACAAGCACACAATCACTCAATCACACAATCACACACTCACACAATCACACAGTCACAATCACACAATCACACAATCACACAATCACACAATCACACAATCACACAACCACACAATCACACAATCACACAATCACACAACCACACAATCACACAATCACACAATCACACAATCACACAATCACACAATCACACAATCACACAATCACACAATCGCCTAATCACACAATCACACAACCACACAATCACACAAGCACACAATCACTCAATCACACAATCACACACTCACACAATCACACAATCACACAATCACACAATCGCAAAATCACACAATCACACAAACACACGATCACACGATCACACGATCACACAATCACACGATCACGCAATCACACATCCACACAATCACACAATCACACCATCACACAATCACACAATCACACAATCACACAATCACGCAATCACAATCACGCAATCGCAATCACGCAATCACAATCACGCAATCACACATTCACGGTCACACTAACACGATCACACAATCACGATCACACAATCACGGTCACACAATCACGGTCACACAACCACACAATCACACAATCACACAATCACACAATCACACAATCACACAATCACACGATCACACAATCACACAATCACACAATCACACAATCACACAATCACAGAATCACACAATCACAGAATCACACAATCACACAATCACACAATCACGCAATCACTTAATCACGCAATCACACAATCACACAATCACACAATCACACAATCACACAATCACACAATCACACAATCACACAATCACACAATCACACAATCACACAATCACACAATCACACAATCACACAATCACACAATCACACAATCACACAATCACACAATCACACAATCACACAATCCCACAATCACAAAATCACACAATCACACAATCACACAATCACACAACCACGGTCACACAATCACACGTTCACACAATCACACAATCACACCATCACTCAATCACACAATCACACAATCACACAATCACACAATCACACAATCACACAATCACACAATCACACAATCACACAATCACACAATCACACTATCACACAATCACACAATCACACAATCACACAATCACACAATCACACAATCACACAATCACACAATCACACAATCGCACAATCACACAGTCACAATCACACAATCACACAATCCCACAATCACACAATCACACAATCACACAATCACACAATCACACAATCACACAATCACACAATCACACAATCACACAATCACACAATCACACAATCACACAATCACACAATCACACAATCACACAATCACACAATCACACAATCACACAATCACACAATCACACTATCACACAATCACACAATCACACAATCACACAATCACACAATCACACAATCACACAATCACACAATCACACAATCGCACAATCACACAATCACACAATCACACAATCACTCAGTCACACAATCACTCAGTCACACAATCACACAATCACACAATCACACAATCACACAATCACACAATCACACAATCACACAATCACACAATCACACAATCACACAATCACACAATCACACAATCACACAATCACACAATCGCACAATCACACAATCGCACAATCACACAATCACACAATCACACAATCACACAATCACACAATCACACAATCACAATCACACAATCACACAATCACACAAGTATACAATCACACAAGCACACAATCACACAAGCACACAATCACACAATCACACACTCACACAATCACACAATCACACAATCACACAATCACACAATCTCGCAATCACACAATCACGCAATCACACAATCACACAATCACAAAATCACACAATCACACAATCACAGAATCACACAATCACAATCACACAATCACACAATCACACAATCACACAATCACACAACCACACAATCACACAATCACACAATCACACAATCACTCAATCACACAATCACACACTCACACAATCACAATCACACAATCACAATCACACAATCACAATCACACAATCACAATCACACAATCACAATCACACAATCACAATCACACAATCACAATCACACAATCACAATCACACAATCACACAATCTCGCAATCACACAATCACGCAATCACACAATCACACAATCACAAAATCACACAATCACACAATCACAGAATCACACAATCACAATCACACAATCACACAATCACACAATCACACAATCACACAACCACACAATCACACAATCACACAATCACACAATCACTCAATCACACAATCACACACTCACACAATCACAATCACACAATCACAATCACACAATCACAATCACACAATCACAATCACACAATCACAATCACACAATCACAATCACACAATCACAATCACACAATCACAATCACACAATCACAATCACACAATCACAATCACACAATCACAATCACACAATCACAATCACACAATCACAATCACACAATCACAATCACACAATCACAATCACACAATCACAATCACACAATCACAATCACACAATCACAATCAAACAATCACAATCACACAATCACAATCACACAATCACAATCACACAATCACACAATCACACAAGCACACAATCACTCAATCACACAATCTCACAATCACACAATCACACAATCGCACAATCACACAATCACACAATCACAATTACACAATCACACAATCACACAATCGCACCATCGCACAATCACACAATCACACAATCACACAATCACACAATCACACAATCACACAATCACCTAATCACACAATCACACAATCTCACAACCACACAATCACACAAGCACACAATCACTCAATCACACAATCACACACTCACACAATCACACAGTCACAATCACACAATCACAACCACACAATCACAATCACACAATCACAATCACACAATCACAATCACACAATCGCACAAGCACACAATCACACAATCTCACAATTACCCAATCACGCAATCACACAATCACACAATCACACAATCACACAATCACAATCGCACAATCACAATTACACAATCACACAATCACACAGTCACACAATCACACAATCACACAATCACACAATCAGACAATCACACAACCACACAACCACACAATCACGCAACCACACAATCACACAATCACACAATCACGCAATTACGCAATCACGCAATCACACAATCACACAATCACGCAATCACACAATCACACAATCACACAATCACACAAGCACACAATCACACAATCACACAATCACACAATCACACAATCAGACAATCACACAACCACACAACCACACAATCATACAAGCACACAATCACTCAATCACACAATCACACAATCACACAATCACACAATCACACAATCACGCAACCACACAATCACACAATCACACAATCACGCAATTACGCAATCACGCAATCACACAATCACACAATCACGCAATCACACAATCACACAATCACACAATCACACAAGCACACAATCACTCAATCGCAAAATCACACAATCACACAATCACACGATCACACGATCACACGATCACACAATCACACGATCACGCAATCACACATTCACACAATCACACAATCACACCATCACACAATCACACAATCACGCAATCACAATCACGCAATCGCAATCACGCAATCACAATCACGCAATCACACATTCACGGTCACACTAACACGATCACACAATCACGATCACACAATCAGGGTCACACAATCACGGTCACACAACCACACAATCACACAATCACACAATCACACAATCACACAATCACACAATCACACAATCACACAATCACACAATCACACAATCACACAATCACACAATCACACAATCACACAATCACACAATCACACAATCACACAATCACACAATCACACAATCACACAATCACACAATCACACAATCACACAGTCACACAATCACACAATCGCAATCACGCAATCACACAATCACGATCACACAATCACGATCACACCATCACGGTCACACAACCACAAAATCACACAATCACACAATCACACTATCACACAATCACACAATCACACAATCACACAATCACACAATCACACAATCACACAATCACACAATCACACAATCACACAGTCACAATCAAACAATCACAATCACACAATCACAATCACACAATCAGAATCACACAATCACAATCACACAATCACACAACCACCCAACCACACAATCACACAAGCACACAATCACTCAAACACACAATCACACACTCACACAATCACACAGTCACAATCACACAATCACACAATCACACAATCACACAACCACCCAACCACACAATCACACAAGCACACAATCACTCAAACACACAATCACACACTCACACAATCACACAGTCACAATCACACAATCACACAATCACACAATCACACAATCACACAACCACACAATCACACAATCACACAATCACACCACCACACAATCGCCTAATCACACAATCACACAACCACACAATCACACAAGCACACAATCACTCAATCACACAATCACACACTCACACAATCACACAATCACACAATCACACAATCGCAAAATCACACAATCACACAAACACACGATCACACGATCACACGATCACACAATCACACGATCACGCAATCACACATCCACACAGTCACACAATCACACCATCACACAATCACACAATCACACAATCACACAATCACGCAATCACAATCACGCAATCGCAATCACGCAATCACAATCACGCAATCACACATTCACGGTCACACTAACACGATCACACAATCACGATCACACAATCACGGTCACACAATCACGGTCACACAACCACACAATCACACAATCACACAATCACACAATCACACAATCACACAATCACACAATCACACAATCACACAATCACACAATCACACAATCACACAATCACACAATCACACAATCACACAATCACAGAATCACACAATCACACAATCACACAATCACACAATCACGCAATCACACAATCACACAATCACACAATCACACAATCACACAATCACACAATCACACAATCACACAATCACACAATCACACAATCACACAATCACACAATCACACAATCACACAGTCACAATCACACAATCACACAATCCCACAATCACACAATCACACAATCACACAATCACACAATCACACAATCACACAATCACACAATCACACAATCACACAATCACACAATCACACAATCACACAATCACACAATCACACAATCACACAATCACACAATCACACAATCACACAATCACACAATCACACAATCACACAATCACACAATCACACAATCACACAATCACACAATCACACAATCACACAATCACAATCGCACAATCACAATTACACAATCACACAATCACACAATCACACAATCACACAATCACACAATCAGACAATCACACAACCACACAACCACACAATCATACAAGCACACAATCACTCAATCACACAATCACACAATCACACAATCACACAATCACACAACCACCCAACCACACAATCACACAAGCACACAATCACTCAATCACACAATCACACAATCACACACTCACACAATCACACAGTCACAATCACACAATCACACAATCACACAATCACACAATCACACAATCACACAATCACACAATCACACAACCACACAATCACACAATCACACAATCACACAATCACACAATCACACAATCACACAATCGCCTAATCACACAATCACACAACCACTCAATCACACAAGCACACAATCACTCAATCACACAATCACACACTCACACAATCACACAATCACACAATCACACAATCGCAAAATCACACAATCACACAAACACACGATCACACGATCACACGATCACACAATCACACGATCACGCAATCACACATCCACACAATCACACAATCACACCATCACACAATCACACAATCACACAATCACACAATCACGCAATCACAATCACGCAATCGCAATCACGCAATCACAATCACGCAATCACACATTCACGGTCACACTAACACGATCACACAATCACGATCACACAATCACGGTCACACAATCACGGTCACACAACCACACAATCACACAATCACACAATCACACAATCACACAATCACACAATCACACGATCACACAATCACACAATCACACAATCACACAATCACACAATCACACAATCACAGAATCACACAATCACACAATCACACAATCACACAATCACGCAATCACACAATCACGCAATCACACAATCACACAATCACACAATCACACAATCACACAATCACACAATCACACAATCACACAATCACACAATCACACAATCACACAATCACACAATCACACAATCACACAATCACACAATCACAATCACACAATCACACAATCACACAAGTATACAATCACACAAGCACACAATCACACAAGCACACAATCACACAATCACACACTCACACAATCACACAATCACACAATCACACAATCACACAATCTCGCAATCACACAATCACGCAATCACACAATCACACAATCACAAAATCACACAATCACACAATCACAGAATCACACAATCACAATCACACAATCACACAATCACACAATCACACAATCACACAACCACACAATCACACAATCACACAATCACACAATCACTCAATCACACAATCACACACTCACACAATCACAATCACACAATCACAATCACACAATCACAATCACACAATCACAATCACACAATCACAATCACACAATCACAATCACACAATCACAATCAAACAATCACAATCACACAATCACAATCACACAATCACAATCACACAATCACAATCACACAATCACAATCACACAATCACAATCACACAATCACAATCACACAATCACAATCACACAATCACAATCACACAATCACAATCACACAATCACAATCACACAATCACCATCAAACAATCACAATCACACAATCACAATCACACAATCACAATCACACAATCACACAATCACACAATCACACAATCGCACAATCACACAATCACACAATCACAATTACACAATCACACAATCGCACCATCGCACAATCACACAATCACACAATCACACAATCACACAATCACACAATCACACAATCACCTAATCACACAATCACACAATCTCACAACCACACAATCACACAAGCACACAATCACTCAATCACACAATCACACACTCACACAATCACACAGTCACAATCACACAATCACAACCACACAATCACAATCACACAATCACAATCACACAATCACAATCACACAATCGCACAAGCACACAATCACACAATCTCACAATTACCCAATCACGCAATCACACAATCACACAATCACACAATCACACAATCACAATCGCACAATCACAATTACACAATCACACAATCACACAGTCACACAATCACACAATCACACAATCACACAATCAGACAATCACACAACCACACAACCACACAATCACGCAACCACACAATCACACAATCACACAATCACACAATCACACAATCACACAGTCACACAATCACACAATCGCAATCACGCAATCACACAATCACGATCACACAATCACGATCACACCATCACGGTCACACAACCACAAAATCACACAATCACACAATCACACTATCACACAATCACACAATCACACAATCACACAATCACACAATCACACAATCACACAATCACACAATCACACAATCACACAATCACACAATCACAAAATCACACAATCACACAATCACGGTCACACAATCACACATTCACACAATCACACAATCACACAATCACTCAATCACACAATCACACAATCACACAATCACACAATCACACAATCACACAATCACACAATCACACAATCACACAATCACACAAACACACAATCACACAGTCACAATCAAACAATCACAATCACACAATCACAATCACACAATCAGAATCACACAATCACAATCACACAATCACACAATCACACAAGCACACAAACACACAATCTCACAATCACACAATCACACAATCACACAATCACACAATCACAATCGCACAATCACAATTACACAATCAGACAATCACACAATCACACAATCACACAATCACACAATCACACAATCACACAATCACACAATCACACAATCACACAATCACACAGTCACACAATCACACAATCACAAAATCACACAATCACACAATCACCTAATCACACAATCACACAATCTCACAACCACACAATCACACAATCACACAATCACTCAATCACACAATCACACAATCACACAATCACACAATCACACAATCACACAATCACACAATCACACAATCACACAACCACACAATCACACAAGGACACAATCACACAATCACACACACACACAATCACACAGTCACAATCACACAATCACAATCACACAATCACAATCACACAATCACAATCACACAATCACAATCACACAATCACACAAGCACACAAACACACAATCTCACAATCACACAATCACACAATCACACAATCACACAATCACAATCGCACAATCACAATTACACAATCACACAATCACACAATCACACAATCACACAATCACACAATCACTCAATCACACAATCACACAATCACACAATCACAATCGCACAATCACAATTACACAATCACACAATCACACAATCACACAATCACACAATCACACAATCACACAATCACACAATCACACAATCACACAATCACAATCGCACAATCACAATTACACAATCACACAATCACACAATCACACAATCACACAACCACACAACCACACAATCATACAACCACACAATCACTCAATCACACAATCACACACTCACACAATCACACAGTCACAATCACACAATCACACAATCCCACAATCACTCAATCTCACAATCACACAATCACACAATCACACAATCACGCAATCACACAATCACACAATCACACAATCCCAATCGCACAATCACAATTACACAATCACACAATCACACAATCACACAATCACACAATCACACAATCACACAATCACACAATCACACAATCACACAATCACACAATCACACAGTCACAATCAAACAATCACAATCACACAATCACAATCACACAATCACAATCACACAATCACAATCACACAATCACAATCACACAATCACAATCACACAATCACAATCACACAATCACAATCACACAATCACAATCACACAATCACAATCACACAATCACAATCACACAATCACAATCACACAATCACAATCACACAATCACAATCACACAATCACAATCACACAATCACAATCACACAATCACACAAGCACGTAAACACACAATCTCACAATCACACAATCACACAATCACACAATCACACAATCACACAATCACACAATCACACAATCACACAATCACTATCGCACAATCACAATTACACAATCAGACAATCACACAATCACACAATCACACAATCACACCATCACACAATCACACAATCACACAATCACACAATCACACAATCACACAATCACACAATCACACAGTCACACAATCACACAATCACAAAATCACACAATCACACAATCACCTAATCACACAATCACACAATCTCACAACCACCCAATCACACAATCACACAATCACTCAATCACACAATCACACAATCACACAATCACACAATCACACAATCACACAATCACACAATCACACAATCACACAATCACACAATCACACAATCACACAATCACACAATCACACAACCACACAATCACACAATGACACAATTACACAATCACACACACACACAATCACACAGTCACAATCACACAATCACAATCACACAATCACAATCACACAATCACAATCACACAATCACACAAGCACACAAACACACAATCTCACAATCACACAATCACACAATCACACAATCACACAATCACACAATCACACAATCACAATCGCACAATCACAATTACACAATCACACAATCACACAATCACACAATCACTCAATCACACAACCACACAATCACACAAGCACACAATCACTCAATTACACAATCACACACTCACACAACCACACAGTCACAATCACACAATCACAACCACACAATTCACAATCACACAATCACAATCACACAATCACAATCACACAATCACAATCACACAATCACAATCACACAATCACAATCACACAATCACAATCACACAATCACAATCACACAATCACAATCACACAATCACAATCACACAATCACAATCACACAATCACAATCACACAATCACAATCACACAATCACAATCACACAATCACAATCACACAATCACAATCACACAATCACAATCACACAATCACAATCACACAATCACAATCACACAATCACAATCACACAATCACAATCACACAATCACAATCACACAATCACAATCACACAATCACAATCAAACAATCACAATCACACAATCACAATCACACAATCACAATCACACAATCACAATCACACTATCACAATCACACAATCACACAATCACAATCACACAATCACAATCACACAATCACAATCACACAATCACAATCACACAATCACAATCACACAATCACAATCACACAATCACAATCACACAATCACAATCACACAATCACAATCACACAATCACAATCACACAATCACAATCACACAATCACAATCACACAATCACAATCACACAATCACAATCACACAATCACAATCACACAATCACAATCACACAATCACAATCACACAATCACAATCACACAATCACAATCACACAATCACAATCACACAATCACAATCACACAATTACAATCACACAATCACAATCACACAATCACAATCAAACAATCACAATCACACAATCACAATCACACAATCACACAATCACACAAGCACACAAGCACACAATCACTCAATCACACAATCACACAATCACACAATCACACAATCACACAATCACATAATCACACAATCACACAATCACACAATCTCACAATCACACAATCGCACAATCACACAATCACACAATCACACAATCACACAATCACCTAATCACACAATCACACAATCTCACAACCACACAATCACACAAGCACACAATCACTCAATCACACAATCACACACTCACACAATCACACAGTCACAATCACACAATCACAACCACACAATCACAATCACACAATCACAATCACACAATCACAATCACACAATCACAATCACACAATCACACAAGCACACAATCACACAATCTCACAATTACCCAATCACGCAATCACACAATCACACGATCACACAATCACACAATCACAATCGCACAATCACAATTACACAATCACAATTACACAATCACACAATCACACAGTCACACAATCACACAATCACACAATCGCACAATCAGACAATCACACAACCACACAACCACACAACCATACAAGCACACAATCACTCAATCACACAATCACACACTCACACAATCACACAGTCACAATCACACAATCACACAATCCCACAATCACACAATCACACAATCACACAATCACACAATCACACAATCACACAATCACACAATCACACAATCACACAATCACACAATCACACAACCACACAATCACAGAATCACACAATCACACAATCACACAATCACACAATCACACAATCACACAATCACACAATCACACAATCACAATCGCACAATCACAATTACACAATCACACAATCACACAATCACACAATCACACAATCACAATCGCACAATCACAATTACACAATCACACAATCACACAATCACACAATCACACAATCACACAACCACACAACCACACAATCACACAATCACACAATCACACAATCACACAATCACACAATCACACAATCGCCTAATCACACAATCACACAACCACACAATCACACAAGCACACAATCACTCAATCACACAATCACACACTCACACAATCACACAATCACACAATCACACAATCGCAAAATCACACAATCACACAAACACACGATCACACGATCACACGATCACACAATCACACGATCACGCAATCACACATCCACACAATCACACAATCACACCATCACACAATCACACAATCACACAATCACACAATCACGCAATCACAATCACGCAATCGCAATCACGCAATCACAATCACGCAATCACACATTCACGGTCACACTAACACGATCACACAATCACGATCACACAATCACGGTCACACAATCACGGTCACACAACCACACAATCACACAATCACACAATCACACAATCACACAATCACACAATCACACAATCACACAATCACACAATCACGCAATCACACAATCACGCAATCACACAATCACACAATCACACAATCACACAATCACACAATCACACAATCACACAATCACACAATCACTCAATCACACAATCACACAATCACACAATCACACAATCACACAATCACACAATCACACAATCACACAATCACACAATCACACAATCACACAATCACAAAATCACACAATCACACAATCACACAATCACACAACCACGGTCACACAATCACACATTCACACAATCACACAATCACACAATCACAATCACACAATCACAATCACACAATCACAATCACACAATCACAATCACACAATCACAATCACACAATCACAATCACACAATCACAATCACACAATCACAATCACACAATCACAATCACACAATCACAATCACACAATCACACAATCACAATCACACAATCACAATCACACAATCACAATCACACAATCACAATCACACAATCACAATCACACAATCACAATCACACAATCACAATCACACAATCACAATCACACAATCACAATCACACAATCACAATCACACAATCACAATCACACAATCACAATCACACAATCACACAATCACAATCACACAATCACAATCACAATCACACAATCACACAATCACACAATCACAATCACACAATCACAATCACACAATCACAATCACACAATCACAATCACACAATTACAATCACACAATCACAATCACACAATCACAATCAAACAATCACAATCACACAATCACAATCACACAATCACACAATCACACAAGCACACAAGCACACAATCACTCAATCACACAATCACACAATCACACAATCACACAATCACACAATCACATAATCACACAATCACACAATCACACAATCTCACAATCACACAATCGCACAATCACACAATCACACAATCACACAATCACACAATCACCTAATCACACAATCACACAATCTCACAACCACACAATCACACAAGCACACAATCACTCAATCACACAATCACACACTCACACAATCACACAGTCACAATCACACAATCACAACCACACAATCACAATCACACCATCACAATCACACAATCACAATCACACAATCACACAAGCACACAATCACACAATCTCACAATTACCCAATCACGCAATCACACAATCACACGATCACACAATCACACAATCACAATCGCACAATCACAATTACACAATCACACAATCACACAGTCACACAATCACACAATCACACAATCGCACAATCAGACAATCACACAACCACACAACCACACAACCATACAAGCACACAATCACTCAATCACACAATCACACACTCACACAATCACACAGTCACAATCACACAATCACACAATCCCACAATCACACAATCACACAATCACACAATCACACAATCACACAATCACACAATCACACAATCACACAACCACACAATCACAGAATCACACAATCACACAATCACACAATCACACAATCACACAATCACACAATCACACAATCACACAATCACAATCGCACAATCACAATTACACAATCACACAATCACACAATCACACAATCACACAAGTATACAATCACACAAGCACACAATCACACAAGCACACAATCACACAATCACACACTCACACAATCACACAATCACACAATCACACAATCACACAATCTCGCAATCACACAATCACGCAATCACACAATCACACAATCACAAAATCACACAATCACACAATCACAGTATCACACAATCACAATCACACAATCACACAATCACACAATCACACAATCACACAACCACACAATCACACAATCACACAATCACACAATCACTCAATCACACAATCACACACTCACACAATCACAATCACACAATCACAATCACACAATCACAATCGCACAATCACAATTACACAATCACACAATCACACAGTCACACAATCACACAATCACACAATCGCACAATCAGACAATCACACAACCACACAACCACACAACCATACAAGCACACAATCACTCAATCACACAATCACACACTCACACAATCACACAGTCACAATCACACAATCACACAATCCCACAATCACACAATCACACAATCACAATCACACAATCACAATCACACAATCACAATCACACAATCACAATCACACAATCACAATCACACAATCACAATCACACAATCACAATCACACAATCACAATCACACAATCACAATCACACAATCACAATCACACTATCACAATCACACAATCACAATCACACAATCACAATCACACAATCACACAATCACAATCACACAATCACAATCACACAATCACAATCACACAATCACAATCACACAATCACAATCACACAATCACAATCACACAATCACAATCACACAATCACAATCACACAATCACAATCACACAATCACAATCACACAATCACAATCACACAATCACAATCACACAATCACAATCACACAATCACAATCACACAATCACAATCACACAATCACAATCACACAATCACAATCACACAATCACAATCACACAATCACAATCACACAATCACAATCACACAATCACAATCACACAATCACAATCACACAATCACAATCACACAATCACAATCACACAATCACAATCACACAATCACAATCACACAATCACACAATCACAATCACACAATCACAATCACACAATCACAATCACACAATCACAATCACACAATCACAATCACACAATCACAATCACACAATCACAATCACACAATCACAATCACACAATCACAATCACACAATCACAATCACACAATCACAATCACACAATCACAATCACACAATCACACAATCACAATCACACAATCACAATCACAATCACACAATCACACAATCACACAATCACAATCACACAATCACAATCACACAATCACAATCACACAATCACAATCACACAATTACAATCACACAATCACAATCACACAATCACAATCAAACAATCACAATCACACAATCACAATCACACAATCACACAATCACACAAGCACACAAGCACACAATCACTCAATCACACAATCACACAATCACACAATCACACAATCACACAATCACATAATCACACAATCACACAATCACACAATCTCACAATCACACAATCGCACAATCACACAATCACACAATCACACAATCACACAATCACCTAATCACACAATCACACAATCTCACAACCACACAATCACACAAGCACACAATCACTCAATCACACAATCACACACTCACACAATCACACAGTCACAATCACACAATCACAACCACACAATCACAATCACACCATCACAATCACACAATCACAATCACACAATCACACAAGCACACAATCACACAATCTCACAATTACCCAATCACGCAATCACACAATCACACGATCACACAATCACACAATCACAATCGCACAATCACAATTACACAATCACACAATCACACAGTCACACAATCACACAATCACACAATCGCACAATCAGACAATCACACAACCACACAACCACACAACCATACAAGCACACAATCACTCAATCACACAATCACACACTCACACAATCACACAGTCACAATCACACAATCACACAATCCCACAATCACACAATCACACAATCACACAATCACACAATCACACAAGCACACAATCACACAATCACACAACCACACAATCACAGAATCACACAATCACACAATCACACAATCACACAATCACACAATCGCACAATCACACAATCACACAATCACAATCGCACAATCACAATTACACAATCACACAATCACACAATCACACAATCACACAAGTATACAATCACACAAGCACACAATCACACAAGCACACAATCACACAATCACACACTCACACAATCACACAATCACACAATCACACAATCACACAATCTCGCAATCACACAATCACGCAATCACACAATCACACAATCACAAAATCACACAATCACACAATCACAGTATCACACAATCACAATCACACAATCACACAATCACACAATCACACAATCACACAACCACACAATCACACAATCACACAATCACACAATCACTCAATCACACAATCACACACTCACACAATCACAATCACACAATCACAATCACACAATCACAATCACACAATCACAATCACACAATCACAATCACACAATCACAATCACACAATCACAATCACACAATCACAATCACACAATCACAATCACACAATCACAATCAAACAATCACAATCACACAATCACAATCACACAATCACAATCACACAATCACAATCACACAATCACAATCACACAATCACAATCACACAATCACAATCACACAATCACAATCACACAATCACAATCACACAATCACAATCACACAATCACAATCACACAATCACAATCACACAATCACAATCACACAATCACAATCACACAATCACAATCACACTATCACAATCACACAATCACAATCACACAATCACAATCACACAATCACACAATCACAATCACACAATCACAATCACACAATCACAATCACACAATCACAATCACACAATCACAATCACACAATCACAATCACACAATCACAATCACACAATCACAATCACACAATCACAATCACACAATCACAATCACACAATCACAATCACACAATCACAATCACACAATCACAATCACACAATCACAATCACACAATCACAATCACACAATCACAATCACACAATCACAATCAAACAATCACAATCACACAATCACAATCACACAATCACACAATCACACAATCACACAATCACACAATCACACAATCACAAAATCACACAATCACACAATCACACAATCACACAACCACGGTCACACAATCACACATTCACACAATCACACAATCACACAATCACTCAATCACACAATCACACAATCACACAATCACACAATCACACAATTACACAATCACACAATCACACAATCACACAATCACACAATCACACAATCACACAATCACACAATCACACAATCACACAATCACACAATCACACAATCACACAATCACACAATCACACAATCACACAATCACACAATCACACAATCACACGATCACACAATCACACGATCACACAATCACACAATCACACAATCACACAACCACGGTCACACAATCACACATTCACACAATCACACAATCACACAATCACTCAATCACACAATCACACAATCACACAATCACACAATCACACAATCACACAATCACACAATCACACAATCACACAATCACACAATCACACAATCACACAATCACACAATCACACAATCACACAATCACACAATCACACAATCACACAATCACACAATCACAATCACACAATCACAATCACACAATCACAATCACACAATCACAATCACACAATCACAATCACACAATCACAATCACACAATCACAATCACACAATCACAATCAAACAATCACAATCACACAATCACAATCACACAATCACAATCACACAATCACAATCACACAATCACAATCACACAATCACAATCACACAATCACAATCACACAATCACAATCACACAATCACAATCACAAAATCACAATCACACAATCACAATCACACAATCACAATCACACAATCACAATCACACTATCACAATCACACAATCACAATCACACAATCACAATCACACAATCACACAATCACAATCACACAATCACACAATCACAATGACACAATCACAATCACACAATCACAATCACACAATCACAATCACACAATCACAATCACACAATCACAATCACACAATCACAATCACACAATTACAATCACACAATCACAATCACACAATCACAATCACACAATCACAATCACACAATCACAATCACACAATCACAATCACACAATCACAATCACACAATCACAATCACACAATCTCAATCAAACAATCACAATCACACAATCACAATCACACAATCACACAATCACACAAGCACACAATCACTCAATCACACAATCACACAATCACACAATCACACAATCACACAATCACATAATCACACAATCACACAATCACACAATCTCACAATCACACAATCACACAATCGCACAATCACACAATCACACAATCACAATTACACAATCACACAATCACACAATCACACAATCGCACAATCACACAATCACACAATCACACAATCACACAATCTCACAACCACACAATCACACAAGCACACAATCACTCAATCACACAATCACACACTCACACAATCACACAGTCACAATCACACAATCACAACCACACAATCACAATCACACAATCACAATCACACAATCACAATCACACAATCACACAAGCACACAATCACTCAATCACACAATCACACAATCACACAATCACACAATCACACAATCACATAATCACACAATCACACAATCACACAATCTCACAATCACACAATCACACAATCGCACAATCACACAATCACACAATCACAATTACACAATCACACAATCACACAATCACACAATCGCACAATCACACAATCACACAATCACACAATCACACAATCACACAATCACACAATCACACAATCACACAATCACTCAATCACACAATCACACACTCACACAATCACACAGTCACAATCACACAATCACAACCACACAATCACAATCACACAATCACAATCACACAATCACAATCACACAATCACACAAGCACACAATCACACAATCTCACAATTACCCAATCACACAATCTCACAATTACCCAATCACGCAATCACACAATCACACAATCACACAATCACACAATCACAATCGCACAATCACAATTACACAATCACACAATCACACAGTCACACAATCACACAATCACACAATCGCACAATCAGACAATCACACAACCACACAACCACACAACCATACAAGCACACAATCACTCAATCACACAATCACACACTCACACAATCACACAGTCACAATCACACAATCACACAATCCCACAATCACACAATCACACAATCACACAATCACACAATCACACAATCACACAATCACACAATCACACAATCACACAATCACACAATCACACAATCACACAATCACACAATCACACAATCACACAATCACACAATCACACAATCACACAATCACACAATCACACAATCACACAATCACACAATCACAATCGCACAATCACAATTACACAATCACACAATCACACAATCACACAATCACACAATCACACAATCAGACAATCACACAACCACACAACCACACAATCATACAAGCACACAATCACTCAATCACACAATCACACAATCACACAATCACACAATCACACAATCACACAACCACCCAACCACACAATCACACAAGCACACAATCACTGAATCACACAATCACACACTCACACAATCACACAGTCACAATCACACAATCACACAATCACACAATCACACAATCACACAATCACACAATCACACAATCACACAATCACACAACCACACAATCACACAATCACACAATCACACAATCACACAATCACACAATCACACAATCACACAATCGCCTAATCACACAATCACACAACCACACAATCACGCAAGCACACAATCACTCAATCACACAATCACACACTCACACAATCACACAATCACACAATCACACAATCGCAAAATCACACAATCACACAAACACACGATCACACGATCACACGATCACACAATCACACGATCACGCAATCACACATCCACACAATCACACAATCACACCATCACACAATCACACAATCACACAATCACACAATCACGCAATCACAATCACGCAATCGCAATCACGCAATCACAATCACGCAATCACACATTCACGGTCACACTAACACGATCACACAATCACGATCACACAATCACGGTCACACAATCACGGTCACACAACCACACAATCACACAATCACACAATCACACAATCACACAATCACACAATCACACAATCACACAATCACACAATCACACAATCACACAATCACACAATCACACAATCACACAATCACACAATCACACAATCACAGAATCACAGAATCACACAATCACACAATCACACAATCACACAATCACGCAATCACACAATCACGCAATCACACAATCACACAATCACACAATCACACAATCACACAATCACACAATCACACAAGCACACAATCACTCAATCGCAAAATCACACAATCACACAATCACACAATCACACAATCACACAATCACACAATCACACAATCACACAATCACACAGTCACACAATCACACAATCGCAATCACGCAATCACACAATCACGATCACACAATCACGATCACACCATCACGGTCACACAACCACACAATCACACAATCACACAATCACACTATCACACAATCACACAATCACACAATCACACAATCACACAATCACACAATCACACAATCACACAATCACACAATCACACAATCACAAAATCACACAATCACACAATCACACAATCACACAATCACGGTCACACAATCACACATTCACACAATCACACAATCACACAATCACTCAATCACACAGTCACACAATCACACAATCACACAATCACACAATCACACAATCACACAGTCACAATCAAACAATCACAATCACACAATCACAATCACACAATCACAATCACACAATCACAATCACACAATCACAATCACACAATCACAATCACACAATCACAATCACACAATCACAATCACACAATCACAATCACACAATCACAATCACACAATCACAATCACACAATCACAATCACACAATCACAATCACACAATCACACAATCACACAATCACAATCGCACAATCACAATTACACAATCAGACAATCACACAATCACACAATCACACAATCACACAATCACACAATCACACAATCACACAATCACACAATCACACAGTCACACAATCACACAATCACACAATCACAAAATCACACAATCACACAATCACACAATCACACAGTCACACAATCACACAATCACACAATCACAAAATCACACAATCACACAATCACCTAATCACACAATCACACAATCTCACAACCACACAATCACACAATCACACAATCACTCAATCACACAATCACACAATCACACAATCACACAATCACACAATCACACAATCACACAATCACACAATCACACAATCACACAATCACACAATCACACAATCACACAATCACACAATCACACAATCACACAACCACACAATCACACAAGGACACAATCACACAATCACACACACACACAATCACACAGTCACAATCACACAATCACAATCACACAATCACAATCACACAATCACACAAGCACACAAACACACAATCTCACAATCACACAATCACACAATCACACAATCACACAATCACAATCGCACAATCACAATTACACAATCACACAATCACACAATCACTCAATCACACAATCACACAATCACAATCGCACAATCACAATTACACAATCACACAATCACACAATCACACAATCACACAATCACACAATCACAATCGCACAATCACAATTACACAATCACACAATCACACAATCACACAATCACACAATCACACAATCACACAACCACACAACCACACAATCATACAAGCACACAATCACTCAATCACACAATCACACACTCACACAATCACACAGTCACAATCACACAATCACACAATCCCACAATCACTCAATCTCACAATCACACAATCACACAACCACACAATCACACAACCACACAATCACACAATCACACAATCACACAATCACTCAATCACACAATCACACACTCACACAATCACAATCACACAATCACAATCACACAATCACAATCACACAATCACAATCACACAGTCACAATCACACAATCACAATCACACAATCACAATCACACAATCACAATCACACAATCACAATCACACAATCACAATCACACAATCACAATCACACAATCACAATCACACAATTACAATCACACAATCACAATCACACAATCACAATCACACAATCACAATCACACAATCACAATCACACAATCACAATCACACAATCACAATCACACAATCACAATCACACAATCTCAATCAAACAATCACAATCACACAATCACAATCACACAATCACACAATCACACAAGCACACAATCACTCAATCACACAATCACACAATCACACAATCACACAATCACACAATCACATAATCACACAATCACACAATCACACAATCTCACAATCACACAATCACACAATCGCACAATCACACAATCACACAATCACAATTACACAATCACACAATCACACAATCACACAATCGCACAATCACACAATCACACAATCACACAATCACACAATCTCACAACCACACAATCACACAAGCACACAATCACTCAATCACACAATCACACACTCACACAATCACACAGTCACAATCACACAATCACAACCACACAATCACAATCACACAATCACAATCACACAATCACAATCACACAATCACACAAGCACACAATCACTCAATCACACAATCACACAATCACACAATCACACAATCACACAATCACATAATCACACAATCACACAATCACACAATCTCACAATCACACAATCACACAATCGCACAATCACACAATCACACAATCACAATTACACAATCACACAATCACACAATCACACAATCGCACAATCACACAATCACACAATCACACAATCACACAATCTCACAACCACACAATCACACAAGCACACAATCACTCAATCACACAATCACACACTCACACAATCGCACAGTCACAATCACACAATCACAACCACACAATCACAATCACACAATCACAATCACACAATCACAATCACACAATCACACAAGCACACAATCACACAATCTCACAATTACCCAATCACACAATCTCACAATTACCCAATCACGCAATCACACAATCACACAATCACACAATCACACAATCACAATCGCACAATCACAATTACACAATCACACAATCACACAGTCACACAATCACACAATCACACAATCGCACAATCAGACAATCACACAACCACACAACCACACAACCATACAAGCACACAATCACTCAATCACACAATCACACACTCACACAATCACACAGTCACAATCACACAATCACACAATCCCACAATCACACAATCACACAATCACACAATCACACAATCACACAATCACACAATCACACAATCACACAATCACACAATCACACAATCACACAATCACACAATCACACAACCACACAATCACACAATCACACAATCACACAATCACACAATCACACAATCACACAATCGCCTAATCACACAATCACACAACCACACAATCACGCAAGCACACAATCACTCAATCACACAATCACACACTCACACAATCACACAATCACACAATCACACAATCGCAAAATCACACAATCACACAAACACACGATCACACGATCACACGATCACACAATCACACGATCACGCAATCACACATCCACACAATCACACAATCACACCATCACACAATCACACAATCACACAATCACACAATCACGCAATCACAATCACGCAATCGCAATCACGCAATCACAATCACGCAATCACACATTCACGGTCACACTAACACGATCACACAATCACGATCACACAATCACGGTCACACAATCACGGTCACACAACCACACAATCACACAATCACACAATCACACAATCACACAATCACACAATCACACAATCACACAATCACACAATCACACAATCACACAATCACACAATCACACAATCACACAATCACACAATCACACAATCACACAATCACACAATCACACAATCACACAATCACACAATCACACAATCACACAATCACAGAATCACACAATCACACAATCACACAATCACACAATCACGCAATCACACAATCACGCAATCACACAATCACACAATCACACAATCACACAATCACACAAGCACACAATCACTCAATCGCAAAATCACACAATCACACAATCACACAATCACACAATCACACAATCACACAATCACACAATCACACAGTCACACAATCACACAATCGCAATCACGCAATCACACAATCACGATCACACAATCACGATCACACCATCACGGTCACACAACCACACAATCACACAATCACACAATCACACTATCACACAATCACACAATCACACAATCACACAATCACACAATCACACAATCACACAATCACACAATCACACAATCACACAATCACACAATCACACAATCACAAAATCACACAATCACACAATCACACAATCACACAATCACAGTCACACAATCACACATTCACACAATCACACAATCACACAATCACTCAATCACACAGTCACACAATCACACAATCACACAATCACACAATCACACAATCACACAATCACACAATCACACAGTCACAATCAAACAATCACAATCACACAATCACAATCACACAATCACAATCACACAATCACAATCACACAATCACAATCACACAATCACAATCACACAATCACAATCACACAATCACAATCACACAATCACAATCACACAATCACACAAGCACACAAACACACAATCTCACAATCACACAATCACACAATCACACAATCACACAATCACACAATCACAATCGCACAATCACAATTACACAATCAGACAATCACACAATCACACAATCACACAATCACACAATCACACAATCACACAATCACACAATCACACAATCACACAATCACACAATCACACAGTCACACAATCACACAATCACAAAATCACACAATCACACAATCACCTAATCACACAATCACACAATCTCACAACCACACAATCACACAATCACACAATCACTCAATCACACAATCACACAATCACACAATCACACAATCACACAATCACACAATCACACAATCACACAATCACACAATCACACAATCACACAATCACACAATCACACAATCACACAATCACACAACCACACAATCACACAAGGACACAATCACACAATCACACACACACACAATCACACAGTCACAATCACACAATCACAATCACACAATCACAATCACACAATCACACAAGCACACAAACACACAATCTCACAATCACACAATCACACAATCACACAATCACACAATCACACAATCTCACAACCACACAATCACACAAGCACACAATCACTCAATCACACAATCACACACTCACACAATCGCACAGTCACAATCACACAATCACAACCACACAATCACAATCACACAATCACAATCACACAATCACAATCACACAATCACACAAGCACACAATCACACAATCTCACAATTACCCAATCACACAATCTCACAATTACCCAATCACGCAATCACACAATCACACAATCACACAATCACACAATCACAATCGCACAATCACAATTACACAATCACACAATCACACAGTCACACAATCACACAATCACACAATCGCACAATCAGACAATCACACAACCACACAACCACACAACCATACAAGCACACAATCACTCAATCACACAATCACACACTCACACAATCACACAGTCACAATCACACAATCACACAATCCCACAATCACACAATCACACAATCACACAATCACACAATCACACAATCACACAATCACACAATCACACAATCACACAATCACACAATCACACAATCACACAATCACACAATCACACAACCACACAATCACACAATCACACAATCACACAATCACACAATCACACAATCACACAATCGCCTAATCACACAATCACACAACCACACAATCACGCAAGCACACAATCACTCAATCACACAATCACACACTCACACAATCACACAATCACACAATCACACAATCGCAAAATCACACAATCACACAAACACACGATCACACGATCACACGATCACACAATCACACGATCACGCAATCACACATCCACACAATCACACAATCACACCATCACACAATCACACAATCACACAATCACACAATCACGCAATCACAATCACGCAATCGCAATCACGCAATCACAATCACGCAATCACACATTCACGGTCACACTAACACGATCACACAATCACGATCACACAATCACGGTCACACAATCACGGTCACACAACCACACAATCACACAATCACACAATCACACAATCACACAATCACACAATCACACAATCACACAATCACACAATCACACAATCACACAATCACACAATCACACAATCACACAATCACACAATCACACAATCACACAATCACACAATCACACAATCACACAATCACACAATCACACAATCACAGAATCACACAATCACACAATCACACAATCACACAATCACGCAATCACACAATCACGCAATCACACAATCACACAATCACACAATCACACAATCACACAAGCACACAATCACTCAATCGCAAAATCACACAATCACACAATCACACAATCACACAATCACACAATCACACAATCACACAATCACACAGTCACACAATCACACAATCGCAATCACGCAATCACACAATCACGATCACACAATCACGATCACACCATCACGGTCACACAACCACACAATCACACAATCACACAATCACACTATCACACAATCACACAATCACACAATCACACAATCACACAATCACACAATCACACAATCACACAATCACACAATCACACAATCACACAATCACACAATCACAAAATCACACAATCACACAATCACACAATCACACAATCACAGTCACACAATCACACATTCACACAATCACACAATCACACAATCACTCAATCACACAGTCACACAATCACACAATCACACAATCACACAATCACACAATCACACAATCACACAATCACACAGTCACAATCAAACAATCACAATCACACAATCACAATCACACAATCACAATCACACAATCACAATCACACAATCACAATCACACAATCACAATCACACAATCACAATCACACAATCACAATCACACAATCACAATCACACAATCACACAAGCACACAAACACACAATCTCACAATCACACAATCACACAATCACACAATCACACAATCACACAATCACAATCGCACAATCACAATTACACAATCAGACAATCACACAATCACACAATCACACAATCACACAATCACACAATCACACAATCACACAATCACACAATCACACAATCACACAATCACACAGTCACACAATCACACAATCACAAAATCACACAATCACACAATCACCTAATCACACAATCACACAATCTCACAACCACACAATCACACAATCACACAATCACTCAATCACACAATCACACAATCACACAATCACACAATCACACAATCACACAATCACACAATCACACAATCACACAATCACACAATCACACAATCACACAATCACACAATCACACAATCACACAACCACACAATCACACAAGGACACAATCACACAATCACACACACACACAATCACACAGTCACAATCACACAATCACAATCACACAATCACAATCACACAATCACACAAGCACACAAACACACAATCTCACAATCACACAATCACACAATCACACAATCACACAATCACAATCGCACAATCACAATTACACAATCACTCAATCTCACAATCACACAATCACACAACCACACAATCACACAACCACACAATCACACAATCACACAATCACACAATCACTCAATCACACAATCACACACTCACACAATCACAATCACACAATCACAATCACACAATCACAATCACACAATCACAATCACACAGTCACAATCAAACAATCACAATCACACAATCACAATCACACAATCACAATCACACGATCACAATCACACAATCACAATCACACAATCACAATCACACAATCACACAAGCACGTAAACACACAATCTCACAATCACACAATCACACAATCACACAATCACACAATCACACAATCACAAAATCACACAATCACACAATCACCTAATCACACAATCACACAATCTCACAACCACCCAATCACACAATCACACAATCACTCAATCACACAATCACACAATCACACAATCACACAATCACACAATCACACAATCACACAATCACACAATCACACAATCACACAATCACACAATCACACAATCACACAGTCACACAACCACACAATCACACAGTCACAATCACACAATCACAATCACACAATCACAATCACACAATCACAATCACACAATCACAATCACACAATCACACAAGCACACAAACACACAATCTCACAATCACACAATCACACAATCACACAATCACACAATCACACAATCACAATCGCACAATCACAATTACACAATCACACAATCACACAATCACACAATCACACAATCACTCAATCACACAACCACACAATCACACAAGCACACAATCACTCAATTACACAATCACACACTCACACAACCACACAGTCACAATCACACAATCACAATCACACAATCACAATCACACAATCACAATCACACAATCACAATCACACAATCACAATCACAGAATCACAATCACACAATCACAATCACACAATCACAATCACACAATCACAATCACACAATCACAATCACACAATCACAATCACAGAATCACAATCACACAATCACACAATCACAATCACACAATCACACAATCACACAATCACACAATCCCACAATCACACAATCACACAATTACACAATCACACAATCACACAATCACACAATCACACAATCACACAATCACACAATCACACAATCACACAATCACACAATCACACAATCACACAATCACACAATCACACAATCACAATCGCACAATCACAATTACACAATCACACAATCACACAATCACACAATCACACAATCACACAATCACACAATCACACAATCACACAATCACACAATCACACAATCACACAATCACACAATCACACAATCACACAATCACACAATCACACAATCACACAATCACCTAATCACACAATCACACAATCTCACAACCACACAATCACACAAGCACACAATCACTCAATCACACAATCACACACTCACACAATCACACAGTCACAATCACACAATCACAATCACACAATCACAATCACACAATCACAATCACACAATCACAATCACACAATCGCAATCACACAATCACAATCACACAACCACAATCACACAATCACAATCACACAATCTCACAATTACATAATCACACAATCACACAATCACACAATCACACAATCACACAATCACAATCGCACAATCACAATTACACAATCACACAATCACACAATCACACAATCATACAATCGCCTAATCACACAATCACACAATCTCACAACCACACAATCACACAATCACACAATCACACAGTCACAATCAAACAATCACAATCACACAATCACAATCACACAATCTCAATCACACAATCACAATCACACAATCACACAATCACACAAGTATACAATCACACAAGCACACAATCACACAAGCACACAATCACACAATCACACACTCACACAATCACACAATCACACAATCACACAATCACACAATCTCGCAATCACACAATCACGCAATCACACAATCACACAATCACAAAATCACACAATCACACAATCACAGAATCACACAATCACAATCACACAATCACACAATCACACAATCACACAATCACAATCACACAATCACACAATCACACAAGTATACAATCACACAAGCACACAATCACACAAGCACACAATCACACAATCACACACTCACACAATCACACAATCACACAATCACACAATCACACAATCTCGCAATCACACAATCACGCAATCACACAATCACACAATCACACAATCACAAAATCACACAATCACACAATCACAGAATCACACAATCACAATCACACAATCACACAATCACACAATCACACAAGTATACAATCACACAAGCACACAATCACACAAGCACACACTCACACAATCACACAATCACACAATCACACAATCACACAATCTCGCAATCACACAATCACGCAATCACACAATCACGCAATCACAAAATCACACAATCACACAATCACAGAATCACACAATCACAATCACACAATCACACAATCACACAATCACACAATCACACAACCACACAATCACACTACCACACAATCACACAATCACACAATCACACAATCAATCAATCACACAATCACACACTCACACAATCACAATCACACAATCACAATCACACAATCACAATCACACAATCACAATCACACAATCACAATCACACAATCACAATCACACAATCACAATCACACAATCACAATCACACAATCACAATCACACAATCACAATCACACAATCACAATCACACAATCACAATCACACAATCACAATCACACAATCACAATCACACAATCACAATCACACAATCACAATCACACAATCACAATCACACAATCACAATCACACAATCACAATCACACAATCACACAATCACAATCACACAATCACAATCACACAATCACAATCACACAATCACAATCACACAATCACAATCACACAATCACAATCACACAATCACAATCACACAATCACAATCACACAATCACAATCACACAATCACAATCACACAATCACAATCACACAATCACAATCACACAATCACAATCACACAATCACAATCACACAATCACAATCACACAATCACAATCACACAATCACAATCACACAATCACAATCACACAATCACAATCACACAATCACAATCACACAATCACAATCACACAATCACAATCACACAATCACAATCACACAATCACAATCACACAATCACAATCACACAATCACAATCACACAATCACAATCACACAATCACAATCACACAATCACAATCACACAATCACAATCACACAATCACAATCACACAATCACAATCACACAATCACAATCACACAATCACAATCACACAATCACAATCACACAATCACAATCACACAATCACAATCACACAATCACAATCACACAATCACAATCACACAATCACAATCACACAATCACAATCACACAATCACAATCACACAATCACAATCACACAATCACAATCACACAATCACAATCACACAATCACAATCACACAATCACAATCACACAATCACAATCACACAATCACAATCACACAATCACAATCACACAATCACAATCACACAATCACAATCACACAATCACAATCACACAATCACAATCACACAATCACAATCACACAATCACAATCACACAATCACAATCACACAATCACAATCACACAATCACAATCACACAATCACAATCACACAATCACAATCACACAATCACAATCACAGAATCACAATCACACAATCACAATCACACAATCACAATCACACAATCACAATCACACAATCACAATCACACAATCACAATCACACAATCACAATCACACAATCACAATCACACAATCACAATCACACAATCACAATCACACAATCACAATCACACAATCACAATCACACAATCACAATCACACAATCACAATCACACAATCACAATCACACAATCACAATCACACAATCACAATCACACAATCACAATCACACAATCACAATCACACAATCACAATCACACAATCACAATCACACAATCACAATCACACAATCACAATCACACAATCACAATCACACAATCACAATCACACAATCACAATCACACAATCACAATCACACAATCACAATCACACAATCACAATCACACAATCACAATCACACAATCACAATCACACAATCACAATCACACAATCACAATCACACAATCACAATCAAACAATCACAATCACACAATCACAATCACACAATCACACAATCACACAAGCACACAATCACTCAATCACACAATCACACAATCACACAATCACACAATCACACAATCACATAATCACACAATCACACAATCACACAATCTCACAATCACACAATCACACAATCGCACAATCACACAATCACACAATCACAATTACACAATCACACAATCACACAATCGCACAATCGCACAATCACACAATCACACAATCACACAATCACACAATCACACAATCACACAATCACCTAATCACACAATCACACAGTCACACAATCACACAATCGCAATCACGCAATCACACAATCACGATCACACAATCACGATCACACCATCACGGTCACACAACCACACAATCACACAATCACACAATCACACGATCACACAATCACACAATCACACAATCACACAATCACACAATCACCTAATCACACAATCACACAATCTCACAACCACACAATCACACAAGCACACAATCACTCAATCACACAATCACACACTCACACAATCACACAGCCACAATCACACAATCACAATCACACAATCACAATCACACAATCACAATCACACAATCACAATCACACAATCACAATCACACAACCACAATCACACAAGCACACAATCACTCAATCACACAATCACACACTCACACAATCACACAATCACACAATCACACAATCGCAAAATCACACAATCACACAAACACACGATCACACGATCACACGATCACACAATCACACGATCACGCAATCACACAATCACATAATCACACAATCACACAATCACACAATCTCACAATCACACAATCACACAATCGCACAATCACACAATCACACAATCACAATTACACAATCACACAATCACACAATCGCACAATCGCACAATCACACAATCACACAATCACACAATCACACAATCACACAATCACACAATCACCTAATCACACAATCACACAGTCACACAATCACACAATCGCAATCACGCAATCACACAATCACGATCACACAATCACGATCACACCATCACGGTCACACAACCACACAATCACACAATCACACAATCACACGATCACACAATCACACAATCACACAATCACACAATCACACAATCACACGAGCACACAAACACACAATCTCACAATCACACAATCACACAATCACACAATCACACAATCACAATCGCACAATCACAATTACACAATCAGACAATCACACAATCACACAATCACACAATCACACAATCACACAATCACACAATCACACAATCACACAATCACACAGTCACACAATCACACAATCACAAAATCACACAATCACACAATCACACAATCACACAATCACACAATCACAGAGTCACGCAATCACACAATCACACAATCACACAATCACACAATCACACAATCACAGAGTCACGCAATCACACAATCACACAATCACACAATCACACAATCACACAATCACCTAATCACACAATCACACAGTCTCACAACCACACAATCACACAATCACACAATCACACAATCACACAATCACACAATCACAATCGCACAATCACAATTACACAATCACACAATCACACAATCACACAATCACACAATCACACAATCACACAATCACACAATCACACAGTCACACAATCACACAATCACACAATCACACAATCACACAATCACACAATCACACAATCACACAATCACACAATCACCTAATCACACAATCACACAATCTCACAACCACACAATCACACAAGCACACAATCACTCAATCACACAATCACACACTCACACAATCACACAGCCACAATCACACAATCACAATCACACAATCACAATCACACAATCACAATCACACAATCACAATCACACAATCACAATCACACAATCACAATCACACAATCACAATCACACAACCACAATCACACAAGCACACAATCACTCAATCACACAATCACACACTCACACAATCACACAATCACACAATCACACAATCGCAAAATCACACAATCACACAAACACACGATCACACGATCACACGATCACACAATCACACGATCACGCAATCACACATCCACACAATCACACAATCACACCATCACACAATCACACAATCACACAATCACACAATCACGCAATCACAATCACGCAATCGCAATCACGCAATCACAATCACGCAATCACACATTCACGGTCACACTAACACGATCACACAATCACGATCACACAATCACGGTCACACAATCACGGTCACACAACCACACAATCACACAATCACACAATCACACAATCACACAATCACACAATCACACAATCACACAATCACACAATCACAATCGCACAATCACAATTACACAATCACACAATCACACAATCACACAATCCCACAATCACACAATCACACAATCACACAATCACACAATCACACAATCACACAGTCACACAATCACACAATCACACAATCACACAATCACACAATCACACAATAACACAATCACACAATCACACAATCACCTAATCACACAATCACACAATCTCACAACCACACAATCACACAAGCACACAATCACTCAGTCACACAATCACACACTCACACAATCACACAGTCACAATCACACAATCACAATCACACAATCACAATCACACAATCACAATCACACAATCACAATCACACAATCACAATCACACAATCACAATCACACAACCACAATCACACAATCACAATCACACAATCACACAATTACATAATCACACAATCACACAATCACACAATCACACAATCACACAATCACACAATCACACAATCACACAATCACACAATCACACAATCACACAATCACACAGTCACACAGTCACACAATCACACAATCGCAATCACGCAATCACACAATCACGATCACACAATCACGATCACACCATCACGGTCACACAACCACACAATCACACAATCACACAATCACACTATCACACAATCACACAATCACACAATCACACAATCACACAATCACACAATCACACAATCACACAATCACACAATCACACAATCACACAATCACAAAATCACACAATCACACAATCACACAATCACGGTCACACAATCACACATTCACACAATCACACAATCACACAATCACTCAATCACACAATCACACAATCACACAATCACACAATCACACAATCACACAATCACACAATCACACAGTCACAATCAAACAATCACAATCACACAATCACAATCACACAATCAGAATCACACAATCACAATCACACAATCACAATCACACAATCACAATCACACAATCACAATCACACAATCACAATCACACAATCACAATCACACAATCACAATCACACAATCACAATCACACAATCACAATCACACAATCACAATCACACAATCACAATCACACAATCACAATCACACAATCACACAAGCACGTAAACACACAATCTCACAATCACACAATCACACAATCACACAATCACACAATCACTATCGCACAATCACAATTACACAATCAGACAATCACACAATCACACAATCACACAATCACACAATCACACAATCACACAATCACACAATCACACAATCACACAGTCACACAATCACACAATCACAAAATCACACAATCACACAATCACGTAATCACACAATCACACAATCTCACAACCACCCAATCACACAATCACACAATCACTCAATCACACAATCACACAATCACACAATCACACAATCACACAATCACACAATCACGGTCACACAATGACACATTCACACAATCACACAATCACACAATCACACAGTCACACAATCACACAATCACACAATCACACAATCACACAATCACACAATCACACAATCACCTAATCACACAATCACACAATCTCACAACCACACAATCACACAATCACACAGTCACAATCAAACAATCACAATCACACAATCACAATCACACAATCTCAATCACACAATCACAATCACACAATCACACAAGCACGTAAACACACAATCTCACAATCACACAATCACAATCGCACAATCACAATTACACAATCACACAATCACACAATCACACAATCACACAATCACTCAGTGACACAACCACACAATCACACAAGCACACAATCACTCAATTACACAATCACACACTCACACAACCACACAGTCACAATCACACAATCACAATCACACAATCACAATCACACAATCACAATCACACAATCACAATCACACAATCACAATCACACAATCACAATCACACAATCACAATCACACAATCACAATCACACAATCACAATCACACAATCACAATCACACAATCACAATCACACAAGCACAATCACACAATCACAATCACACAATCACAATCACACAATCACAATCACACAATCACAATCACACAATCACAATCACAGAATCACAATCACACAATCACAATCACACAATCACACAATCACACAATCACACAATCCCACAATCACACAATCACATAATTACACAATCACACAATCACACAATCACACAATCACACAATCACACAATCACACAATCACACAATCACACAATCACACAATCACACAATCACACAATCACACAATCACACAATCACAATCGCACAATCACAATTACACAATCACACAATCACACAATCACACAATCACACAATCGCACAATCACACAATCACACAATCACACAATCACACAATCACACAATCACAATCGCACAATCACAACTACACAATCAGACAATCACACAATCACACAATCACACATCACAATCACACAATCACACAAGCACACAAACACACAATCTCACAATCACACAATCACACAATCACACAATCACACAATCACAATCGCACAATCACAATTACACAATCACACAATCACACAATCACACAATCACACAATCACACAATCACACAATCACACAATCACACAATCACACAATCACACAGTCACACAATCACACAATCACACAATCACACAATCACACAATCACACAATAACACAATCACACAATCACACAATCACCTAATCACACAATCACACAATCTCACAACCACACAATCACACAAGCACACAATCACTCAATCACACAATCACACGCTCACACAATCACACAGTCACAATCACACTAACACAATCACACAATCACAATCACACAATCACAATCACACAATCACAATCACACAATCACAATCACACAATCACAATCACACAATCACAATCACACAATCACAATAACACAACCACAATCACACAATCACAATCACACAATCTCACAATTACATAATCACACAATCACACAATCACACAATCACACTATCACACAATCACACAATCACACAATCACAATCGCACAATCACAATTACACAATCACACAATCACACAATCACACAATCACACAATCACACAACCACACAATCACACAATCTCACAATCACACAATCACACAATCACACAATCACACAATCACACAATCACACAATCACACAATCACACAATCACACAATCACACAATCACACAATCACACAATCACACAATCACACAATCACACAACCACACAATCACACAAGGACACAATCACACAATCACACACACACACAATCACACAGTCACAATCACACAATCACAATCACACAATCACAATCACACAATCACAATCACACAATCACACAAGCACACAAACACACAATCTCACAATCACACAATCACACAATCACACAATCACACAATCACACAATCACACAATCACACAATCACACAATCACACAATCACACAATCACACAATTACACAATCACACAATCACACAATCACACAATCACACAATCACACAATCACACAATCACACAATCACACAATCACACAATCACACAATCACACAATCACACAATCACACAATCACCTAATCACACAATCACACAATCTCACAACCACACAATCACGCAAGCACACAATCACTAAATCACACAATCACACACTCACACAATCACACAGTCACAATCACACAATCACAATCACACAATCACAATCACACAATCACAATCACACAATCACAATCACACAATCACAATCACACAACCACAATCACACAATCACAATCACACAACCACAATCGCACAATCACAATCACACAATCGCAATCACACAATCACAATCATACAATCACACAAGCACACAATCACACAATCTCACAATTACACAATCACACAATCACACAATCACACAATCACACAATCACAATCACACAATCACAATCACACAATCACAATCACACAATCACACAATCACAATCACACAATCACAATCACACAATCACAATCACACAATCACAATCACACAATCACAATCACACAATCACAATCACACAATCACAATCACACAATCACAATCACACAATCACAATCACACAATCACAATCACACAATCACAATCACACAATCACAATCACACAATCACAATCACACAATCACAATCACACAATCACAATCACACAATCACAATCACACAATCACAATCACACAATCACAATCACACAATCACAATCACACAATCACAATCACACAATCACAATCACACAATCACAATCACACAATCACAATCACACAATCACAATCACACAATCACAATCACACAATCACAATCACACAATCACAATCACACAATCACAATCACACAATCACAATCACACAATCACAATCACACAATCACAATCACACAATCACAATCACACAATCACAATCACACAATCACAATCACACAATCACAATCACACAATCACAATCACACAATCACAATCACACAATCACAATCACACAATCACAATCACACAATCACAATCACACAATCACAATCACACAATCACAATCACACAATCACAATCACACAATCACAATCACACAATCACAATCACACAATCACAATCACACAATCACAATCACACTATCACAATCACACAATCACACAATCACAATCACACAATCACAATCACACAATCACAATCACACAATCACAATCACACAATCACAATCACACAATCACAATCACACAATCACAATCACACAATCACAATCACACAATCACAATCACACAATCACAATCACACAATCACAATCACACAATCACAATCACACAATCACAATCACACAATCACAATCACACAATCACAATCACACAATCACAATCACACAATCACAATCACACAATCACAATCACACAATCACAATCACACAATCACAATCACACAATTACAATCACACAATCACAATCACACAATCACAATCAAACAATCACAATCACACAATCACAATCACACAATCACACAATCACACAAGCACACAAGCACACAATCACTCAATCACACAATCACACAATCACACAATCACACAATCACACAATCACATAATCACACAATCACACAATCACACAATCTCACAATCACACAATCGCACAATCACACAATCACACAATCACACAATCACACAATCACCTAATCACACGATCACACAATCACACAATCACAATCGCACAATCACAATTACACAATCACAATTACACAATCACACAATCACACAGTCACACAATCACACAATCACACAATCGCACAATCAGACAATCACACAACCACACAACCACACAACCATACAAGCACACAATCACTCAATCACACAATCACACAATCACACAATCACACAATCACACAATCACACAATCACACAATCACACAATCACAATCGCACAATCACAATTACACAATCACACAATCACACAATCACACAATCACACAATCACACAATCACAATCGCACAATCACAATTACACAATCACACAATCACACAATCACACAATCACACAATCACACAACCACACAACCACACAATCACACAATCACACAATCACACAATCACACAATCACACAATCACACAATCGCCTAATCACACAATCACACAACCACACAATCACACAAGCACACAATCACTCAATCACACAATCACACACTCACACAATCACACAATCACACAATCACACAATCGCAAAATCACACAATCACACAAACACACGATCACACGATCACACGATCACACAATCACACGATCACGCAATCACACATCCACACAATCACACAATCACACCATCACACAATCACACAATCACACAATCACACAATCACGCAATCACAATCACGCAATCGCAATCACGCAATCACAATCACGCAATCACACATTCACGGTCACACTAACACGATCACACAATCACGATCACACAATCACGGTCACACAATCACGGTCACACAACCACACAATCACACAATCACACAATCACACAATCACACAATCACACAATCACACAATCACACAATCACACAATCACACAATCACGCAATCACACAATCACGCAATCACACAATCACACAATCACACAATCACACAATCACACAATCACACAATCACACAATCACACAATCACTCAATCACACAATCACACAATCACAAAATCACACAATCACACAATCACACAATCACACAACCACGGTCACACAATCACACATTCACACAATCACACAATCACACAATCACAATCACACAATCACAATCACACAATCACAATCACACAATCACAATCACACAATCACAATCACACAATCACAATCACACAATCACAATCACACAATCACAATCACACAATCACAATCACACAATCACACAATCACAATCACACAATCACAATCACACAATCACAATCACACAATCACAATCACACAATCACAATCACACAATCACAATCACACAATCACAATCACACAATCACAATCACACAATCACAATCACACAATCACAATCACACAATCACAATCACACAATCACAATCACACAATCACAATCACACAATCACAATCACACAATCACAATCACACAATCACAATCACACAATCACACAATCACAATCACACAATCACAATCACAATCACACAATCACACAATCACAATCACACAATCACAATCACACAATCACAATCACACAATCACAATCACACAATTACAATCACACAATCACAATCACACAATCACAATCAAACAATCACAATCACACAATCACAATCACACAATCACACAATCACACAAGCACACAAGCACACAATCACTCAATCACACAATCACACAATCACACAATCACACAATCACACAATCACATAATCACACAATCACACAATCACACAATCTCACAATCACACAATCGCACAATCACACAATCACACAATCACACAATCACACAATCACCTAATCACACAATCACACAATCTCACAACCACACAATCACACAAGCACACAATCACTCAATCACACAATCACACACTCACACAATCACACAGTCACAATCACACAATCACAACCACACAATCACAATCACACCATCACAATCACACAATCACAATCACACAATCACACAAGCACACAATCACACAATCTCACAATTACCCAATCACGCAATCACACAATCACACGATCACACAATCACACAATCACAATCGCACAATCACAATTACACAATCACACAATCACACAGTCACACAATCACACAATCACACAATCGCACAATCAGACAATCACACAACCACACAACCACACAACCATACAAGCACACAATCACTCAATCACACAATCACACACTCACACAATCACACAGTCACAATCACACAATCACACAATCCCACAATCACACAATCACACAATCACACAATCACACAATCACACAATCACACAATCACACAATCACACAACCACACAATCACAGAATCACACAATCACACAATCACACAATCACACAATCACACAATCACACAATCACACAATCACACAATCACAATCGCACAATCACAATTACACAATCACACAATCACACAATCACACAATCACACAATCACACAATCAGACAATCACACAACCACACAACCACACAATCATACAAGCACACAATCACTCAATCACACAATCACCCAATCACACAATCACACAATCACACAACCACCCAACCACACAATCACACAAGCACACAATCACTCAATCACACAATCACACACTCACACAATCACACAGTCACAATCACACAATCACACAATCACACAATCACACAATCACACAATCACACAATCACACAACCACACAATCACACAATCACACAATCACACAATCACACAATCACACAATCACACAATCGCCTAATCACACAATCACACAACCACACAATCACACAAGCACACAATCACTCAATCACACAATCACACACTCACACAATCACACAATCACACAATCACACAATCGCAAAATCACACAATCACACAAACACACGATCGCACGATCACACGATCACACAATCACACGATCACGCAATCACACATCCACACAATCACACAATCACACCATCACACAATCACACAATCACACAATCACACAATCACGCAATCACAATCACGCAATCGCAATCACGCAATCACAATCACGCAATCACACATTCACGGTCACACTAACACGATCACACAATCACGATCACACAATCACGGTCACACAATCACGGTCACACAACCACACAATCACACAATCACACAATCACACAATCACACAATCACACAATCACACAATCACACAATCACACAATCACACAATCACACAATCACAGAATCACACAATCACACAATCACACAATCACACAATCACGCAATCACACAATCACGCAATCACACAATCACACAATCACACAATCACACAATCACACAATCACACAATCACACAATCACACAATCACTCAATCACACAATCACACAATCACACAATCACACAATCACACAATCACACAATCACACAATCACACAATCACACAATCACACAATCACACAATCACAAAATCACGCAATCACACAATCACACAATCACACAACCACGGTCACACAATCACACATTCACACAATCACACAATCACACAATCACTCAATCACACAATCACACAATCACACAATCACACAATCACACAATCACACAATCACACAATCACACAATCACACAATCACACAATCACACAATCACACAATCACACAATCACACAATCACACAATCACACAATCGCACAATCACACAATCACACAATCACACAATCACTCAGTCATACAATCACTCAGTCACACAATCACACAATCACACAATCACACAATCACACAATCACACAATCACACAATCACACAATCACACAATCACACAATCACACAATCACACAATCACACAATCACACAATCACACAATCACACAATCACACAATCACACAATCACACAATCACACAATCACACGATCACACAATCACACGATCACACAATCACACAATCACAAAATCACACAATCACACAATCACACAATCACACAACCACGGTCACACAATCACACATTCACACAATCACACAATCACACAATCACTCAATCACACAATCACACAATCACACAATCACACAATCACACAATCACACAATCACACAATCACACAATCGCACAATCACACAATCACACAATCACACAATCACACAATCACACAATCACACAATCACACAATCACACAATCACACAATCACACAATCACACAATCACAATCACACAATCACACAATCACACAAGTATACAATCACACAAGCACACAATCACACAAGCACACAAGCACACAATCACACAATCACACACTCACACAATCACACAATCACACAATCACACAATCACACAATCTCGCAATCACACAATCACGCAATCACACAATCACACAATCACAAAATCACACAATCACACAATCACAGAATCACACAATCACAATCACACAATCACACAATCACACAATCACAGAATCACACAATCACAATCACACAATCACACAATCACTCAATCACACAATCACACACTCACACAATCACACAGCCACAATCACACAATCACAATCACACAATCACAATCACACAATCACAATCACACAATCACAATCACACAATCACAATCACACAATCACAATCACACAACCACAATCACACAAGCACACAATCACTCAATCACACAATCACACACTCACACAATCACACAATCACACAATCACACAATCGCAAAATCACACAATCACACAAACACACGATCACACGATCACACGATCACACAATCACACGATCACGCAATCACACAATCACATAATCACACAATCACACAATCACACAATCTCACAATCACACAATCACACAATCGCACAATCACACAATCACACAATCACAATTACACAATCACACAATCACACAATCGCACAATCGCACAATCACACAATCACACAATCACACAATCACACAATCACACAATCACACAATCACCTAATCACACAATCACACAGTCACACAATCACACAATCGCAATCACGCAATCACACAATCACGATCACACAATCACGATCACACCATCACGGTCACACAACCACACAATCACACAATCACACAATCACACGATCACACAATCACACAATCACACAATCACACAATCACACAATCACACGAGCACACAAACACACAATCTCACAATCACACAATCACACAATCACACAATCACACAATCACAATCGCACAATCACAATTACACAATCAGACAATCACACAATCACACAATCACACAATCACACAATCACACAATCACACAATCACACAATCACACAATCACACAATCACACAATCACACAATCACACAGTCACACAATCACACAATCACAAAATCACACAATCACACAATCACACAATCACACAATCACACAATCACAGAGTCACGCAATCACACAATCACACAATCACACAATCACACAATCACACAATCACAGAGTCACGCAATCACACAATCACACAATCACACAATCACACAATCACACAATCACCTAATCACACAATCACACAATCTCACAACCACACAATCACACAATCACACAATCACACAATCACACAATCACAATCGCACAATCACAATTACACAATCACACAATCACACAATCACACAATCACACAATCACACAATCACACAATCACACAATCACACAATCACACAATCACACAGTCACACAATCACACAATCACACAATCACACAATCACACAATCACACAATCACACAATCACACAATCACACAATCACCTAATCACACAATCACACAATCTCACAACCACACAATCACACAAGCACACAATCACTCAATCACACAATCACACACTCACACAATCACACAGCCACAATCACACAATCACAATCACACAATCACAATCACACAATCACAATCACACAATCACAATCACACAATCACAATCACACAATCACAATCACACAACCACAATCACACAAGCACACAATCACTCAATCACACAATCACACACTCACACAATCACACAATCACACAATCACACAATCGCAAAATCACACAATCACACAAACACACGATCACACGATCACACGATCACACAATCACACGATCACGCAATCACACATCCACACAATCACACAATCACACCATCACACAATCACACAATCACACAATCACACAATCACGCAATCACAATCACGCAATCGCAATCACGCAATCACAATCACGCAATCACACATTCACGGTCACACTAACACGATCACACAATCACGATCACACAATCACGGTCACACAATCACGGTCACACAACCACACAATCACACAATCACACAATCACACAATCACACAATCACACAATCACACAATCACACAATCACACAATCACACAATCACAATCGCACAATCACAATTACACAATCACACAATCACACAATCACACAATCCCACAATCACACAATCACACAATCACACAATCACACAATCACACAATCACACAGTCACACAATCACACAATCACACAATCACACAATCACACAATCACACAATCACACAATAACACAATCACACAATCACACAATCACCTAATCACACAATCACACAATCTCACAACCACACAATCACACAAGCACACAATCACTCAGTCACACAATCACACACTCACACAATCACACAGTCACAATCACACAATCACACAATCACAATCACACAATCACAATCACACAATCACAATCACACAATCACAATCACACAATCACAATCACACAATCACAATCACACAACCACAATCACACAATCACAATCACACAATCACACAATTACATAATCACACAATCACACAATCACACAATCACACAATCACACAATCACACAATCACACAATCACACAATCACACAATCACACAATCACACAGTCACACAGTCACACAATCACACAATCGCAATCACGCAATCACACAATCACGATCACACAATCACGATCACACCATCACGGTCACACAACCACACAATCACACAATCACACAATCACACTATCACACAATCACACAATCACACAATCACACAATCACACAATCACACAATCACACAATCACACAATCACACAATCACACAATCACACAATCACACAATCACAAAATCACACAATCACACAATCACACAATCACGGTCACACAATCACACATTCACACAATCACACAATCACACAATCACTCAATCACACAATCACACAATCACACAATCACACAATCACACAATCACACAATCACACAATCACACAGTCACAATCAAACAATCACAATCACACAATCACAATCACACAATCAGAATCACACAATCACAATCACACAATCACAATCACACAATCACAATCACACAATCACAATCACACAATCACAATCACACAATCACAATCACACAATCCCAATCACACAATCACAATCACACAATCACAATCACACAATCACAATCACACAATCACAATCACACAATCACAATCACACAATCACAATCACACAATCACACAAGCACGTAAACACACAATCTCACAATCACACAATCACACAATCACACAATCACACAATCACTATCGCACAATCACAATTACACAATCAGACAATCACACAATCACACAATCACACAATCACACAATCACACAATCACACAATCACACAATCACACAATCACACAGTCACACAATCACACAATCACAAAATCACACAATCACACAATCACGTAATCACACAATCACACAATCTCACAACCACCCAATCACACAATCACACAATCACTCAATCACACAATCACACAATCACACAATCACACAATCACACAATCACACAATCACGGTCACACAATGACACATTCACACAATCACACAATCACACAATCACACAGTCACACAATCACACAATCACACAATCACACAATCACACAATCACACAATCACCTAATCACACAATCACACAATCTCACAACCACACAATCACACAATCACACAGTCACAATCAAACAATCACAATCACACAATCACAATCACACAATCTCAATCACACAATCACAATCACACAATCACACAAGCACGTAAACACACAATCTCACAATCACACAATCACAATCGCACAATCACAATTACACAATCACACAATCACACAATCACACAATCACACAATCACTCAGTGACACAACCACACAATCACACAAGCACACAATCACTCAATTACACAATCACACACTCACACAACCACACAGTCACAATCACACAATCACAATCACACAATCACAATCACACAATCACAATCACACAATCACAATCACACAATCACAATCACACAATCACAATCACACAATCACAATCACACAATCACAATCACACAATCACAATCACACAATCACAATCACACAAGCACAATCACACAATCACAATCACACAATCACAATCACACAATCACAATCACACAATCACAATCACACAATCACAATCACAGAATCACAATCACACAATCACAATCACACAATCACACAATCACACAATCACACAATCCCACAATCACACAATCACATAATTACACAATCACACAATCACACAATCACACAATCACACAATCACACAATCACACAATCACACAATCACACAATCACACAATCACACAATCACACAATCACACAATCACACAATCACAATCGCACAATCACAATTACACAATCACACAATCACACAATCACACAATCACACAATCGCACAATCACACAATCACACAATCACACAATCACACAATCACACAATCACAATCGCACAATCACAACTACACAATCAGACAATCACACAATCACACAATCACACATCACAATCACACAATCACACAAGCACACAAACACACAATCTCACAATCACACAATCACACAATCACACAATCACACAATCACAATCGCACAATCACAATTACACAATCACACAATCACACAATCACACAATCACACAATCACACAATCACACAATCACACAATCACACAATCACACAATCACACAGTCACACAATCACACAATCACACAATCACACAATCACACAATCACACAATAACACAATCACACAATCACACAATCACCTAATCACACAATCACACAATCTCACAACCACACAATCACACAAGCACACAATCACTCAATCACACAATCACACACTCACACAATCACACAGTCACAATCACACTAACACAATCACACAATCACAATCACACAATCACAATCACACAATCACAATCACACAATCACAATCACACAATCACAATCACACAATCACAATCACACAATCACAATAACACAACCACAATCACACAATCACAATCACACAATCTCACAATTACATAATCACACAATCACACAATCACACAATCACACTATCACACAATCACACAATCACACAATCACAATCGCACAATCACAATTACACAATCACACAATCACACAATCACACAATCACACAATCACACAACCACACAATCACACAATCTCACAATCACACAATCACACAATCACACAATCACACAATCACACAATCACACAATCACACAATCACACAATCACACAATCACACAATCACACAATCACACAATCACACAATCACACAATCACACAATCACACAACCACACAATCACACAAGGACACAATCACACAATCACACACACACACAATCACACAGTCACAATCACACAATCACAATCACACAATCACAATCACACAATCACAATCACACAATCACAATCACACAATCACACAAGCACACAAACACACAATCTCACAATCACACAATCACACAATCACACAATCACACAATCACACAATCACACAATCACACAATCACACAATCACACAATCACACAATTACACAATCACACAATCACACAATCACACAATCACACAATCACACAATCACACAATCACACAATCACACAATCACACAATCACACAATCACACAATCACACAATCACACAATCACCTAATCACACAATCACACAATCTCACAACCACACAATCACGCAAGCACACAATCACTAAATCACACAATCACACACTCACACAATCACACAGTCACAATCACACAATCACAATCACACAATCACAATCACACAATCACAATCACACAATCACAATCACACAATCACAATCACACAACCACAATCACACAATCACAATCACACAACCACAATCACACAATCACAATCGCACAATCACAATCACACAATCGCAATCACACAATCACAATCATACAATCACACAAGCACACAATCACACAATCTCACAATTACACAATCACACAATCACACAATCACACAATCACACAATCACACAATCACAATCACACAATCACAATCACACAATCACAATCACACAATCACACAATCACAATCACACAATCACAATCACACAATCACAATCACACAATCACAATCACACAATCACAATCACACAATCACAATCACACAATCACAATCACACAATCACAATCACACAATCACAATCACACAATCACAATCACACAATCACAATCACACAATCACAATCACACAATCACAATCACACAATCACAATCACACAATCACAATCACACAATCACAATCACACAATCACAATCACACAATCACAATCACACAATCACAATCACACAATCACAATCACACAATCACAATCACACAATCACAATCACACAATCACAATCACACAATCACAATCACACAATCACAATCACACAATCACAATCACACAATCACAATCACACAATCACAATCACACAATCACAATCACACAATCACAATCACACAATCACAATCACACAATCACAATCACACAATCACAATCACACAATCACAATCACACAATCACAATCACACAATCACAATCACACAATCACAATCACACAATCACAATCACACAATCACAATCACACAATCACAATCACACAATCACAATCACACAATCACAATCACACAATCACAATCACACAATCACAATCACACAATCACAATCACACAATCACAATCACACAATCACAATCACACAATCACAATCACACAATCACAATCACACAATCACAATCACACAATCACAATCACACAATCACAATCACACAATCACAATCACACAATCACAATCACACAATCACAATCACACAATCACAATCACACAATCACAATCACACAATCACAATCACACTATCACAATCACACAATCACACAATCACAATCACACAATCACAATCACACAATCACAATCACACAATCACAATCACACAATCACAATCACACAATCACAATCACACAATCACAATCACACAATCACAATCACACAATCACAATCACACAATCACAATCACACAATCACAATCACACAATCACAATCACACAATCACAATCACACAATCACAATCACACAATCACAATCACACAATCACAATCACACAATCACAATCACACAATCACAATCACACAATTACAATCACACAATCACAATCACACAATCACAATCAAACAATCACAATCACACAATCACAATCACACAATCACACAATCACACAAGCACACAAGCACACAATCACTCAATCACACAATCACACAATCACACAATCACACAATCACACAATCACACAATCACATAATCACACAATCACACAATCACACAATCTCACAATCACACAATCGCACAAGCACACAATCACTCAATCACACAATCACACACTCACACAATCACACAGTCACAATCACACAATCACAACCACACAATCACAATCACACAATCACAATCACACAATCACAATCACACAATCACAATCACACAATCACACAAGCACACAATCACACAATCTCACAATTACCCAATCACGCAATCACACAATCACACGATCACACAATCACACAATCACAATCGCACAATCACAATTACACAATCACAATTACACAATCACACAATCACACAGTCACACAATCACACAATCACACAATCGCACAATCAGACAATCACACAACCACACAACCACACAACCATACAAGCACACAATCACTCAATCACACAATCACACACTCACACAATCACACAGTCACAATCACACAATCACACAATCCCACAATCACACAATCACACAATCACACAATCACACAATCACACAATCACACAATCACACAATCACACAATCACACAATCACACAATCACACAACCACACAATCACAGAATCACACAATCACACAATCACACAATCACACAATCACACAATCACACAATCACACAATCACACAATCACAATCGCACAATCACAATTACACAATCACACAATCACACAATCACACAATCACACAATCACACAATCACAATCGCACAATCACAATTACACAATCACACAATCACACAATCACACAATCACACAATCACACAACCACACAACCACACAATCACACAATCACACAATCACACAATCACACAATCACACAATCACACAATCGCCTAATCACACAATCACACAACCACACAATCACACAAGCACACAATCACTCAATCACACAATCACACACTCACACAATCACACAATCACACAATCACACAATCGCAAAATCACACAATCACACAAACACACGATCACACGATCACACGATCACACAATCACACGATCACGCAATCACACATCCACACAATCACACAATCACACCATCACACAATCACACAATCACACAATCACACAATCACGCAATCACAATCACGCAATCGCAATCACGCAATCACAATCACGCAATCACACATTCACGGTCACACTAACACGATCACACAATCACGATCACACAATCACGGTCACACAATCACGGTCACACAACCACACAATCACACAATCACACAATCACACAATCACACAATCACACAATCACACAATCACACAATCACACAATCACACAATCACGCAATCACACAATCACGCAATCACACAATCACACAATCACACAATCACACAATCACACAATCACACAATCACACAATCACACAATCACTCAATCACACAATCACACAATCACAAAATCACACAATCACACAATCACACAATCACACAACCACGGTCACACAATCACACATTCACACAATCACACAATCACACAATCACAATCACACAATCACAATCACACAATCACAATCACACAATCACAATCACACAATCACAATCACACAATCACAATCACACAATCACAATCACACAATCACAATCACACAATCACAATCACACAATCACAATCACACAATCACACAATCACAATCACACAATCACAATCACACAATCACAATCACACAATCACAATCACACAATCACAATCACACAATCACAATCACACAATCACAATCACACAATCACAATCACACAATCACAATCACACAATCACAATCACACAATCACAATCACACAATCACAATCACACAATCACAATCACACAATCACAATCACACAATCACAATCACACAATCACACAATCACAATCACACAATCACAATCACACAATCACTCAATCACACAATCACTCAATCACACAATCACACAATCACACAATCACACAATCACACAATCACATAATCACACAATCACACAATCACACAATCACACAATCACACAATCGCCTAATCACACAATCACACAACCACACAATCACACAAGCACACAATCACTCAATCACACAATCACACACTCACACAATCACACAATCACACAATCACACAATCGCAAAATCACACAATCACACAATCACACAATCACACAATCACACAATCACCTAATCACACAATCACACAATCTCACAACCACACAATCACACAAGCACACAATCACTCAATCACACAATCACACACTCACACAATCACACAGTCACAATCACACAATCACAACCACACAATCACAATCACACCATCACAATCACACAATCACAATCACACAATCACACAAGCACACAATCACACAATCTCACAATTACCCAATCACGCAATCACACAATCACACGATCACACAATCACACAATCACAATCGCACAATCACAATTACACAATCACACAATCACACAGTCACACAATCACACAATCACACAATCGCACAATCAGACAATCACACAACCACACAACCACACAACCATACAAGCACACAATCACTCAATCACACAATCACACACTCACACAATCACACAGTCACAATCACACAATCACACAATCCCACAATCACACAATCACACAATCACACAATCACACAATCACACAATCACACAATCACACAATCACACAACCACACAATCACAGAATCACACAATCACACAATCACACAATCACACAATCACACAATCACACAATCACACAATCACACAATCACAATCGCACAATCACAATTACACAATCACACAATCACACAATCACACAATCACACAATCACACAATCAGACAATCACACAACCACACAACCACACAATCATACAAGCACACAATCACTCAATCACACAATCACCCAATCACACAATCACACAATCACACAACCACCCAACCACACAATCACACAAGCACACAATCACTCAATCACACAATCACACACTCACACAATCACACAGTCACAATCACACAATCACACAATCACACAATCACACAATCACACAATCACACAATCACACAACCACACAATCACACAATCACACAATCACACAATCACACAATCACACAATCACACAATCGCCTAATCACACAATCACACAACCACACAATCACACAAGCACACAATCACTCAATCACACAATCACACACTCACACAATCACACAATCACACAATCACACAATCGCAAAATCACACAATCACACAAACACACGATCGCACGATCACACGATCACACAATCACACGATCACGCAATCACACATCCACACAATCACACAATCACACCATCACACAATCACACAATCACACAATCACACAATCACGCAATCACAATCACGCAATCGCAATCACGCAATCACAATCACGCAATCACACATTCACGGTCACACTAACACGATCACACAATCACGATCACACAATCACGGTCACACAATCACGGTCACACAACCACACAATCACACAATCACACAATCACACAATCACACAATCACACAATCACACAATCACACAATCACACAATCACACAATCACACAATCACAGAATCACACAATCACACAATCACACAATCACACAATCACGCAATCACACAATCACGCAATCACACAATCACACAATCACACAATCACACAATCACACAATCACACAATCACACAATCACACAATCACTCAATCACACAATCACACAATCACACAATCACACAATCACACAATCACACAATCACACAATCACACAATCACACAATCACAAAATCACGCAATCACACAATCACACAATCACACAACCACGGTCACACAATCACACATTCACACAATCACACAATCACACAATCACTCAATCACACAATCACACAATCACACAATCACACAATCACACAATCACACAATCACACAATCACACAATCACACAATCACACAATCACACAATCACACAATCACACAATCACACAATCACACAATCACACAATCACACAATCACACAATCGCACAATCACACAATCACACAATCACACAATCACTCAGTCATACAATCACTCAGTCACACAATCACACAATCACACAATCACACAATCACACAATCACACAATCACACAATCACACAATCACACAATCACACAATCACACAATCACACAATCACACAATCACACAATCACACAATCACACAATCACACAATCACACAATCACACAATCACACAATCACACAATCACACAATCACACAATCACACAATCACACAATCACACGATCACACAATCACACGATCACACAATCACACAATCACAAAATCACACAATCACACAATCACACAATCACACAACCACGGTCACACAATCACACATTCACACAATCACACAATCACACAATCACTCAATCACACAATCACACAATCACACAATCACACAATCACACAATCACACAATCACACAATCACACAATCGCACAATCACACAATCACACAATCACACAATCACACAATCACACAATCACACAATCACACAATCACACAATCACACAATCACACAATCACACAATCACAATCACACAATCACACAATCACACAAGTATACAATCACACAAGCACACAATCACACAAGCACACAATCACACAATCACACACTCACACAATCACACAATCACACAATCACACAATCACACAATCTCGCAATCACACAATCACGCAATCACACAATCACACAATCACAAAATCACACAATCACACAATCACAGAATCACACAATCACAATCACACAATCACACAATCACACAATCACAGAATCACACAATCACAATCACACAATCACACAATCACACAATCACACAATCACACAACCACACAATCACACAATCACACAATCACACAATCACTCAATCACACAATCACACACTCACACAATCACAATCACACAATCACAATCACACAATCACAATCACACAATCACAATCACACAATCACAATCACACAATCACAATCACACAATCACAATCAAACAATCACAATCACACAATCACAATCACACAATCACAATCACACAATCACAATCACACAATCACAATCACACAATCACAATCACACAATCACAATCACACAATCACAATCACACAATCACAATCACACAATCACAATCACACAATCACAATCACACAATCACAATCACACAATCACAATCACACAATCACAATCGCACTATCACAATCACACAATCACAATCACACAATCACAATCACACAATCACACAATCACAATCACACAATCACAATCACACAATCACAATCACACAATCACAATCACACAATCACAATCACACAATCACAATCACACAATCACAATCACACAATCACAATCACACAATCACAATCACACAATCACAATCACACAATCACAATCACACAATCACAATCACACAATCACAATCACACAATCACAATCACACAATCACAATCACACAATCACAATCACACAATCACAATCACACAATCACAATCAAACAATCACAATCACACAATCACAATCACACAATCACAATCACACAATCACACAATCACACAAGCACACAATCACTCAATCACACAATCACACAATCACACAATCACACAATCACACAATCACATAATCACACAATCACACAATCACACAATCTCACAATCACACAATCACACAATCGCACAATCACACAATCACACAATCACAATTACACAATCACACAATCACACAATCACACAATCGCACAATCACACAATCACACAATCACACAATCACACAATCACACAATCACACAATCACACAATCACACAATCACACAATCACACAATCACACAATCACACAATCACACAATCACACAATCACAATCACACAATCACACAATCACACAAGTATACAATCACACAAGCACACAATCACACAAGCACACAATCACACAATCACACACTCACACAATCACACAATCACACAATCACACAATCACACAATCTCGCAATCACATAATCACGCAATCACACAATCACACAATCACAAAATCACACAATCACACAATCACAGTATCACACAATCACAATCACACAATCACACAATCACACAATCACACAATCACACAACCACACAATCACACAATCACACAATCACACAATCACTCAATCACACAATCACACACTCACACAATCACAATCACACAATCACAATCACACAATCACAATCACACAATCACAATCACACAATCACAATCACACAATCACAATCACACAATCACAATCACACAATCACAATCAAACAATCACAATCACACAATCACAATCACACAATCACAATCACACAATCACAATCACACAATCACAATCACACAATCACAATCACACAATCACAATCACACAATCACAATCACACAATCACAATCACACAATCACAATCACACAATCACAATCACACAATCACAATCACACAATCACAATCACACAATCACAATCACACAATCACAATCACACTATCACAATCACACAATCACAATCACACAATCACAATCACACAATCACAATCACACAATCACAATCACACAATCACACAATCACAATCACACAATCACAATCACACAATCACAATCACACAATCACAATCACACAATCACAATCACACAATCACAATCACACAATCACAATCACACAATCACAATCACACAATCACAATCACACAATCACAATCACACAATCACAATCACACAATCACAATCACACAATCACAATCACACAATCACAATCACACAATCACAATCACACAATCACAATCACACAATCACAATCACACAATCACAATCACACAATCACAATCACACAATCACAATCAAACAATCACAATCACACAATCACAATCACACAATCACACAATCACACAAGCACACAATCACTCAATCACACAATCACACAATCACACAATCACACAATCACACAATCACATAATCACACAATCACACAATCACACAATCTCACAATCACACAATCACACAATCGCACAATCACACAGTCACAATCACACAATCACAACCACACAATCACAATCACACAATCACAATCACACAATCACACAAGCACACAATCACACAATCTCACAATTACCCAATCACGCAATCACACAATCACACAATCACACAATCACACAATCACAATCGCACAATCACAATTACACAATCACACAATCACACAGTCACACAATCACACAATCACACAATCGCCTAATCACACAATCACACAACCACACAATCACACAAGCACACAATCACTCAATCACACAATCACACACTCACACAATCACACAATCACACAATCACACAATCGCAAAATCACACAATCACACAAACACACGATCACACGATCACACGATCACACAATCACACGATCACGCAATCACACATCCACACAATCACACAATCACACCATCACACAATCACACAATCACACAATCACACAATCACGCAATCACAATCACGCAATCGCAATCACGCAATCACAATCACGCAATCACACATTCACGGTCACACTAACACGATCACACAATCACGATCACACAATCACGGTCACACATTCACGGTCACACAACCACACAATCACACAATCACACAATCACACAATCACACAATCACGCAATCACAATCACGCAATCGCAATCACGCAATCACAATCACGCAATCACACATTCACGGTCACACTAACACGATCACACAATCACGATCACACAATCACGGTCACACAATCACGGTCACACAACCACACAATCACACAATCACACAATCACACAATCACACAATCACACAATCACACAATCACACAATCACACAATCACAGAATCACACAATCACACAATCACACAATCACGCAATCACACAATCACACAATCACACAATCACACAATCACACAATCACACAATCACACAATCACACAATCACACAATCACACAATCACACAATCACACAATCACACAATCACACAATCACACAATCACACAATCACAAAATCACACAATCACACAATCACACAATCACACAACCACGGTCACACAATCACACATTCACACAATCACACAATCACACAATCACTCAATCACACAATCACACAATCACACAATCACACAATCACACAATTACACAATCACACAATCACACAATCACACAATCACACAATCACACAATCACACAATCACACAATCACACAATCACACAATCACACAATCACACAACCACGGTCACACAATCACACATTCACACAATCACACAATCACACAATCACTCAATCACACAATCACACAATCACACAATCACACAATCACACAATCACACAATCACACAATCACACAATCGCACAATCACACAATCACACAATCACACAATCACACAATCACACAATCACACAATCACACAATCACACAATCACACAATCACACAATCACACAATCACACAATCACAATCACACAATCACAATCACACAATCACAATCACACAATCACAATCACACAATCACAATCACACAATCACAATCACACAATCACAATCACACAATCACAATCACACAATCACAATCAAACAATCACAATCACACAATCACAATCACACAATCACAATCACACAATCACAATCACACAATCACAATCACACAATCACAATCACACAATCACAATCACACAATCACAATCACACAATCACAATCACAAAATCACAATCACACAATCACAATCACACAATCACAATCACACAATCACAATCACACTATCACAATCACACTATCACAATCACACAATCACAATCACACAATCACAATCACACAATCACAATCACACAATCACACAATCACAATCACACAATCACAATCACACAATCACAATCACACAATCACAATCACACAATCACAATCACACAATCACAATCACACAATCACAATCACACAATCACAATCACACAATTACAATCACACAATCACAATCACACAATCACAATCACACAATCACAATCACACAATCACAATCACACAATCACAATCACACAATCACAATCACACAATCACAATCACACAATCTCAATCAAACAATCACAATCACACAATCACAATCACACAATCACACAATCACACAAGCACACAATCACTCAATCACACAATCACACAATCACACAATCACACAATCTCACAATCACACAATCACACAATCGCACAATCACACAATCACACAATCACAATTACACAATCACACAATCACACAATCACACAATCGCACAATCACACAATCACACAATCACACAATCACACAATCTCACAACCACACAATCACACAAGCACACAATCACTCAATCACACAATCACACACTCACACAATCACACAGTGACAATCACACAATCACAACCACACAATCACAATCACACAATCACAATCACACAATCACAATCACACAATCACACAAGCACACAATCACTCAATCACACAATCACACAATCACACAATCACACAATCACACAATCACATAATCACACAATCACACAATCACACAATCTCACAATCACACAATCACACAATCGCACAATCACACAATCACACAATCACAATTACACAATCACACAATCACACAATCACACAATCGCACAATCACACAATCACACAATCACACAATCACACAATCTCACAACCACGAAATCACACAAGCACACAATCACTCAATCACACAATCACACACTCACACAATCACACAGTCACAATCACACAATCACAACCACACAATCACAATCACACAATCACAATCACACAATCACAATCACACAATCACACAAGCACACAATCACACAATCTCACAATTACCCAATCACACAATCTCACAATTACCCAATCACGCAATCACACAATCACACAATCACACAATCACACAATCACAATCGCACAATCACAATTACACAATCACACAATCACACAGTCACACAATCACACAATCACACAATCGCACAATCAGACAATCACACAACCACACAACCACACAACCATACAAGCACACAATCACTCAATCACACAATCACACACTCACACAATCACACAGTCACAATCACACAATCACACAATCCCACAATCACACAATCACACAATCACACAATCACACAATCACACAATCACACAATCACACAATCACACAATCACACAATCACACAATCACACAATCACACAATCACACAATCACACAATCACACAATCACACAATCACACAATCACACAATCACACAATCACACAATCACACAATCACACAATCACAATCGCACAATCACAATTACACAATCACACAATCACACAATCACACAATCACACAATCACACAATCAGACAATCACACAACCACACAACCACACAATCATACAAGCACACAATCACTCAATCACACAATCACACAATCACACAATCACACAATCACACAATCACACAACCACCCAACCACACAATCACACAAGCACACAATCACTGAATCACACAATCACACACTCACACAATCACACAGTCACAATCACACAATCACACAATCACACAATCACACAATCACACAATCACACAATCACACAATCACACAACCACACAATCACACAATCACACAATCACACAATCACACAATCACACAATCACACAATCGCCTAATCACACAATCACACAACCACACAATCACGCAAGCACACAATCACTCAATCACACAATCACACACTCACACAATCACACAATCACACAATCACACAATCGCAAAATCACACAATCACACAAACACACGATCACACGATCACACGATCACACAATCACACGATCACGCAATCACACATCCACACAATCACACAATCACACCATCACACAATCACACAATCACACAATCACACAATCACGCAATCACAATCACGCAATCGCAATCACGCAATCACAATCACGCAATCACACATTCACGGTCACACTAACACGATCACACAATCACGATCACACAATCACGGTCACACAATCACGGTCATACAACCACACAATCACACAATCACACAATCACACAATCACACAATCACACAATCACACAATCACACAATCACACAATCACACAATCACACAATCACACAATCACACAATCACACAATCACACAATCACACAATCACACAATCACAGAATCACAGAATCACACAATCACACAATCACACAATCACACAATCACGCAATCACACAATCACGCAATCACACAATCACACAATCACACAATCACACAATCACACAATCACACAATCACACAAGCACACAATCACTCAATCGCAAAATCACACAATCACACAATCACACAATCACACAATCACACAATCACACAATCACACAATCACACAGTCACACAATCACACAATCGCAATCACGCAATCACACAATCACGATCACACAATCACGATCACACCATCACGGTCACACAACCACACAATCACACAATCACACAATCACACTATCACACAATCACACAATCACACAATCACACAATCACACAATCACACAATCACACAATCACACAATCACACAATCACACAATCACACAATCACAAAATCACACAATCACACAATCACACAATCACACAATCACGGTCACACAATCACACATTCACACAATCACACAATCACACAATCACTCAATCACACAGTCACACAATCACACAATCACACAATCACACAATCACACAATCACACAATCACACAATCACACAGTCACAATCAAACAATCACAATCACACAATCACAATCACACAATCACAATCACACAATCAAAATCACACAATCACAATCACACAATCACAATCACACAATCACAATCACACAATCACAATCACACAATCACAATCACACAATCACAATCACACAATCACACAAGCACACAAACACACAATCTCACAATCACACAATCACACAATCACACAATCACACAATCACACAATCACACAATCACAATCGCACAATCACAATTACACAATCAGACAATCACACAATCACACAATCACACAATCACACAATCACACAATCACACAATCACACAATCACACAATCACACAGTCACACAATCACACAATCACAAAATCACACAATCACACAATCACCTAATCACACAATCACACAATCTCACAACCACACAATCACACAATCACACAATAACTCAATCACACAATCACACAATCACACAATCACACAATCACACAATCACACAATCACACAATCACACAATCACACAATCACACAATCACACAATCACACAATCACACAATCACACAATCACACAATCACACAACCACACAATCACACAAGGACACAATCACACAATCACACACACACACAATCACACAGTCACAATCACACAATCACAATCACACAATCACAATCACACAATCACACAAGCACACAAACACACAATCTCACAATCACACAATCACACAATCACACAATCACACAATCACAATCGCACAATCACAATTACACAATCACACAATCACACAATCACTCAATCACACAATCACACAATCACAATCGCACAATCACAATTACACAATCACACAATCACACAATCACACAATCACACAATCACACAATCACAATCGCACAATCACAATTACACAATCACACAATCACACAATCACACAATCACACAATCACACAATCACACAACCACACAACCACACAATCATACAAGCACACAATCACTCAATCACACAATCACACACTCACACAATCACACAGTCACAATCACACAATCGCACAATCACACAATCACACAATCACACAATCACACAATCTCACAACCACACAATCACACAAGCACACAATCACTCAATCACACAATCACACACTCACACAATCACACAGTCACAATCACACAATCACAACCACACAATCACAATCACACAATCACAATCACACAATCACAATCACACAGTCACAATCACACAATCACAATCACACAATCACAATCACACAATCACAATCACACAATCACAATCACACAATCACAATCACACAATCACAATCACACAATCACAATCACACAATTACAATCACACAATCACAATCACACAATCACAATCACACAATCACAATCACACAATCACAATCACACAATCACAATCACACAATCACAATCACACAATCACAATCACACAATCTCAATCAAACAATCACAATCACACAATCACAATCACACAATCACACAATCACACAAGCACACAATCACTCAATCACACAATCACACAATCACACAATCACACAATCACACAATCACATAATCACACAATCACACAATCACACAATCTCACAATCACACAATCACACAATCGCACAATCACACAATCACACAATCACAATTACACAATCACACAATCACACAATCACACAATCGCACAATCACACAATCACACAATCACACAATCACACAATCTCACAACCACACAATCACACAAGCACACAATCACTCAATCACACAATCACACACTCACACAATCACACAGTCACAATCACACAATCACAACCACACAATCACAATCACACAATCACAATCACACAATCACAATCACACAATCACACAAGCACACAATCACTCAATCACACAATCACACAATCACACAATCACACAATCACACAATCACATAATCACACAATCACACAATCACACAATCTCACAATCACACAATCACACAATCGCACAATCACACAATCACACAATCACAATTACACAATCACACAATCACACAGTCACACAATCGCACAATCACACAATCACACAATCACACAATCACACAATCTCACAACCACACAATCACACAAGCACACAATCACTCAATCACACAATCACACACTCACACAATCACACAGTCACAATCACACAATCACAACCACACAATCACAATCACACAATCACAATCACACAATCACAATCACACAATCACACAAGCACACAATCACACAATCTCACAATTACCCAATCACACAATCTCACAATTACCCAATCACGCAATCACACAATCACACAATCACACAATCACACAATCACAATCGCACAATCACAATTACACAATCACACAATCACACAGTCACACAATCACACAATCACACAATCGCACAATCAGACAATCACACAACCACACAACCACACAACCATACAAGCACACAATCACTCAATCACACAATCACACACTCACACAATCACACAGTCACAATCACACAATCACACAATCCCACAATCACACAATCACACAATCACACAATCACACAATCACACAATCACACAATCACACAATCACACAATCACACAATCACACAATCACACAATCACACAATCACACAATCACACAATCACACAATCACACAATCACACAATCACACAATCACACAATCACACAATCACAATCGCACAATCACAATTACACAATCACACAATCACACAATCACACAATCACACAATCACACAATCAGACAATCACACAACCACACAACCACACAATCATACAAGCACACAATCACTCAATCACACAATCACACAATCACACAATCACACAATCACACAATCACACAACCACCCAACCACACAATCACACAAGCACACAATCACTGAATCACACAATCACACACTCACACAATCACACAGTCACAATCACACAATCACACAATCACACAATCACACAATCACACAATCACACAATCACACAACCACACAATCACACAATCACACAATCACACAATCACACAATCACACAATCACACAATCGCCTAATCACACAATCACACAACCACACAATCACGCAAGCACACAATCACTCAATCACACAATCACACACTCACACAATCACACAATCACACAATCACACAATCGCAAAATCACACAATCACACAAACACACGATCACACGATCACACGATCACACAATCACACGATCACGCAATCACACATCCACACAATCACACAATCACACCATCACACAATCACACAATCACACAATCACACAATCACGCAATCACAATCACGCAATCGCAATCACGCAATCACAATCACGCAATCACACATTCACGGTCACACTAACACGATCACACAATCACGATCACACAATCACGGTCACACAATCACGGTCACACAACCACACAATCACACAATCACACAATCACACAATCACACAATCACACAATCACACAATCACACAATCACACAATCACACAATCACACAATCACACAATCACACAATCACACAATCACACAATCACACAATCACAGAATCACACAATCACACAATCACACAATCACACAATCACGCAATCACACAATCACGCAATCACACAATCACACAATCACACAATCACACAATCACACAATCACACAAGCACACAATCACTCAATCGCAAAATCACACAATCACACAATCACACAATCACACAATCACACAATCACACAATCACACAATCACACAATCACACAGTCACACAATCACACAATCGCAATCACGCAATCACACAATCACGATCACACAATCACGATCACACCATCACGGTCACACAACCACACAATCACACAATCACACAATCACACTATCACACAATCACACAATCACACAATCACACAATCACACAATCACAAAATCACACAATCACACAATCACACAATCACACAATCACGGTCACACAATCACACATTCACACAATCACACGATCACACAATCACTGAATCACACAGTCACACAATCACACAATCACACAATCACACAATCACACAATCACACAATCACACAATCACACAGTCACAATCAAACAATCACAATCACACAATCACAATCACACAATCACAATCACACAATCACAATCACACAATCACAATCACACAATCACAATCACACAATCACAATCACACAATCACACAAGCACACAAACACACAATCTCACAATCACACAATCACACAATCACACAATCACACAATCACACAATCACAATCGCACAATCACAATTACACAATCAGACAATCACACAATCACACAATCACACAATCACACAATCACACAATCACACAATCACACAATCACACAATCACACAATCACACAATCACACAATCACACAATCACACAGTCACACAATCACACAATCACAAAATCACACAATCACACAATCACCTAATCACACAATCACACAATCTCACAACCACACAATCACACAATCACACAATCACACAATCACTCAATCACACAATCACACAATCACACAATCACACAATCACACAATCACACAATCACACAATCACACAATCACACAATCACACAATCACACAATCACACAATCACACAATCACACAACCACACAATCACACAAGGACACAATCACACAATCACACACACACACAATCACACAGTCACAATCACACAATCACAATCACACAATCACAATCACACAATCACACAAGCACACAAACACACAATCTCACAATCACACAATCACACAATCACACAATCACACAATCACAATCGCACAATCACAATTACACAATCACACAATCACACAATCACTCAATCACACAATCACACAATCACAATCGCACAATCACAATTACACAATCACACAATCACACAATCACACAATCACACAATCACACAATCACAATCGCACAATCACAATTACACAATCACACAATCACACAATCACACAATCACACAATCACACAATCACACAACCACACAACCACACAATCATACAAGCACACAATCACTCAATCACACAATCACACACTCACACAATCACACAGTCACAATCACACAATCACACAACCCCACAATCACTCAATCTCACAATCACACAATCACACAACCACACAATCACACAACCACACAATCACACAATCACACAATCACACAATCACTCAATCACACAATCACACACTCACACAATCACAATCACACAATCACAATCACACAATCACAATCACACAATCACAATCACACAGTCACAATCAAACAATCACAATCACACAATCACAATCACACAATCACAATCACACAATCACAATCACACAATCACAATCACACAATCACACAAGCACGTAAACACACAATCTCACAATCACACAATCACACAATCACACAATCACACAATCACACAATCACACAATCACTATCGCACAATCACAATTACACAATCAGACAATCACACAATCACACAATCACACAATCACACAATCACACAATCACACAATCACACAATCACACAATCACACAATCACACAATCACACAATCACACAATCACACAGTCACACAATCACACAGTCACACAATCACACAATCACAAAATCACACAATCACACAATCACCTAATCACACAATCACACAATCTCACAACCACCCAATCACACAATCACACAATCACTCAATCACACAATCACACAATCACACAATCACACAATCACACAATCACACAATCACACAATCACACAATCACACAATCACACAATCACACAATCACACAACCACACAATCACACAATGACACAATCACACAATCACACACACACACAATCACACAGTCACAATCACACAATCACAATCACACAATCACAATCACACAATCACAATCACACAATCACAATCACACAATCACACAAGCACACAAACACACAATCTCACAATCACACAATCACACAATCACACAATCACACAATCACACAATCACAATCGCACAATCACAATTACACAATCACAATCACAGAATCACAATCACACAATCACACAATCACAATCACACAATCACACAATCACACAATCACACAATCCCACAATCACACAATCCCACAATCACACAATCACACAATTACACAATCACACAATCACACAATCACACAATCACACAATCACACAATCACACAATCACACAATCACAATCGCACAATCACAATTACACAATCACAATCACACAATCACAATCACAGAATCACAATCACACAATCACAATCACACAATCACAATCACACAATCACAATCACAGAATCACAATCACACAATCACACAATCACAATCACACAATCACACAATCACACAATCACACAATCCCACAATCACACAATCACACAATCACACAATCGCACAATCACACAATCACACAATCACACAATCACACAATCACACAATCACACAATCACACAATCACACAATCACACAATCACAATCGCACAATCACAATTACACAATCACACAATCACACAATCACACAATCACACAATCACACAATCACACAATCACACAATCACACAATCACACAATCACACAATCACACAATCACACAATCACACAATCACACAATCACACAATCACACAATCACACAATCACACAATCACCTAATCACACAATCACACAATCTCACAACCACACAATCACACAAGCACACAATCACTCAATCACACAATCACACAATCACACAATCACACAATCACACAATCACACAATCACACAATCACACAATCACACAATCACACAATCACACAATCACAATCGCACAATCACAATTACACAATCACACAATCACACAATCACACAATCACACAATCACACAATCAGACAATCACACAACCACACAACCACACAATCATACAAGCACACAATCACTCAATCACACAATCACACAATCACACAATCACACAATCACACAATCACACAACCACCCAACCACACAATCACACAAGCACACAATCACTGAATCACACAATCACACACTCACACAATCACACAGTCACAATCACACAATCACACAATCACACAATCACACAATCACACAATCACACAATCACACAACCACACAATCACACAATCACACAATCACACAATCACACAATCACACAATCACACAATCGCCTAATCACACAATCACACAACCACACAATCACGCAAGCACACAATCACTCAATCACACAATCACACAATCACACAATCACACAATCGCAAAATCACACAATCACACAAACACACGATCACACGATCACACGATCACACAATCACACGATCACGCAATCACACATCCACACAATCACACAATCACACCATCACACAATCACACAATCACACAATCACACAATCACGCAATCACAATCACGCAATCGCAATCACGCAATCACAATCACGCAATCACACATTCACGGTCACACTAACACGATCACACAATCACGATCACACAATCACGGTCACACAATCACGGCCACACAACCACACAATCACACAATCACACAATCACACAATCACACAATCACACAATCACACAATCACACAATCACACAATCACACAATCACACAATCACACAATCACACAATCACACAATCACAGAATCACACAATCACACAATCACACAATCACACAATCACGCAATCACACAATCACGCAATCACACAATCACACAATCACACAATCACACAATCACACAATCACACAAGCACACAATCACTCAATCGCAAAATCACACAATCACACAATCACACAATCACACAATCACACAATCACACAATCACACAATCACACAGTCACACAATCACACAATCGCAATCACGCAATCACACAATCACGATCACACAATCACGATCACACCATCACGGTCACACAACCACACAATCACACAATCACACAATCACACTATCACACAATCACACAATCACACAATCACACAATCACACAATCACAAAATCACACAATCACACAATCACACAATCACACAATCACGGTCACACAATCACACATTCACACAATCACACAATCACACAATCACTGAATCACACAGTCACACAATCACACAATCACACAATCACACAATCACACAATCACACAATCACACAATCACACCGTCACAATCAAACAATCACAATCACACAATCACAATCACACAATCACAATCACACAATCACAATCACACAATCACAATCACACAATCACAATCACACAATCACAATCACACAATCACAATCACACAATCACACAAGCACACAAACACACAATCTCACAATCACACAATCACACAATCACACAATCACACAATCACACAATCACAATCGCACAATCACAATTACACAATCAGACAATCACACAATCACACAATCACACAATCACACAATCACACAATCACACAATCACACAATCACACAATCACACAATCACACAATCACACAATCACACAATCACACAGTCACACAATCACACAATCACAAAATCACACAATCACACAATCACCTAATCACACAATCACACAATCTCACAACCACACAATCACACAATCACACAATCACTCAATCACACAATCACACAATCACACAATCACACAATCACACAATCACACAATCACACAATCACACAATCACACAATCACACAATCACACAATCACACAATCACACAATCACACAATCACACAACCACACAATCACACAAGGACACAATCACACAATCACACACACACACAATCACACAGTCACAATCACACAATCACAATCACACAATCACACAAGCACACAAACACACAATCTCACAATCACACAATCACACAATCACACAATCACACAATCACAATCGCACAATCACAATTACACAATCACACAATCACACAATCACTCAATCACACAATCACACAATCACAATCGCACAATCACAATTACACAATCACACAATCACACAATCACACAATCACACAATCACACAATCACAATCGCACAATCACAATTACACAATCACACAATCACACAATCACACAATCACACAATCACACAATCACACAACCACACAACCACACAATCATACAAGCACACAATCACTCAATCACACAATCACACACTCACACAATCACACAGTCACAATCACACAATCACACAACCCCACAATCACTCAATCTCACAATCACACAATCACACAACCACACAATCACACAACCACACAATCACACAATCACACAATCACACAATCACACAATCACTCAATCACACAATCACACACTCACACAATCACAATCACACAATCACAATCACACAATCACAATCACACAATCACAATCACACAGTCACAATCAAACAATCACAATCACACAATCACAATCACACAATCACAATCACACAATCACAATCACACAATCACAATCACACAATCACAATCACACAATCACACAAGCACGTAAACACACAATCTCACAATCACACAATCACACAATCACACAATCACACAATCACACAATCACACAATCACTATCGCACAATCACAATTACACAATCAGACAATCACACAATCACACAATCACACAATCACACAATCACACAATCACACAATCACACAATCACACAATCACACAATCACACAATCACACAATCACACAATCACACAATCACACAGTCACACAATCACACAATCACAAAATCACACAATCACACAATCACCTAATCACACAATCACACAATCTCACAACCACCCAATCACACAATCACACAATCACTCAATCACACAATCACACAATCACACAATCACACAATCACACAATCACACAATCACACAATCACACAATCACACAATCACACAATCACACAATCACACAATCACACAACCACACAATCACACAATGACACAATCACACAATCACACACACACACAATCACACAGTCACAATCACACAATCACAATCACACAATCACAATCACACAATCACAATCACACAATCACAATCACACAATCACACAAGCACACAAACACACAATCTCACAATCACACAATCACACAATCACACAATCACACAATCACACAATCACAATCGCACAATCACAATTACACAATCACAATCACAGAATCACAATCACACAATCACACAATCACAATCACACAATCACACAATCACACAATCACACAATCCCACAATCACACAATCCCACAATCACACAATCACACAATTACACAATCACACAATCACACAATCACACAATCACACAATCACACAATCACACAATCACAATCGCACAATCACAATTACACAATCACAATCACACAATCACAATCACAGAATCACAATCACACAATCACAATCACACAATCACAATCACACAATCACAATCACAGAATCACAATCACACAATCACACAATCACAATCACACAATCACACAATCACACAATCACACAATCCCACAATCACACAATCACACAATTACACAATCACACAATCACACAATCACACAATCACACAATCACACAATCACACAATCACACAATCACACAATCACACAATCACACAATCACACAATCACAATCGCACAATCACAATTACACAATCACACAATCACACAATCACACAATCACACAATCACACAATCACACAATCACACAATCACACAATCACACAATCACACAATCACACAATCACACAATCACACAATCACACAATCACACAATCACACAATCACACAATCACACAATCACACAATCACACAATCACCTAATCACACAATCACACAATCTCACAACCACACAATCACACAAGCACACAATCACTCAATCACACAATCACACACTCACACAATCACACAGTCACAATCACACAATCACAATCACACAATCACAATCACACAATCACAATCACACAATCACAATCACACAATCACAATCACACAACCACAATCACACAATCACAATCACACAATCTCACAATTACATAATCACACAATCACACAATCACACAATCACACAATCACACAATCACAATCGCACAATCACAATTACACAATCACACAATCACACAATCACACAATCATACAATCGCCTAATCACACAATCACACAATCTCACAACCACACAATCACACAATCACACAATCACACAGTCACAATCAAACAATCACAATCACAAAATCACAATCACACAATCTCAATCACACAATCACAATCACACAATCACACAATCACACAAGTATACAATCACACAAGCACACAATCACACAAGCACACAATCACACAATCACACACTCACACAATCACACAATCACACAATCACACAATCACACAATCTCGCAATCACACAATCACGCAATCACACAATCACACAATCACAAAATCACACAATCACACAATCACAGAATCACACAATCACAATCACACAATCACACAATCACACAATCACACAATCACACAATCACAATCACACAATCACACAATCACACAAGTATACAATCACACAAGCACACAATCACACAATCACACACTCACACAATCACACAATCACACAATCACACAATCACACAATCTCGCAATCACACAATCACGCAATCACACAATCACACAATCACACAATCACAAAATCACACAATCACACAATCACAGAATCACACAATCACAATCACACAATCACACAATCACACAATCACCTAATCACACAATCACACAATCTCACAACCACACAATCACACAATCACACAATCACACAGTCACAATCAAACAATCACAATCACACAATCACAATCACACAATCTCAATCACACAATCACAATCACACAATCACACAATCACACAAGTATACAATCACACAAGCACACAATCACACAAGCACACAATCACACAATCACACACTCACACAATCACACAATCACACAATCACACAATCACACAATCTCGCAATCACACAATCACGCAATCACACAATCACACAATCACAAAATCACACAATCACACAATCACAGAATCACACAATCACAATCACACAATCACACAATCACACAATCACACAATCACACAACCACACAATCACACAATCACACAATCACACAATCACTCAATCACACAATCACACACTCACACAATCACAATCACACAATCACAATCACACAATCACAATCACACAATCACAATCACACAATCACACAATCACACAATCACAATCACACAATCACACAATCACACAATCACACAAGTATACAATCACACAAGCACACAATCACACAAGCACACACTCACACAATCACACAATCACACAATCACACAATCACACAATCTCGCAATCACACAATCACGCAATCACACAATCACACAATCACAAAATCACACAATCACACAATCACAGAATCACACAATCACAATCACACAATCACACAATCACACAATCACACAATCACACAACCACACAATCACACTACCACACAATCACACAATCACACAATCACACAATCAATCAATCACACAATCACACACTCACACAATCACAATCACACAATCACAATCACACAATCACAATCACACAATCACAATCACACAATCACAATCACACAATCACAATCACACAATCACAATCACACAATCACAATCACACAATCACAATCACACAATCACAATCACACAATCACAATCACACAATCACAATCACACAATCACAATCACACAATCACAATCACACAATCACAATCACACAATCACAATCACACAATCACAATCACACAATCACAATCACACAATCACAATCACACAATCACACAATCACAATCACACAATCACAATCACACAATCACAATCACACAATCACAATCACACAATCACAATCACACAATCACACAATCACAATCACACAATCACAATCACACAATCACAATCACACAATCACAATCACACAATCACAATCACACAATCACAATCACACAATCACAATCACACAATCACAATCACACAATCACAATCACACAATCACAATCACACAATCACAATCACACAATCACAATCACACAATCACAATCACACAATCACAATCACACAATCACAATCACACAATCACAATCACACAATCACAATCACACAATCACAATCACACAATCACAATCACACAATCACAATCACACAATCACAATCACACAATCACAATCACACAATCACAATCACACAATCACAATCACACAATCACAATCACACAATCACAATCACACAATCACAATCACACAATCACAATCACACAATCACAATCACACAATCACAATCACACAATCACAATCACACAATCACAATCACACAATCACAATCACACAATCACAATCACACAATCACAATCACACAATCACAATCACACAATCACAATCACACAATCACAATCACACAATCACAATCACACAATCACAATCACACAATCACAATCACACAATCACAATCACACAATCACAATCACACAATCACAATCACACAATCACAATCACACAATCACAATCACACAATCACAATCACACAATCACAATCACACAATCACAATCAAACAATCACAATCACACAATCACAATCACACAATCACACAATCACACAAGCACACAATCACTCAATCACACAATCACACAATCACACAATCACACAATCACACAATCACATAATCACACAATCACACAATCACACAATCTCACAATCACACAATCACACAATCGCACAATCACACAATCACACAATCACAATTACACAATCACACAATCACACAATCGCACAATCGCACAATCACACAATCACACAATCACACAATCACACAATCACACAATCACACAATCACCTAATCACACAATCACACAGTCACACAATCACACAATCGCAATCACGCAATCACACAATCACGATCACACAATCACGATCACACCATCACGGTCACACAACCACACAATCACACAATCACACAATCACACGATCACACAATCACACAATCACACAATCACACAATCACACAATCACACGAGCACACAAACACACAATCTCACAATCACACAATCACACAATCACACAATCACACAATCACAATCGCACAATCACAATTACACAATCAGACGATCACACAATCACACAATCACACAATCACACAATCACACAATCACACAATCACACAATCACACAATCACACAATCACACAATCACACAATCACACAGTCACACAATCACACAATCACAAAATCACACAATCACACAATCACACAATCACACAATCACACAATCACAGAGTCACGCAATCACACAATCACACAATCACACAATCACACAATCACACAATCACACAATCACAGAGTCACGCAATCACACAATCACACAATCACACAATCACACAATCACACAATCACCTAATCACACAATCACACAATCTCACAACCACACAATCACACAATCACACAATCACACAATCACACAATCACACAATCACAATCGCACAATCACAATTACACAATCACACAATCACACAATCACACAATCACACAATCACACAATCACACAATCACACAATCACACAATCACACAATCACACAGTCACACAATCACACAATCACACAATCACACAATCACACAATCACACAATCACACAATCACACAATCACCTAATCACACAATCACACAATCTCACAACCACACAATCACACAAGCACACAATCACTCAATCACACAATCACACACTCACACAATCACACAGCCACAATCACACAATCACAATCACACAATCACAATCACACAATCACAATCACACAATCACAATCACACAATCACAATCACACAATCACAATCACACAACCACAATCACACAAGCACACAATCACTCAATCACACAATCACACACTCACACAATCACACAATCACACAATCACACAATCGCAAAATCACACAATCACACAAACACACGATCACACGATCACACGATCACACAATCACACGATCACGCAATCACACATCCACACAATCACACAATCACACCATCACACAATCACACAATCACACAATCACACAATCACGCAATCACAATCACGCAATCGCAATCACGCAATAACAATCACGCAATCACACATTCACGGTCACACTAACACGATCACACAATCACGATCACACAATCACGGTCACACAATCACGGTCACACAACCACACAATCACACAATCACACAATCACACAATCACACAATCACACAATCACACAATCACACAATCACACAATCACAATCGCACAATCACAATTACACAATCACACAATCACACAATCACACAATCCCACAATCACACAATCACACAATCACACAATCACACAATCACACAATCACACAGTCACACAATCACACAATCACACAATCACACAATCACACAATCACACAATAACACAATCACACAATCACACAATCACCTAATCACACAATCACACAATCTCACAACCACACAATCACACAAGCACACAATCACTCAGTCACACAATCACACACTCACACAATCACACAGTCACAATCACACAATCACAATCACACAATCACAATCACACAATCACAATCACACAATCACAATCACACAATCACAATCACACAATCACAATCACACAACCACAATCACACAATCACAATCACACAATCACACAATTACATAATCACACAATCACACAATCACACAATCACACAATCACACAATCACACAATCACACAATCACACAATCACACAATCACACAATCACACAATCACACAATCACACAATCACACAGTCACACAATCACACAATCGCAATCACGCAATCACACAATCACGATCACACAATCACGATCACACCATCACGGTCACACAACCACACAATCACACAATCACACAATCACACTATCACACAATCACACAATCACACAATCACACAATCACACAATCACACAATCACACAATCACACAATCACACAATCACACAATCACACAATCACAAAATCACACAATCACACAATCACACAATCACGGTCACACAATCACACATTCACACAATCACACAATCACACAATCACTCAATCACACAATCACACAATCACACAATCACACAATCACACAATCACACAATCACACAATCACACAATCACACAGTCACAATCAAACAATCACAATCACACAATCACAATCACACAATCAGAATCACACAATCACAATCACACAATCACACAAGCACACAAACACACAATCTCACAATCACACAATCACACAATCACACAATCACACAATCACACAATCACAATCGCACAATCACAATTACACAATCAGACAATCACACAATCACACAATCACACAATCACACAATCACACAATCACACAATCACACAATCACACAATCACACAATCACACAATCACACAATCACACAATCACACAGTCACACAATCACACAATCACAAAATCACACAATCACACAATCACACAATCACACAATCACACAATCACAGAGTCACGCAATCACACAATCACACAATCACACAATCACACAATCACACAATCACAGAGTCACGCAATTACACAATCACACAATCACACAATCACACAATCACACAATCACCTAATCACACAATCACACAATCTCACAACCACACAATCACACAATCACACAATCACACAATCACACAATCACAATCGCACAATCACAATTACACAATCACACAATCACACAATCACACAATCACACAATCACACAATCACACAATCACACAATCACACAGTCACACAATCACACAATCACACAATCACACAATCACACAATCACACAATCACACAATCACACAATCACCTAATCACACAATCACACAATCTCACAACCACACAATCACACAAGCACACAATCACTCAATCACACAATCACACACTCACACAATCACACAGCCACAATCACACAATCACAATCACACAATCACAATCACACAATCACAATCACACAATCACAATCACACAATCACAATCACACAATCACAATCACACAACCACAATCACACAATCACAATCACACAATCTCACAATTACATAATCACACAATCACACAATCACACAATCACACAATCACACAATCACAATCGCACAATCACAATTACACAATCACACAATCACACAATCACACAATCACACAATCACACAACCACACAATCACACAATCACACAATCACACAATCACACAAACACACAATCACACAAACACACAGTCACACAATCACACAATCACAAAATCACACAATCACACAATCACACAATCACACAATCACACAATCACAATCGCACAATCACAATTACACAATCACACAATCACACAATCACACAATCACACAATCACACAATCACACAATCACACAATCACAATCGCACAATCACAATTACACAATCACACAATCACACAATCACACAATCACACAATCACACAATCACACAATCACACAATCACACAATCACACAATCACGGTCACACAATGACACATTCACACAATCACACAATCACACAATCACACAATCACACAATAACACAATCACACAATCACACAATCACACAATCACACAATCACACCATCACACAATCACACAATCACCTAATCACACAATCACACAATCTCACAACCACACAATCACACAATCACACAGTCACAATCAAACAATCACAATCACACAATCACAATCACACAATCTCAATCACACAATCACAATCACACAATCACACAAGCACGTAAACACACAATCTCACAATCACACAATCACACAACCACACAATCACACAATCACAATCGCACAATCACAATTACACAATCACACAATCACACAATCACTCAGTGACACAACCACACAATCACACAAGCACACAATCACTCAATTACACAATCACACACTCACACAACCACACAGTCACAATCACACAATCACAATCACACAATCACAATCACACAATCACAATCACACAATCACAATCACACAATCACAATCACACAATCACAATCACACAATCACAATCACACAATCACAATCACACAATCACAATCACACAATCACAATCACACAATCACAATCACACAATCACAATCACACAATCACAATCACACAACCACAATCACACAATCACAATCACACAATCTCACAATTACATAATCACACAATCACACAATCACACAATCACACAATCACACAATCACACAATCACACAATCACAATCGCACAATCACAATTACACAATCACACAATCACACAATCACACAATCACACAATCACACAATCACACAACCACACAATCACACAATCTCACAATCACACAATCACACAATCACACAATCACACAATCACACAATCACACAATCACACAATCACACAATCACACAATCACACAATCACACAATCACACAATCACACAATCACACAATCACACAATCACACAATCACACAACCACACAATCACACAAGGACACAATCACACAATCACACACACACACAATCACACAGTCACAATCACACAATCACAATCACACAATCACAATCACACAATCACAATCACACAATCACAATCACACAATCACAATCACACAATCACACAAGCACACAAACACACAATCTCACAATCACACAATCACACAATCACACAATCACACAATCACACAATCACACAATCACACAATCACACAATCACACAATCACACAATCACACAATCACACAATCACACAATCACACAATTACACAATGACACAATCACACAATCACACAATCCCACAATCACAATTACACAATCACACAATCACACAATCACACAATCACACAATCACACAATCACACAATCACACAATCACACAATCACACAATCACACAATCACACAATCACACAATCACACAATCACACAATCACACAATCACACAATCACACAATCACACAATCACACAATCACACAATCACGTTCACACAATGACACATTCACACAATCACACAATCACACAATCACACAGTCACACAATCACACAATCACACAATCACACAATCACACAATCACACAATCACCTAATCACACAATCACACAATCTCACAACCACACAATCACACAATCACACAGTCACAATCAAACAATCACAATCACACAATCACAATCACACAATCACAATCACACAATCACAATCACACAATCACACAAGCACGTAAACACACAATCTCACAATCACACAATCACAATCGCACAATCACAATTACACAATCACACAATCACACAATCACACAATCACACAATCACACAATCACTCAGTGACACAACCACACAATCACACAAGCACACAATCACTCAATTACACAATCACACACTCACACAACCACACAGTCACAATCACACAATCACAATCACACAATCACAATCACACAATCACAATCACACAATCACAATCACAATCACACAATCACAATCACACAATCACAATCACACAATCACAATCACACAATCACAATCACACAATCACAATCACACAATCACAATCACACAAGCACAATCACACAATCACAATCACACAATCACAATCACACAATCACAATCACACAATCACAATCACACAATCACAATCACAGAATCACAATCACACAATCACAATCACACAATCACACAATCACACAATCACACAATCCCACAATCACACAATCACATAATTACACAATCACACAATCACACAATCACACAATCACACAATCACACAATCACACAATCACACAATCACACAATCACACAATCGCACAATCACAATTACACAATCACACAATCACACAATCACACAATCACACAATCACACAATCACACAATCACAATCGCACAATCACAACTACACAATCAGACAATCACACAATCACACAATCACACATCACAATCACACAATCACACAAGCACACAAACACACAATCTCACAATCACACAATCACACAATCACACAATCACACAATCACACAATCACACAATCACAATCGCACAATCGCACAATCACAATTACACAATCACACAATCACACAATCACACAATCACACAATCACACAACCACACAATCACACAATCTCACAATCACACAATCACACAATCACACAATCACACAATCACACAATCACACAATCACACAATCACACAATCACACAATCACACAATCACACAATCACACAATCACACAACCACACAATCACACAAGGACACAATCACACAATCACACACACACACAATCACACAGTCACAATCACACAATCACAATCACACAATCACAATCACACAATCACAATCACACAATCACAATCACACAATCACACAAGCACACAAACACACAATCTCACAATCACACAATCACACAATCACACAATCACACAATCACACAATCACACAATCACACAATCACACAATCACACAATCACACAATCACACAATTACACAATCACACAATCACACAATCACACAATCACACAATCACACAATCACACAATCACACAATCACACAATCACACAATCACACAATCACACAATCACACAATCACCTAATCACACAATCACACAATCTCACAACCACACAATCACGCAAGCACACAATCACTCAATCACACAATCACACACTCACACAATCACACAGTCACAATCACACAATCACAATCACACAATCACAATCACACAATCACAATCACACAACCACAATCACACAATCACAATCACACAACCACAATCACACAATCACAATCGCACAATCACAATCACACAATCGCAATCACACAATCACAATCATACAATCACACAAGCACACAATCACACAATCTCACAATTACACAATCACACAATCACACAATCACACAATCACACAATCACAATCGCACAATCACAATTACACAATCACACAATCACACAATCACACAATCACACAATCACACAATCACACAATCACACAGTCACACAAACACACAATCACACAAACACACAGTCACACAATCACACAATCACAAAATCACACAATCACACAATCACACAATCACACAATCACAATCGCACAATCACAATTACACAATCACACAATCACACAATCACACAATCACACAATCACACAATCACACAATCACACAATCACACAATCACAATCGCACAGTCACAATTACACAATCACACAATCACACAATCACACAATCACACAATCACACAATCACACAATCACACAATCACACAATCACACAATCACACAGTCACACAATCACACAATCACACAATCACACAATCACACAATCACACAATCACACAATCATCAATCACACAATCACACAATCCCACAACCACACAATCACACAATCACACAATCACACAGTCACAATCAAACAATCACAATCACACAATCACAATCACACAATCACAATCACACAATCACAATCACACAATCACAATCACACAATCACAATCACACAATCACAATCACACAATCACAATCACACAATCACAATCACACAATCACAATCACACAATCACAATCACACAATCACAATCACACAATCACAATCACACAATCACACAAGCACGTAAACACACAATCTCACAATCACACAATCACACAATCACACAATCACACAATCACTATCGCACAATCACAATTACACAATCAGACAATCACACAATCACACAATCACACAATCACACAATCACACAATCACACAATCACACAATCACACAATCACACAGTCACACAATCACACAATCACAAAATCACACAATCACACAATCACGTAATCACACAATCACACAATCTCACAACCACCCAATCACACAATCACACAATCACTCAATCACACAATCACACAATCACACAATCACACAATCACACAATCACACAATCACGGTCACACAATGACACATTCACACAATCACACAATCACACAATCACACAGTCACACAATCACACAATCACACAATCACACAATCACACAATCACACAATCACCTAATCACACAATCACACAATCTCACAACCACACAATCACACAATCACACAGTCACAATCAAACAATCACAATCACACAATCACAATCACACAATCACAATCACACAATCACAATAACACAACCACAATCACACAATCACAATCACACAATCTCACAATTACATAATCACACAATCACACAATCACACAATCACACAATCACACTATCACACAATCACACAATCACACAATCACAATCGCACAATCACAATTACACAATCACACAATCACACAATCACACAATCACACAATCACACAACCACACAATCACACAATCTCACAATCACACAATCACACAATCACACAATCACACAATCACACAATCACACAATCACACAATCACACAATCACACAATCACACAATCACACAATCACACAATCACACAATCACACAATCACACAACCACACAATCACACAAGGACACAATCACACAATCACACACACACACAATCACACAGTCACAATCACACAATCACAATCACACAATCACAATCACACAATCACAATCACACAATCACACAAGCACACAAACACACAATCTCACAATCACACAATCACACAATCACACAATCACACAATCATACAATCACACAATCACACAATCACACAATCACACAATCACACAATCACACAATTACACAATCACACAATCACACAATCACACAATCACACAATCACACAATCACACAATCACACAATCACACAATCACACAATCACACAATCACACAATCACACAATCACACAATCACCTAATCACACAATCACACAATCTCACAACCACACAATCACGCAAGCACACAATCACTAAATCACACAATCACACACTCACACAATCACACAGTCACAATCACACAATCACAATCACACAATCACAATCACACAATCACAATCACACAATCACAATCACACAATCACAATCACACAACCACAATCACACAATCACAATCACACAACCACAATCACACAATCACAATCGCACAATCACAATCACACAATCGCAATCACACAATCACAATCATACAATCACACAAGCACACAATCACACAATCTCACAATTACACAATCACACAATCACACAATCACACAATCACACAATCACAATCGCACAATCACAATTACACAATCACACAATCACACAATCACACAATCACACAATCACACAATCACACAATCACACAATCACACAATCACACAATCACACAATCACACAATCACACAGTCACACAAACACACAATCACACAAACACACAGTCACACAATCACACAATCACAAAATCACACAATCACACAATCACACAATCACACAATCACAATCGCACAATCACAATTACACAATCACACAATCACACAATCACACAATCACACAATCACACAATCACACAATCACAATCGCACAGTCACAATTACACAATCACACAATCACACAATCACACAATCACACAATCACACAATCACACAATCACACAATCACACAATCACACAGTCACACAATCACACAATCACACAATCACACAATCACACAATCACACAATCACACAATCATCAATCACACAATCACACAATCCCACAACCACACAATCACACAATCACACAATCACACAGTCACAATCAAACAATCACAATCACACAATCACAATCACACAATCACAATCACACAATCAGAATCACACAATCACAATCACACAATCACACAAGCACACAAACACACAATCTCACAATCACACAATCACACAATCACACAATCACACAATCACACAATCACAATCGCACAATCACAATTACACAATCAGACAATCACACAATCACACAATCACACAATCACACAATCACACAATCACACAATCACACAATCACACAATCACACAATCACACAATCACACAATCACACAGTCACACAATCACACAATCACAAAATCACACAATCACACAATCACACAATCACACAATCACACAATCACAGAGTCACGCAATCACACAATCACACAATCACACAATCACACAATCACACAATCACAGAGTCACGCAATTACACAATCACACAATCACACAATCACACAATCACACAATCACCTAATCACACAATCACACAATCTCACAACCACACAATCACACAATCACACAATCACACAATCACACAATCACACAATCACAATCGCACAATCACAATTACACAATCACACAATCACACAATCACACAATCACACAATCACACAATCACACAATCACACAATCACACAGTCACACAATCACACAATCACACAATCACACAATCACACAATCACACAATCACACAATCACACAATCACCTAATCACACAATCACACAATCTCACAACCACACAATCACACAAGCACACAATCACTCAATCACACAATCACACACTCACACAATCACACAGCCACAATCACACAATCACAATCACACAATCACAATCACACAATCACAATCACACAATCACAATCACACAATCACAATCACACAATCACAATCACACAATCACAATCACACAACCACAATCACACAATCACAATCACACAATCTCACAATTACATAATCACACAATCACACAATCACACAATCACACAATCACACAATCACAATCGCACAATCACAATTACACAATCACACAATCACACAATCACACAATCACACAATCACACAACCACACAATCACACAATCACACAATCACACAATCACACAAACACACAATCACACAAACACACAGTCACACAATCACACAATCACAAAATCACACAATCACACAATCACACAATCACACAATCACACAATCACAATCGCACAATCACAATTACACAATCACACAATCACACAATCACACAATCACACAATCACACAATCACACAATCACACAATCACAATCGCACAATCACAATTACACAATCACACAATCACACAATCACACAATCACACAATCACACAATCACACAATCACACAATCACACAATCACACAATCACACAATCACGGTCACACAATGACACATTCACACAATCACACAATCACACAATCACACAGTCACACAATCACACAATCACACAATCACACAATCACACAATCACACAATCACACCATCACACAATCACACAATCACCTAATCACACAATCACACAATCTCACAACCACACAATCACACAATCACACAGTCACAATCAAACAATCACAATCACACAATCACAATCACACAATCTCAATCACACAATCACAATCACACAATCACACAAGCACGTAAACACACAATCTCACAATCACACAATCTCACAACCACACAATCACACAATCACAATCGCACAATCACAATTACACAATCACACAATCACACAATCTCACAACCACACAATCACACAATCACAATCGCACAATCACAATTACACAATCACACAATCACACAATCACACAATCACACAATCACTCAGTGACACAACCACACAATCACACAAGCACACAATCACTCAATTACACAATCACACACTCACACAACCACACAGTCACAATCACACAGTCACAATCACACAATCACAATCACACAATCACAATCACACAATCACAATCACACAATCACAATCACACAATCACAATCACACAATCACAATCACACAATCACAATCACACAATCACAATCACACAATCACAATCACACAATCACAATCACACAATCACAATCACACAACCACAATCACACAATCACAATCACACAATCTCACAATTACATAATCACACAATCACACAATCACACAATCACACAATCACACAATCACACAATCACACAATCACACAATCACACAATCACAATCGCACAATCACAATTACACAATCACACAATCACACAATCACACAATCACACAATCACACAATCACACAACCACACAATCACACAATCTCACAATCACACAATCACACAATCACACAATCACACAATCACACAATCACACAATCACACAATCACACAATCACACAATCACACAATCACACAATCACACAATCACACAATCACACAATCACACAATCACACAATCACCTAATCACACAATCACACAATCTCACAACCACACAATCACACAATCACACAATCACACAATCACAATCACACAATCACAATCACACAATCACAATCACACAATCACAATCACACAATCACAATCACACAATCACAATCACACAATCACACAAGCACACAAACACACAATCTCACAATCACACAATCACACAATCACACAATCACACAATCACACAATCACACAATCACACAATCACACAATCACCTAATCACACAATCACACAATCTCACAACCACACAATCACACAAGCACACAATCACACAATCACACAATCGCACAATCACAATTACACAATCACACAATCACACAATCACACAATCACACAATCACACAATCACACAATCACACAATCACACAATCACACAATCACACAATCACACAATCACACAATCACACAATCACACAATCACGGTCACACAATGACACATTCACACAATCACACAATCACACAATCACACAGTCACACAATCACACAATCACACAATCACACAATCACACAATCACACAATCACCTAATCACACAATCACACAATCTCACAACCACACAATCACACAATCACACAGTCACAATCAAACAATCACAATCACACAATCACAATCACACAATCTCAATCACACAATCACAATCACACAATCACACAAGCACGTAAACACACAATCTCACAATCACACAATCACAATCGCACAATCACAATTACACAATCACACAATCACACAATCACACAATCACACAATCACACAATCACTCAGTGACACAACCACACAATCACACAAGCACACAATCACTCAATTACACAATCACACACTCACACAACCACACAGTCACAATCACACAATCACAATCACACAATCACAATCACACAATCACAATCACACAATCACAATCACACAATCACAATCACACAATCACAATCACACAATCACAATCACACAATCACAATCACACAATCACAATCACACAATCACAATCACACAATCACAATCACACAAGCACAATCACACAATCACAATCACACAATCACAATCACACAATCACAATCACACAATCACAATCACACAATCACAATCACACAATCACAATCACACAATCACAATCACAGAATCACAATCACACAATCACAATCACACAATCACACAATCACACAATCACACAATCCCACAATCACACAATCACATAATTACACAATCACACAATCACACAATCACACAATCACACAATCACACAATCACACAATCACACAATCACACAATCACACAATCACACAATCACACAATCGCACAATCACAATTACACAATCACACAATCACACAATCACACAATCACACAATCACACAATCACACAATCACAATCGCACAATCACAACTACACAATCAGACAATCACACAATCACACAATCACACATCACAATCACACAATCACACAAGCACACAAACACACAATCTCACAATCACACAATCACACAATCACACAATCACACAATCACACAATCACACAATCACAATCGCACAATCACAATTACACAATCACACAATCACACAATCACACAATCACACAATCACACAACCACACAATCACACAATCTCACAATCACACAATCACACAATCACACAATCACACAATCACACAATCACACAATCACACAATCACACAATCACACAATCACACAATCACACAATCACACAACCACACAATCACACAAGGACACAATCACACAATCACACACACACACAATCACACAGTCACAATCACACAATCACAATCACACAATCACAATCACACAATCACAATCACACAATCACAATCACACAATCACACAAGCACACAAACACACAATCTCACAATCACACAATCACACAATCACACAATCACACAATCACACAATCACACAATCACACAATCACACAATCACACAATCACACAATCACACAATCACACAATCACACAATTACACAATCACACAATCACACAATCACACAATCACACAATCACACAATCACACAATCACACAATCACACAATCACACAATCACACAATCACACAATCACACAATCACACAATCACACAATCACCTAATCACACAATCACACAATCTCACAACCACACAATCACGCAAGCACACAATCACTCAATCACACAATCACACACTCACACAATCACACAGTCACAATCACACAATCACAATCACACAACCACAATCACACAATCACAATCGCACAATCACAATCACACAATCGCAATCACACAATCACAATCATACAATCACACAAGCACACAATCACACAATCTCACAATTACACAATCACACAATCACACAATCACACAATCACACAATCACAATCGCACAATCACAATTACACAATCACACAATCACACAATCACACAATCACACAATCACACAATCACACAATCACACAGTCACACAAACACACAATCACACAAACACACAGTCACACAATCACACAATCACAAAATCACACAATCACACAATCACACAATCACACAATCACAATCGCACAATCACAATTACACAATCACACAATCACACAATCACACAATCACACAATCACACAATCACACAATCACACAATCACAATCGCACAGTCACAATTACACAATCACACAATCACACAATCACACAATCACACAATCACACAATCACACAATCACACAATCACACAATCACACAATCACACAATCACACAATCACACAATCACACAGTCACACAATCACACAATCACACAATCACACAATCACACAATCACACAATCACACAATCATCAATCACACAATCACACAATCCCACAACCACACAATCACACAATCACACAATCACACAGTCACAATCAAACAATCACAATCACACAATCACAATCACACAATCACAATCACACAATCACAATCACACAATCACAATCACACAATCACAATCACACAATCACAATCACACAATCACAATCACACAATCACAATCACACAATCACAATCACACAATCACAATCACACAATCACACAAGCACGTAAACACACAATCTCACAATCACACAATCACACAATCACACAATCACACAATCACTATCGCACAATCACAATTACACAATCAGACAATCACACAATCACACAATCACACAATCACACAATCACACAATCACACAATCACACAATCACACAATCACACAGTCACACAATCACACAATCACAAAATCACACAATCACACAATCACGTAATCACACAATCACACAATCTCACAACCACCCAATCACACAATCACACAATCACTCAATCACACAATCACACAATCACACAATCACACAATCACACAATCACACAATCACGGTCACACAATGACACATTCACACAATCACACAATCACACAATCACACAGTCACACAATCACACAATCACACAATCACACAATCACACAATCACACAATCACCTAATCACACAATCACACAATCTCACAACCACACAATCACACAATCACACAGTCACAATCAAACAATCACAATCACACAATCACAATCACACAATCTCAATCACACAATCACAATCACACAATCACACAAGCACGTAAACACACAATCTCACAATCACACAATCACAATCGCACAATCACAATTACACAATCACACAATCACACAATCACACAATCACACAATCACTCAGTGACACAACCACACAATCACACAAGCACACAATCACTCAATTACACAATCACACACTCACACAACCACACAGTCACAATCACACAATCACAATCACACAATCACAATCACACAATCACAATCACACAATCACAATCACACAATCACAATCACACAATCACAATCACACAATCACAATCACACAATCACAATCACACAATCACAATCACACAATCACAATCACACAAGCACAATCACACAATCACAATCACACAATCACAATCACACAATCACAATCACACAATCACAATCACACAATCACAATCACAGAATCACAATCACACAATCACAATCACACAATCACACAATCACACAATCACACAATCCCACAATCACACAATCACATAATTACACAATCACACAATCACACAATCACACAATCACACAATCACACAATCACACAATCACACAATCACACAATCACACAATCACACAATCACACAATCACACAATCACAATCGCACAATCACAATTACACAATCACACAATCACACAATCACACAATCACACAATCACACAATCACACAATCACACAATCACACAATCACACAATCACACAATCACAATCGCACAATCACAACTACACAATCAGACAATCACACAATCACACAATCACACATCACAATCACACAATCACACAAGCACACAAACACACAATCTCACAATCACACAATCACACAATCACACAATCACACAATCACAATCGCACAATCACAATTACACAATCACACAATCACACAATCACACAATCACACAATCACACAATCACACAATCACACAATCACACAATCACACAATCACACAATCACACAATCACACAGTCACACAATCACACAATCACACAATCACACAATCACACAATCACACAATAACACAATCACACAATCACACAATCACCTAATCACACAATCACACAATCTCACAACCACACAATCACACAAGCACACAATCACTCAATCACACAATCACACACTCACACAATCACACAGTCACAATCACACTAACACAATCACACAATCACAATCACACAATCACAATCACACAATCACAATCACACAATCACAATCACACAATCACAATCACACAATCACAATAACACAACCACAATCACACAATCACAATCACACAATCTCACAATTACATAATCACACAATCACACAATCACACAATCACACAATCACACTATCACACAATCACACAATCACACAATCACAATCGCACAATCACAATTACACAATCACACAATCACACAATCACACAATCACACAATCACACAACCACACAATCACACAATCTCACAATCACACAATCACACAATCACACAATCACACAATCACACAATCACACAATCACACAATCACACAATCACACAATCACACAATCACACAATCACACAATCACACAATCACACAATCACACAACCACACAATCACACAAGGACACAATCACACAATCACACACACACACAATCACACAGTCACAATCACACAATCACAATCACACAATCACAATCACACAATCACAATCACACAATCACACAAGCACACAAACACACAATCTCACAATCACACAATCACACAATCACACAATCACACAATCACACAATCACACAATCACACAATCACACAATCACACAATCACACAATCACACAATTACACAATCACACAATCACACAATCACACAATCACACAATCACACAATCACACAATCACACAATCACACAATCACACAATCACACAATCACACAATCACACAATCACACAATCACCTAATCACACAATCACACAATCTCACAACCACACAATCACGCAAGCACACAATCACTAAATCACACAATCACACACTCACACAATCACACAGTCACAATCACACAATCACAATCACACAATCACAATCACACAATCACAATCACACAATCACAATCACACAATCACAATCACACAACCACAATCACACAATCACAATCACACAACCACAATCACACAATCACAATCGCACAATCACAATCACACAATCGCAATCACACAATCACAATCATACAATCACACAAGCACACAATCACACAATCTCACAATTACACAATCACACAATCACACAATCACACAATCACACAATCACAATCGCACAATCACAATTACACAATCACACAATCACACAATCACACAATCACACAATCACACAATCACACAATCACACAATCACACAATCACACAGTCACACAAACACACAATCACACAAACACACAGTCACACAATCACACAATCACAAAATCACACAATCACACAATCACACAATCACACAATCACAATCGCACAATCACAATTACACAATCACACAATCACACAATCACACAATCACACAATCACACAATCACACAATCACAATCGCACAGTCACAATTACACAATCACACAATCACACAATCACACAATCACACAATCACACAATCACACAATCACACAATCACACAATCACACAGTCACACAATCACACAATCACACAATCACACAATCACACAATCACACAATCACACAATCATCAATCACACAATCACACAATCCCACAACCACACAATCACACAATCACACAATCACACAGTCACAATCAAACAATCACAATCACACAATCACAATCACACAATCACAATCACACAATCACAATCACACAATCACACAAGCACGTAAACACACAATCTCACAATCACACAATCACACAATCGCACAATCACACAATCACACAATCACAATTACACAATCACACAATCACACAATCACACAATCGCACAATCACACAATCACACAATCACACAATCACACAATCTCACAACCACACAATCACACAAGCACACAATCACTCAATCACACAATCACACAATCACACAGTCACACAATCACACAATCACAAAATCACACAATCACACAATCACGTAATCACACAATCACACAATCTCACAACCACCCAATCACACAATCACACAATCACTCAATCACACAATCACACAATCACACAATCACACAATCACACAATCACACAATCACACAATCACACAATCACACAATCACACAATCACACAATCACACAATCACACAACCACACAATCACACAATGACACAATCACACAATCACACACACACACAATCACACAGTCACAATCACACAATCACAATCACACAATCACAATCACACAATCACAATCACACAATCACACAAGCACACAAACACACAATCTCGCAATCACACAATCACACAATCACAATCGCACAATCACAATTACACAATCACACAATCACACAGTCACAATCAAACAATCACAATCACACAATCACAATCACACAATCACAATCACACAATCACAATCACACAATCACAATCACACAATCACAATCACACAATCACAATCACACAATCACAATCACACAATCACAATCACACAATCACACAAGCACACAAACACACAATCTCACAATCACACAATCACACAATCACACAATCACACAATCACAATCGCACAATCACAATTACACAATCACACAATCACACAATCACACAATCACACAATCACTCAATCACACAATCACACAATCACACAATCACAATCGCACAATCACAATTACACAATCACACAATCACACAATCACACAATCACAATCGCACAATCACAATCACACAATCACACAATCACAATCGCACAATCACACAATCTCACAACCACACAATCACACAAGCACACAATCACTCAATTACACAATCACACACTCACACAACCACACAGTCACAATCACACAATCACAATCACACAATCACAATCACACAATCACAATCACACAATCACAATCACAGAATCACAATCACACAATCACAATCACACAATCACAATCACACAATCACAATCACACAATCACAATCACACAAGCACAATCACACAATCACAATCACACAATCACTATCACACAATCACAATCACACAATCACAATCACACAATCACAATCACAGAATCACAATCACACAATCACAATCACACAATCACACAATCACACAATCACACAATCCCACAATCACACAATCACACAATTACACAATCACACAATCACACAATCACACAATCACACAATCACACAATCACACAATCACACAATCACACAATCACACAATCACACAATCACACAATCACACAATCACAATCGCACAATCACAATTACAGAATCACACAATCACACAATCACACAATCACACAATCACACAATCACACAATCACACAATCACACAATCACACAATCACACAATCACACAATCACACAATCACACAATCACACAATCAAAGAATCACACAATCACAATCGCACAATCACAATTACACAATCAGACAATCACACAATCACACAATCACACAATCACACAATCACATAATCACACAATCACACAATCACACAGTCACACAATCACACAATCACAGAGTCACGCAATCACACAATCACACAATCACACAATCACACAATCACACAAACACACAATCACACAATCACCTAATCACACAATCACACAATCTCACAACCACACAATCACACAAGCACACAATCACTCAATCACACAATCACACACTCACACAATCACACAGTCACAATCACACAATCACAATCACACAATCACAATCACACAATCACAATCACACAATCACAATCACACAACCACAATCACACAATCACAATCACACAATCACAATCACACAATCACACAATCACAATCACACAATCACACAAGCACACAATCACACAATCACACAATCTCACAATTACACAATCACACAATCACACAATCACACAATCACACAATCACAATCGCACAATCACAATCACACAATCACAATCACACAATCACAATCACACAATCACAATCACACAATCACAATCACACAATCACAAGCACACAATCACAATCACACAATCACAATCACACAATCACAATCACACAATCACAATCACACAATCACAATCACACAATCACAATCACACAATCACAATCACACAATCACACAATCCCACAATCACACAATCACACAATCACACAATCACACAATCACACAATCACACAATCACACAATCACACAATCACACAATCACACAATCACACAATCACAATCGCACAATCACAATTACACAATCACACAATCACACAATCACACAATCACACAATCACACAATCACACAATCACACAATCTCACAACCACACAATCACACAAGCACACAATCACTCAATTACACAATCAGACACTCACACAATCACACAGTCACAATCACACAATCACAATCACACAATCACAATCACACAATCACAATCACACAATCACAATCACACAATCACAATCACACAATTACAATCACACAATCACAATCACACAATCACAATCACACAATCACAATCACACGATCACAATCACACAATCACAATCACACAATCACAATCACACAATCACAATCACACATCACAATCACACAATCACACAAGCACACAAACACACAATCTCACAATCACACAATCACACAATCACACAATCACACAATCACACAATCACACAATCACACAATCACAATCGCACAATCACAATTACACAATCACACAATCACACAATCACACAATCACACAATCACACAATCACACAATCACACAGTCACACAATCACACAATCACACAATCACACAATCACACAATCACACAATCACACAATCACACAATCACACAATCACACAATCACCTAATCACACAATCACACAATCTCACAACCACACAATCACACAAGCACACAATCACTCAATCACACAATCACACACTCACACAATCACACAGTCACAATCACACAATCACAATCACACAATCACAATCACACAATCACAATCACACAATCACAATCACACAATCACAATCACACAACCACAATCACGCAATCACAATCACACAATCTCACAATTACATAATCACACAATCACACAATCACACAATCACACAATAACACAATCACACAATCACACAGTCACACAATCACACAATCACAAAATCACACAATCACACAATCACACAATCACACAATCACAATCGCACAATCACAATTACACAATCACACAATCACACAATCACACAATCACACAATCACACAATCACACAATCACACAATCACAATCGCACAATCACAATTACACAATCACACAATCACACAATCACACAATCACACAATCACACAATCACACAATCACACAGTCACACAATCACACAATCACAAAATCACACAATCACACAATCACCTAATCACACAATCACACAATCTCACAACCACCCAATCACACAATCACACAATCACTCAATCACACAATCACACAATCACACAATCACACAATCACACAATCACACAATCACACAATCACACAACCACACGATCACACAATGACACAATCACACAATCACACACACACACAATCACACAGTCACAATCACACAATCACAATCACACAATCACAATCACACAATCACAATCACACAATCACACAAGCACACAAACACACAATCTCACAATCACACAATCACACAATCACACAATAGCAATCGCACAATCACAATTACACAATCAGACAATCACACAATCACACAATCACACATCACAATCACACAATCACACAAGCACACAAACACACAATCTCACAATCACACAATCACACAATCACACAATCACACAATCACAATCGCACAATCACAATTACACAATCACACAATCACACAATCACACAATCACACAATCACACAATCACACAATCACACAATCACACAATCACACAATCACACAATCACACAGTCACACAATCACACAATCACACAATCACACAATCACACAATCACACAATCACACAATCACACAATCACACAATCACCTAATCACACAATCACACAATCTCACAACCACACAATCACACAAGCACACAATCACTCAATCACACAATCACACACTCACACAATCACACAGTCACAATCACACAATCACAATCACACAATCACAATCACACAATCAGAATCACACAATCACAATCACACAATCACAATCACACAACCACAATCACACAATCACAATCACACAATCTCACAATTACATAATCACACAATCACACAATCACACAATCACACAATCACACAATCACAATCGCACAATCACAATTACACAATCACACAATCACACAACCACACAATCACACAATCACACAATCACACAATCACACAATCTCACAATCACACTATCACACAATCACACAATCACACAATCACACAATCACACAATCACACAATCACACAATCACACAATCACACAATCACACCATCACACTATCACACAATCACACAATCACACAATCACACAATCACACAATCACACAATCACACAATCACACAATCACACAATCACACAACCACACAATCACACAAGGACACAATCACACAATCACACACACACACAATCACACAGTCACAATCACACAATCACACAATCACAATCACACAATCACAATCACACAATCACACAAGCACACAAACACACAATCTCACAATCACACAATCACACAATCACACAATCACACAATCACACAATCACACAATCACACAATCACACAATCACACAATCACACAATCACACAATCACACAATTACACAATCACACAATCACACAATCACACAATCACACAATCACACAATCACACAATCACACAGTCACACAATCACACAATCACAAAATCACACAATCACACAATCACACAATCACACAATCACAATCGCACAATCACAATTACACAATCACACAATCACACAATCACACAATCACACAATCACACAATCACACAATCACAATCGCACAATCACAATTACACAATCACACAATCACACAATCACACAATCACACAATCACACAATCACACAATCACACAATCACACAATCACACAGTCACACAATCACACAATCACAAAATCACACAATCACACAATCACCTAATCACACAATCACACAATCTCACAACCACCCAATCACACAATCACACAATCACTCAATCACACAATCACACAATCACACAATCACACAATCACACAATCACACAATCACACAATCACACAATCACACAACCACACGATCACACAATGACACAATCACACAATCACACACACACACAATCACACAGTCACAATCACACAATCACAATCACACAATCACAATCACACAATCACAATCACACAATCACACAAGCACACAAACACACAATCTCACAATCACACAATCACACAATCACACAATAACAATCGCACAATCACAATTACACAATCAGACAATCACACAATCACACAATCACACATCACAATCACACAATCACACAAGCACACAAACACACAATCTCACAATCACACAATCACACAATCACACAATCACACAATCACAATCGCACAATCACAATTACACAATCACACAATCACACAATCACACAATCACACAATCACACAATCACACAATCACACAATCACACAATCACACAATCACACAGTCACACAATCACACAATCACACAATCACACAATCACACAATCACACAATCACACAATCACACAATCACACAATCACCTAATCACACAATCACACAATCTCACAACCACACAATCACACAAGCACACAATCACTCAATCACACAATCACACACTCACACAATCACACAGTCACAATCACACAATCACAATCACACAATCACAATCACACAATCACAATCACACAATCACAATCACACAATCACAATCACACAATCACAATCACACAACCACAATCACACAATCACAATCACACAATCTCACAATTACATAATCACACAATCACACAATCACACAATCACACAATCACACAATCACACAATCACAATCGCACAATCACAATTACACAATCACACAATCACACAATCACACAATCACACAATCACACAATCACACAATCACACAATCACACAATCACACAATCACACAATCACACAATCACACAATCACACAATCACACAATCACACAATCACACAATCACACAATCACACAATCACACAATCACACAATCACACAATCACACAATCACACAATCACACAATCACACAATCACACAATCACACAATCACACAATCACACAATCACACAATCACAATCACACAATCACAATCACACAATCACAATCACACAATCACAATCACACAACCACAATCACACAATCACAATCACACAATCACAATCACACAATCACAATCACACAAGCACAATCACACAATCAGACAATCACACAATCACACAATCACACATCACAATCACACAATCACACAAGCACACAATCACACAATCACACAATCACACAATCACACAATCACACAATCACAATCGCACAATCACAATTACACAATCAGACAATCACACAATCACACAATCACACATCACAATCACACAATCACACAAGCACACAAACACACAATCTCACAATCACACAATCACACAATCACACAATCACACAATCACAATCGCAAAATCACAATTACACAATCACACAATCACACAATCACACAATCACACAATCACACAGTCACACAATCACACAATCACACAATCACACAATCACACAATCACACAATCACACAATCACACAATCACACAATCACCTAATCACACAATCACACAATCTCACAACCACACAATCACACAAGCACACAATCACTCAATCACACAATCACACACTCACACAATCACACAGTCACAATCACACAATCACAATCACACAATCACAATCACACAATCACAATCACACAATCACAATCACACAATCACAATCACACAACCACAATCACACATTCACAATCACACAATCTCACAATTACATAATCACACAATCACACAATCACAATCGCACAATCACAATTACACAATCACACAATCACACAACCACACAATCACACAATCACACAATCACACAATCACACAATCTCACAATCACACAATCACACAATCACACAATCACACAATCACACAATCACACAATCACACAATCACACAATCACACAATCACACAATCACACAATCACACAATCACACAATCACACAATCACACAACCACACAATCACACAAGGACACAATCACACAATCACACACACACACAATCACACAGTCACAATCACACAATCACACAATCACAATCACACAATCACAATCACACAATCACACAAGCACACAAACACACAATCTCACAATCACGCAATCACACAATCACACAATCACACAATCACACAATCACACAATCACACAATCACACAATCACACAATCACACAATTACACAATCACACAATCACACAATCACACAATCACACAATCACACAATCACACAATCACACAATCACACAATCACACAATCACACAATCACACAATCACACAATCACACAATCACACAATCACACAATCACACAATCACACAATCACACAATCACACAATCACACAATCACACAATCACACAATCACACAATCACCTAATCACACAATCACACAATCTCACAACCACACAATCACGCAAGCACACAATCACTCAATCACACAATCACACACTCACACAATCACACAGTCACAATCACACAATCACCATCACACAATCACAATCACACAATCACAATCACACAATCACAATCACACAACCACAATCACACAATCACAATCACACAACCACAATCACACAATCACAATCGCACAATCACAATCACACAATCGCAATCACACAATCACAATCATACAATCACACAAGCACAAAATCACACAATCTCACAATTACACAATCACACAATCACACAATCACAATCGCACAATCACAATTACAGAATCACACAATCACACAATCACACAATCACACAATCACACAATCACACAGTCACACAAACACACAATCACACAAACACACAGTCACACAATCACACAATCACAAAATCACACAATCACACAATCACACAATCACACAATCACAATCGCACAATCACAATTACACAATCAAACAATCACACAATCACACAATCACACAATCACACAATCACACAATCACACAATCACACAATCAAAATCGCACTGTCACAATTACACAATCACACAATCACACAATCACACAATCACACAATCACACAATCACACAATCACACAATCACACAATCACACAGTCACACAATCACACAATCACACAATCACACAATCACACAATCACACAATCACACAATCATCAATCACACAATCACGGTCACACAATCACACATTCACACAATCACACAATCACACAGTCACACAATCACACAATCACACAATCACACAATCACACAATCACACAATCACCTAATCACACAATCACACAATCCCACAACCACACAATCACACAATCACACAATCACACAGTCACAATCAAACAATCACAATCACACAATCACAATCACACAATCACAATCACACAATCACAATCACACAATCACAATCACACAATCACAATCACACAATCACAATCACACAATCACAATCACACAATCAACATCACACAATCACAATCACACAATCACAATCACACAATCACAATCACACAATCACAATCACACAATCACAATCACACAATCACAATCACACAATCACAATCACACAATCACAATCACACAATCACAATCACACAATCACAATCACACAATCACAATCACACAATCACACAAGCACGTAAACACACAATCTCACAATCACACAATCACACAATCACACAATCACACAATCACTATCGCACAATCACAATTACACAATCAGACAATCACACAATCACACAATGACACAATCACACAATCACACAATCACACAATCACACAATCACACAGTCACACAATCACAAAATCACACAATCACAAAATCACACAATCACACAATCACCTAATCACACAATCACACAATATCACAACCACCCAATCACACAATCACACAATCACTCAATCACACAATCACACAATCACACAATCACACAATCACACAATCACACAACCACACAATCACACAAGGACACAATCACACAATCACACACACACACAATCACACAATCACACAATCACAATCACACAATCACAATCACACAATCACACAAGCACACAAACACACAATCTCACAATCACACAATCACACAATCACACAATCACACAATCACACAATCACAATCGCACAATCACAATTACACAATCACACAATCACACAATCACACAATCACACAATCACACAATCACACAATCACACAATCACACAATCACACAATCACACAATCACACAATCACACAATCACACAATCACACAATCACACAATCACTCAATCACACAATCACACAATCACACAATCACAATCGCACAATCACAATTACACAATCACACAATCACACAATCACACAATCACACAATCACAATCGCACAATCACAATTACACAATCAAACAATCACACAATCACACAATCACACAATCACACAATCACACAATCACACAATCACAATCGCACAGTCACAATTACACAATCACACAATCACACAATCACACAATCGCACAATCACACAATCACACAATCACACAATCACACAATCACACAATCACACAGTCACACAATTACACAATCACACAATCACACAATCACACAATCACACAATCACTCAATCACACAATCACACAATCACACAATCACAATCGCACAATCACAATTACACAATCACACAATCACACAATCACACAATCACACAATCACAATCGCACAATCACAATCACACAATCACACAATCACAATCGCACAATCACACAATCTCACAACCACACAACCACACAAGCACACAATCACTCAATTACACAATCACACACTCACACAACGACACAGTCACAATCACACAATCACAATCACACAATCACAATCACACAATCACAATCACACAATCACAATCACAGAATCACAATCACACAATCACAATCACACAATCACAATCACACAATCACAATCACACAATCACAATCACACAATCACAATCACACAAGCACAATCACACAATCACAATCACACAATCACAATCACACAATCACAATCACACAATCACAATCACACAATCACAATCACACAATCACAATCACAGAATCACAATCACACAATCACAATCACACAATCACACAATCACACAATCACACAATCCCACAATCACACAATCACACAATTACACAATCACACAATCACACAATCACACAATCACACAATCACACAATCACACAATCACACAATCACACAATCACACAATCACACAATCACAATCGCACAATCACAATTACAGAATCACACAATCACACAATCACACAATCACACAATCACACAACCACACAATCACACAATCACACAATCACACAATCACACAATCACACAATCACACAATCACACAATCACACAATCAAAGAATCACACAATCACAATCGCACAATCACAATTACACAATCAGACAATCACACAATCACACAATCACACAATCACACAATCACACAATCACACAATCACACAATCACACAATCACACAATCACAATCACACAACCACAATCACACAATCACAATCACACAATCACAATCACACAATCGCAATCACACAATCACAATCATACAATCACACAAGCACACAATCACACAATCACACAATCTCACAATTACACAATCACACAATCACACAATCACACAATCACACAATCACACAATCACACAATCACACAATCACACAATCACACAATCACACAATCACACAATCACACAATCAAAGAATCACACAATCACAATCGCACAATCACAATTACACAATCAGACAATCACACAATCACACAATCACACAATCACACAATCACACAATCACACAATCACACAATCACACAATCACACAATCACAATCGCACAGTCACAATTACACAATCACACAATCACACAATCACACAATCACACAATCACACAATCACACAATCACACAATCACACAATCACACAATCACACAGTCACACAATCACACAATCACACAATCATCAATCACACAATCACGGTCACACAATCACACATTCACACAATCACACAATCACACAATCACACAGTCACACAATCACACAATCACACAATCACACAATCACACAATCACAATCACACAATCACAATCACACAATCACAATCACACAATCACAATCACACAATCACAATCACACAATCACAATCACACAATCACAATCACACAATCACAATCACACAATCACAATCACACAATCACAATCACACAATCACAATCACACAATCACAATCACACAATCACAATCACACAATCACAATCACACAATCACAATCACACAATCACAATCACACAATCACAATCACACAATCACAATCACACAATCACAATCACACAATCACAATCACACAATCACAATCACACAATCACAATCACACAATCACAATCACACAATCACAATCACACAATCACAATCACACAATCACAATCACACAATCACAATCACACAATCGCAATCACACAATCACAATCACACAATCACAATCACACAATCACAATCACACAATCACAATCACACAATCACAATCACACAATCACAATCACACAATCACAATCACACAATCACAATCACACAATCACAATCACACAATCACACAATCACAATCACACAATCACAATCACACAATCACAATCACACAATCACAATCACACAATCACAATCACACAATCACAATCACACAATCACAATCACACAATCACAATCACACAATCACACAAGCACGTAAACACACAATCTCACAATCACACAATCACACAATCACACAATCACACAATCACTATCGCACAATCACAATTACACAATCAGACAATCACACAATCACACAATCATACAATCACACAATCACACAATCACACAATCACACAATCACACAGTCACACAATCACACAATCACAAAATCACACAGTCACAAAATCACACAATCACACAATCACCTAATCACACAATCACACAATATCACAACCACCCAATCACACAATCACACAATCACTCAATCACACAATCACACAATCACACAATCACACAATCACACAATCACACAACCACACAATCACACAAGGACACAATCACACAATCACACACACACACAATCACACAATCACACAATCACAATCACACAATCACAATCACACAATCACAATCACACAATCACACAAGCACACAAACACACAATCTCACAATCACACAATCACACAATCACACAATCACACAATCACAATCGCACAATCACAATTACACAATCACACAATCACACAATCACACAATCACACAATCACACAATCACACAATCACACAATCACACAATCACACAATCACACAATCACACAATCACACAATCACACAATCACACAATCACACAATCACACAATCACACAATCACACAATCACCTAATCACACAATCACACAATCTCACAACCACACAATCACGCAAGCACACAATCACTCAATCACACAATCACACACTCACACAATCACACAGTCACAATCACACAATCACAATCACACAATCACAATCACACAATCACAATCACACAATCACAATCACACAATCACAATCACACAACCACAATCACACAATCACAATCACACAACCACAATCACACAATCACAATCGCACAATCACAATCACACAATCGCAATCACACAATCACAATCACACAATCACAATCACACAATCACAATCACACAATCACAATCACACAATCACAATCACACAATCACAATCACACAATCACACAAGCACGTAAACACACAATCTCACAATCACACAATCACACAATCACACAATCACACAATCACTATCGCACAATCACAATTACACAATCAGACAATCACACAATCACACAATCACACAATCACACAATCACACAATCACACAATCACACAGTCACACAATCACACAATCACAAAATCACACAATCACAAAATCACACAATCACACAATCACCTAATCACACAATCACACAATATCACAACCACCCAATCACACAATCACACAATCACTCAATCACACAATCACACAATCACACAATCACACAATCACACAATCACACAACCACACAATCACACAAGGACACAATCACACAATCACACACACACACAATCACACAATCACACAATCACAATCACACAATCACAATCACACAATCACACAAGCACACAAACACACAATCTCACAATCACACAATCACACAATCACACAATCACACAATCACACAATCACAATCGCACAATCACAATTACACAATCACACAATCACACAATCACACAATCACACAATCACTCAATCACACAATCACACAATCACACAATCACACAATCCCACAATCACACAATCACACAATTACACAATCACACAATCACACAATCACACAATCACACAATCACACAATCACACAATCACACAATCACACAATCACACAATCACACAATCACACAATCACACAATCACACAATCACAATCACACAATCACAATTACACAATCACACAATCACACAATCACACAATCACACAATCACAATCGCACAATCACAATCACACAATCACACAATCACAATCGCACAATCACACAATCTCACAACCACACAATCACACAAGCACACAATCACTCAATTACACAATCACACACTCACACAACCACACAGTCACAATCACACAATCACAATCACACAATCACAATCACACAATCACAATCACAGAATCACAATCACACAATCACAATCACACAATCACAATCACACAATCACAATCACACAATCACAATCACACAAGCACAATCACACAATCACAATCACACAATCACAATCACACAATCACAATCACACAATCACAATCACACAATCACAATCACACAATCACAATCACAGAATCACAATCACACAATCACAATCACACAATCACACAATCACACAATCACACAATCACACAATCCCACAATCACACAATCACACAATTACACAATCACACAATCACACAATCACACAATCACACAATCACACAATCACACAATCACACAATCACACAATCACACAATCACACAATCACACAATCACACAATCACACAATCACACAATCACAATCGCACAATCACAATTACAGAATCACACAATCACACAATCACACAATCACACAATCACACAATCACACAATCACACAATCACACAATCACACAATCACACAATCACACAATCACACAATCACACAATCACACAATCACACAATCAAAGAATCACACAATCACAATCGCACAATCACAATTACACAATCAGACAATCACACAATCACACAATCACACAATCACACAATCACACAATCACACAATCACACAATCACACAATCACACAATCACACAATCACACAATCACAATCACACAACCACAATCACACAATCACAATCACACAATCACAATCACACAATCGCAATCACACAATCACAATCATACAATCACACAAGCACACAATCACACAATCACACAATCTAACAATTACACAATCACACAATCACACAATCACACAATCACACAATCACACAATCACAATCGCACAATCACAATTACACAATCACACAATCACACAATCACACAATCCCACAATCACACAATCACACAATTACACAATCACACAATCACACAATCACACAATCACACAATCACACAATCACACAATCACACAATCACACAATCACACAATCACACAATCACACAATCACAATCGCACAATCACAATTACAGAATCACACAATCACACAATCACACAATCACACAATCACACAATCACACAATCACACAATCACACAATCACACAATCACACAATCACACAATCACACAATCACACAATCACACAATCACACAATCAAAGAATCACACAATCACAATCGCACAATCACAATTACACAATCAGACAATCACACAATCACACAATCACACAATCACACAATCACACAATCACACAATCACACAATCACACAATCACACAATCACACAATCACACAATCACACAATCACACAATCACCTAATCACACAATCACACAATCTCACAACCACACAATCACACAAGCACACAATCACTCAATCACACAATCACACACTCACACAATCACACAGTCACAATCACACAATCACAATCACACAATCACAATCACACAATCACAATCACACAATCACAATCACACAATCACAATCACACAATCACAATCACACAACCACAATCACACAATCACAATCACACAATCTCACAATTACATAATCACACAATCACACAATCACACAATCACACAATCACACAATCACAATCGCACAATCACAATTACACAATCACACAATCACACAACCACACAATCACACAATCACACAATCACACAATCACACAATCTCACAATCACACAATCACACAATCACACAATCACACAATCACACAATCACACAATCACACAATCACACAATCACACAATCACACAATCACACCATCACACAATCACACAATCACACAATCACACAATCACACAATCACACAATCACACAATCACACAATCACACAATCACACAGTCACACAATCACACAACCACACAATCACACAAGGACAAAATCACACAATCACACACACACACAATCACACAGTCACAATCACACAATCACAATCACACAATCACAATCACACAATCACAATCACACAATCACACAAGCACACAAACACACAATCTCACAATCACACAATCACACAATCACACAATCACACAATCACACAATCACACAATCACACAATCACACAATCACACAATTACACAATCACACAATCACACAATCACACAATCACACAATCACACAATCACACAATCACACAATCACACAATCACACAATCACACAATCACACAATCACACAATCACACAATCACACAATCACACAATCACACAATCACACAATCACACAATCACACAATCACACAATCACGCAATCACACAATCACACAATCACACAATCACACAATCACACAATCACCTAATCACACAATCACACAATCTCACAACCACACAATCACGCAAGCACACAATCACTCAATCACACAATCACCCACTCACACAATCACACAGTCACAATCACACAATCACAATCACACAATCACAATCACACAATCACAATCACGCAATCACAATCACACAATCACAATCACACAACCACAATCACACAATCACAATCACACAACCACAATCACACAATCACACAATCACAATCGCACAATCACAATCACACAATCGCAATCACACAATCACACAAGCACACAATCACACAATCTCACAATTACACAATCACAGAATCACACAATCACAATCGCACAATCACAATTACAGAATCACACAATCACACAATCACACAATCACACAATCACACAATCACACAGTCACACAAACACACAATCACACAAACACACAGTCACACAATCACACAATCACAAAATCACACAATCACACAATCACACAATCACACAATCATACAATCACAATCACACAACCACAATCACACAATCACAATCGCACAATCACAATCACACAATCGCAATCACACAATCACAATCATACAATCACACAAGCACACAATCACACAATCACACAATCTCACAATTACACAATCACACAATCACACAATCACACAATCACACAATCACACAATCACACAATCACACAATCACACAATCAAAGAATCACACAATCACAATCGCACAATCACAATTACACAATCAGACAATCACACAATCACACAATCACACAATCACACAATCACACAATCACACAATCACACAATCACAATCGCACCGTCACAATTACACAATCACACAATCACACAATCACACAATCACACAATCACACAATCACACAATCACACAATCACACAATCACACAATCACACAGTCACAAAATCACACAATCACACAATCACACAATCACACAATCACACAATCACACAATCACAATCGCACAATCACAATTACACAATCACACAATCACACAACCACACAATCACACAATCACACAATCACACAATCACACAATCTCACAATCACACAATCACACAATCACACAATCACACAATCACACAATCACACAATCACACAATCACACAATCACACAATCACACAATCACACCATCACACAATCACACAATCACACAATCACACAATCACACAATCACACAATCACACAATCACACAATCACACAATCACACAATCACACAGTCACACAATCACACAACCACACAATCACACAAGGACAAAATCACACAATCACACACACACACAATCACACAGTCACAATCACACAATCACAATCACACAATCACAATCACACAATCACAATCACACAATCACACAAGCACACAAACACACAATCTCACAATCACACAATCACACAATCACACAATCACACAATCACACAATCACACAATCACACAATCACACAATCACACAATCACACAATTACACAATCACACAATCACACAATCACACAATCACACAATCACACAATCACACAATCACACAATCACACAATCACACAATCACACAATCACACAATCACACAATCACACAATCACACAATCACACAATCACACAATCACACAATCACACAATCACACAATCACACAATCACACAATCACGCAATCACACAATCACACAATCACACAATCACACAATCACACAATCACCTAATCACACAATCACACAATCTCACAACCACACAATCACGCAAGCACACAATCACTCAATCACACAATCACCCACTCACACAATCACACAGTCACAATCACACAATCACAATCACACAATCACAATCACACAATCACAATCACGCAATCACAATCACACAATCACAATCACACAACCACAATCACACAATCACAATCACACAACCACAATCACACAATCACACAATCACAATCGCACAATCACAATCACACAATCGCAATCACACAATCACACAAGCACACAATCACACAATCTCACAATTACACAATCACAGAATCACACAATCACAATCGCACAATCACAATTACAGAATCACACAATCACACAATCACACAATCACACAATCACACAATCACACAGTCACACAAACACACAATCACACAAACACACAGTCACACAATCACACAATCACAAAATCACACAATCACACAATCACACAATCACACAATCACACAATCACAATCACACAACCACAATCACACAATCACAATCGCACAATCACAATCACACAATCGCAATCACACAATCACAATCATACAATCACACAAGCACACAATCACACAATCACACAATCTCACAATTACACAATCACACAATCACACAATCACACAATCACACAATCACACAATCACACAATCACACAATCACACAATCACACAATCAAAGAATCACACAATCACAATCGCACAATCACAATTACACAATCAGACAATCACACAATCACACAATCACACAATCACACAATCACACAATCACACAATCACACAATCACAATCGCACAGTCACAATTACACAATCACACAATCACACAATCACACAATCACACAATCACACAATCACACAATCACACAATCACACAATCACACAATCACACAGTCACAAAATCACACAATCACACAATCACACAATCACACAATCACACAATCACACAATCATCAATCACACAATCACGGTCACACAATCACACATTCACACAATCACACAATCACACAATCACACAGTCACACAATCACACAATCACACAATCACACAATCACACAATCACAATCACACAATCACAATCACACAATCACAATCACACAATCACAATCACACAATCACAATCACACAATCACAATCACACAATCACAATCACACAATCACAATCACACAATCACAATCACACAATCACAATCACACAATCACAATCACACAATCACAATCACACAATCACAATCACACAATCACAATCACACAATCACAATCACACAATCACAATCACACAATCACAACCACACAATCACAATCACACAATCACAATCACACAATCACAATCACACAATCACAATCACACAATCACAATCACACAATCACAATCACACAATCACAATCACACAATCACAATCACACAATCACAATCACACAATCACAATCACACAATCACAATCACACAATCACAATCACACAATCACAATCACACAATCACAATCACACAATCACAATCACACAATCACAATCACACAATCACAATCACACAATCACAATCACACAATCACAATCACACAATCACAATCACACAATCACAATCACACAATCACACAAGCACGTAAACACACAATCTCACAATCACACAATCACACAATCACACAATCACACAATCACTATCGCACAATCACAATTACACAATCAGACAATCACACAATCACACAATCATACAATCACACAATCACACAATCACACAATCACACAATCACACAGTCACACAATCACACAATCACAAAATCACACAATCACAAAATCACACAATCACACAATCACCTAATCACACAATCACACAATATCACAACCACCCAATCACACAATCACACAATCACTCAATCACACAATCACACAATCACACAATCACACAATCACACAATCACACAACCACACAATCACACAAGGACACAATCACACAATCACACACACACACAATCACACAATCACACAATCACAATCACACAATCACAATCACACAATCACAATCACACAATCACACAAGCACACAAACACACAATCTCACAATCACACAATCACACAATCACACAATCACACAATCACAATCGCACAATCACAATTACACAATCACACAATCACACAATCACACAATCACACAATCACACAATCACACAATCACACAATCACACAATCACACAATCACACAATCACACAATCACACAATCACACAATCACACAATCACACAATCACACAATCACCTAATCACACAATCACACAATCTCACAACCACACAATCACGCAAGCACACAATCACTCAATCACACAATCACACACTCACACAATCACACAGTCACAATCACACAATCACAATCACACAATCACAATCACACAATCACAATCACACAATCACAATCACACAATCACAATCACACAACCACAATCACACAATCACAATCACACAACCACAATCACACAATCACAATCGCACAATCACAATCACACAATCGCAATCACACAATCACAATCACACAATCACAATCACACAATCACAATCACACAATCACAATCACACAATCACAATCACACAATCACAATCACACAATCACAATCACACAATCACACAAGCACGTAAACACACAATCTCACAATCACACAATCACACAATCACACAATCACACAATCACTATCGCACAATCACAATTACACAATCAGACAATCACACAATCACACAATCACACAATCACACAATCACACAATCACACAATCACACAATCACACAGTCACACAATCACACAATCACAAAATCACACAATCACAAAATCACACAATCACACAATCACCTAATCACACAATCACACAATATCACAACCACCCAATCACACAATCACACAATCACTCAATCACACAATCACACAATCACACAATCACACAATCACACAATCACACAACCACACAATCACACAAGGACACAATCACACAATCACACACACACACAATCACACAATCACACAATCACAATCACACAATCACAATCACACAATCACAATCACACAATCACAATCACACAATCACACAAGCACACAAACACACAATCTCACAATCACACAATCACACAATCACACAATCACACAATCACACAATCACAATCGCACAATCACAATTACACAATCACACAATCACACAATCACACAATCACACAATCACTCAATCACACAATCACACAATCACACAATCACACAATCCCACAATCACACAATCACACAATTACACAATCACACAATCACACAATCACACAATCACACAATCACACAATCACACAATCACACAATCACACAATCACACAATCACACAATCACACAATCACACAATCACACAATCACACAATCACACAATCACACAATCACACAATCACACAATCACAATCACACAATCACAATTACACAATCACACAATCACACAATCACACAATCACACAATCACAATCGCACAATCACAATCACACAATCACACAATCACAATCGCACAATCACACAATCTCACAACCACACAATCACACAAGCACACAATCACTCAATTACACAATCACACACACACACAACCACACAGTCACAATCACACAATCACAATCACACAATCACAATCACACAATCACAATCACAGAATCACAATCACACAATCACAATCACACAATCACAATCACACAATCACAATCACACAATCACAATCACACAAGCACAATCACACAATCACAATCACACAATCACAATCACACAATCACAATCACACAATCACAATCACACAATCACAATCACAGAATCACAATCACACAATCACAATCACACAATCACACAATCACACAATCACACAATCACACAATCCCACAATCACACAATCACACAATTACACAATCACACAATCACACAATCACACAATCACACAATCACACAATCACACAATCACACAATCACACAATCACACAATCACACAATCACACAATCACACAATCACACAATCACACAATCACAATCGCACAATCACAATTACAGAATCACACAATCACACAATCACACAATCACACAATCACACAATCACACAATCACACAATCACACAATCACACAATCACACAATCACACAATCACACAATCACACAATCAAAGAATCACACAATCACAATCGCACAATCACAATTACACAATCAGACAATCACACAATCACACAATCACACAATCACACAATCACACAATCACACAATCACACAATCACACAATCACACAATCACAATCACACAACCACAATCACACAATCACAATCACACAATCACAATCACACAATCGCAATCACACAATCACAATCATACAATCACACAAGCACACAATCACACAATCACACAATCTAACAATTACACAATCACACAATCACACAATCACACAATCACACAATCACACAATCACACAATCACACAATCACAATCGCACAATCACAATTACACAATCACACAATCACACAATCACACAATCCCACAATCACACAATCACACAATTACACAATCACACAATCACACAATCACACAATCACACAATCACACAATCACACAATCACACAATCACACAATCACACAATCACACAATCACACAATCACACAATCACACAATCACACAATCACAATCGCACAATCACAATTACAGAATCACACAATCACACAATCACACAATCACACAATCACACAATCACACAATCACACAATCACACAATCACACAATCACACAATCACACAATCACACAATCACACAATCACACAATCAAAGAATCACACAATCACAATCGCACAATCACAATTACACAATCAGACAATCACACAATCACACAATCACACAATCACACAATCACACAATCACACAATCACACAATCACACAATCACACAATCACACAATCACACAATCACCTAATCACACAATCACACAATCTCACAACCACACAATCACACAAGCACACAATCACTCAATCACACAATCACACACTCACACAATCACACAGTCACAATCACACAATCACAATCACACAATCACAATCACACAATCACAATCACACAATCACAATCACACAATCACAATCACACAATCACAATCACACAACCACAATCACACAATCACAATCACACAATCTCACAATTACATAATCACACAATCACACAATCACACAATCACACAATCACACAATCACAATCGCACAATCACAATTACACAATCACACAATCACACAACCACACAATCACACAATCACACAATCACACAATCACACAATCTCACAATCACACAATCACACAATCACACAATCACACAATCACACAATCACACAATCACACAATCACACAATCACACAATCACACAATCACACCATCACACAATCACACAATCACACAATCACACAATCACACAATCACACAATCACACAATCACACAATCACACAATCACACAATCACACAGTCACACAATCACACAATCACACAATCACACAATCACACAATCTACAATCATCAATCACACAATCACGGTCACACAATCACACATTCACACAATCACACATTCACACAATCACACAATCACACAGTCACACAATCACACAATCACACAATCACACAATCACACCATCACACAATCACCTAATCACACAATCACACAATCCCACAACCACACAATCACACAATCACACAATCACACAGTCACAATCAAACAATCACAATCACACAATCACAATCACACAATCACAATCACACAATCACAATCACACAATCACAATCACACAATCACAATCACACAATCACAATCACACAATCACAATCACACAATCACAATCACACAATCACAATCACACAATCACAATCACACAATCACAATCACACAATCACAATCACACAATCACAATCACACAATCACAATCACACAATCACAATCACACAATCACAATCACACAATCACAATCACACAATCACAATCACACAATCACAATCACACAATCACAATCACACAATCACAATCACACAATCACAATCACACAATCACAATCACACAATCACAATCACACAATCACAATCACACAATCACAATCACACAATCACAATCACACAATCACAATCACACAATCACAATCACACAATCACAATCACACAATCACAATCACACAATCACAATCACACAATCACAATCACACAATCACAATCACACAATCACAATCACACAATCACAATCACACAATCACAATCACACAATCACAATCACACAATCACAATCACACAATCACAATCACACAATGACAATCACACAATCACAATCACACAATCACAATCACACAATCACAATCACACAATCACAATCACACAATCACAATCACACAATCACAATCACACAATCACAATCACACAATCACAATCACACAATCACAATCACACAATCACAATCACACAATCACAATCACACAATCACAATCACACAATCACAATCACACAATCACAATCACACAATCACAATCACACAATCACAATCACACAATCACAATCACACAATCACACAATCACACAATCACACAATCACACAATCACACAGTCACACAATCACACAGTCACAAAATCACACAATCACACAATCACCTAATCACACAATCACACAATATCACAACCACCCAATCACACAATCACACAATCACTCAATCACACAATCACACAATCACACAATCACACAATCACACAACCACACAATCACACAAGGACACAATCACACAATCACACACACACACAATCACACAATCACACAATCACAATCACACAATCACAATCACACAATCACAATCACACAATCACACAAGCACACAAACACACAATCTCACAATCACACAATCACACAATCACACAATCACACAATCACAATCGCACAATCACAATTACACAATCACACAATCACACAATCACACAATCACACAATCACTCAATCACACAATCACACAATCACACAATCACAATCGCACAATCACAATTACACAATCACACAATCACACAATCACACAATCACACAATCACAATCGCACAATCACAATCACACAATCACACAATCACACAATCACAATCGCACAATCACACAATCTCACAACCACACAATCACACAAGCACACAATCACTCAATTACACAATCACACACTCACACAACCACACAGTCACAATCACACAATCACAATCACACAATCACAATCACACAATCACAATCACACAATCACAATCACACAATCACAATCACAGAATCACAATCACACAATCACAATCACACAATCACAATCACACAATCACAATCACACAATCACAATCACACAAGCACAATCACACAATCACAATCACACAATCACAATCACACAATCACAATCACACAATCACAATCACAGAATCACAATCACACAATCACAATCACACAATCACACAATCACACAATCACACAATCCCACAATCACACAATCATACAATCACACAATCACACAATCACACAATCACACAATCACACAATCACACAATCACACAATCACACAATCAAAGAATCACACAATCACAATCGCACAATCACAATTACACAATCAGACAATCACACAATCACACAATCACACAATCACACAATCACACAATCACACAATCACACAATCACAATCGCACCGTCACAATTACACAATCACACAATCACACAATCACACAATCACACAATCACACAATCACACAATCACACAATCACACAATCACACAATCACACAATCACACAGTCACAAAATCACACAATCACACAATCACACAATCACACAACCACACAATCACACAATCACACAATCACACAATCACACAATCTCACAATCACACAATCACACAATCACACAATCACACAATCACACAATCACACAATCACACAATCACACAATCACACAATCACACAATCACACCATCACACAATCACACAATCACACAATCACACAATCACACAATCACACAATCACACAATCACACAATCACACAATCACACAATCACACAATCACACCATCACACAATCACACAATCACACAATCACACAATCACACAATCACACAATCACACAATCACACAATCACACAATCACACAATCACACAGTCACACAATCACACAACCACACAATCACACAAGGACAAAATCACACAATCACACACACACACAATCACACAGTCACAATCACACAATCACAATCACACAATCACAATCACACAATCACAATCACACAATCACACAAGCACACAAACACACAATCTCACAATCACACAATCACACAATCACACAATCACACAATCACACAATCACACAATCACACAATCACACAATCACACAATCACACAATTACACAATCACACAATCACACAATCACACAATCACACAATCACACAATCACACAATCACACAATCACACAATCACACAATCACACAATCACACAATCACACAATCACACAATCACACAATCACACAATCACACAATCACACAATCACACAATCACACAATCACACAATCACGCAATCACACAATCACACAATCACACAATCACACAATCACACAATCACCTAATCACACAATCACACAATCTCACAACCACACAATCACGCAAGCACACAATCACTCAATCACACAATCACCCACTCACACAATCACACAGTCACAATCACACAATCACAATCACACAATCACAATCACACAATCACAATCACGCAATCACAATCACACAATCACAATCACACAACCACAATCACACAATCACAATCACACAACCACAATCACACAATCACACAATCACAATCGCACAATCACAATCACACAATCGCAATCACACAATCACACAAGCACACAATCACACAATCTCACAATTACACAATCACAGAATCACACAATCACAATCGCACAATCACAATTACAGAATCACACAATCACACAATCACACAATCACACAATCACACAATCACACAGTCACACAAACACACAATCACACAAACACACAGTCACACAATCACACAATCACAAAATCACACAATCACACAATCACACAATCACACAATCACACAATCACAATCACACAACCACAATCACACAATCACAATCGCACAATCACAATCACACAATCGCAATCACACAATCACAATCATACAATCACACAAGCACACAATCACACAATCACACAATCTCACAATTACACAATCACACAATCACACAATCACACAATCACACAATCACACAATCACACAATCACACAATCACACAATCACACAATCAAAGAATCACACAATCACAATCGCACAATCACAATTACACAATCAGACAATCACACAATCACACAATCACACAATCACACAATCACACAATCACACAATCACACAATCACAATCGCACAGTCACAATTACACAATCACACAATCACACAATCACACAATCACACAATCACACAATCACACAATCACACAATCACACAATCACACAATCACACAGTCACAAAATCACACAATCACACAATCACACAATCACACAATCACACAATCACACAATCATCAATCACACAATCACGGTCACACAATCACACATTCACACAATCACACAATCACACAATCACACAGTCACACAATCACACAATCACACAATCACACAATCACACAATCACAATCACACAATCACAATCACACAATCACAATCACACAATCACAATCACACAATCACAATCACACAATCACAATCACACAATCACAATCACACAATCACAATCACACAATCACAATCACACAATCACAATCACACAATCACAATCACACAATCACAATCACACAATCACAATCACACAATCACAATCACACAATCACAATCACACAATCACAATCACACAATCACAACCACACAATCACAATCACACAATCACAATCACACAATCACAATCACACAATCACAATCACACAATCACAATCACACAATCACAATCACACAATCACAATCACACAATCACAATCACACAATCACAATCACACAATCACAATCACACAATCACAATCACACAATCACAATCACACAATCACAATCACACAATCACAATCACACAATCACAATCACACAATCACAATCACACAATCACAATCACACAATCACAATCACACAATCACAATCACACAATCACAATCACACAATCACAATCACACAATCACACAAGCACGTAAACACACAATCTCACAATCACACAATCACACAATCACACAATCACACAATCACTATCGCACAATCACAATTACACAATCAGACAATCACACAATCACACAATCATACAATCACACAATCACACAATCACACAATCACACAATCACACAGTCACACAATCACACAATCACAAAATCACACAATCACAAAATCACACAATCACACAATCACCTAATCACACAATCACACAATATCACAACCACCCAATCACACAATCACACAATCACTCAATCACACAATCACACAATCACACAATCACACAATCACACAATCACACAACCACACAATCACACAAGGACACAATCACACAATCACACACACACACAATCACACAATCACACAATCACAATCACACAATCACAATCACACAATCACAATCACACAATCACACAAGCACACAAACACACAATCTCACAATCACACAATCACACAATCACACAATCACACAATCACAATCGCACAATCACAATTACACAATCACACAATCACACAATCACACAATCACACAATCACACAATCACACAATCACACAATCACACAATCACACAATCACACAATCACACAATCACACAATCACACAATCACCTAATCACACAATCACACACTCACACAATCACACAGTCACAATCACACAATCACAATCACACAATCACAATCACACAATCACAATCACACAATCACAATCACACAATCACAATCACACAACCACAATCACACAATCACAATCACACAACCACAATCACACAATCACAATCGCACAATCACAATCACACAATCGCAATCACACAATCACAATCACACAATCACAATCACACAATCACAATCACACAATCACAATCACACAATCACAATCACACAATCACAATCACACAATCACAATCACACAATCACACAAGCACGTAAACACACAATCTCACAATCACACAATCACACAATCACACAATCACACAATCACTATCGCACAATCACAATTACACAATCAGACAATCACACAATCACACAATCACACAATCACACAATCACACAATCACACAATCACACAATCACACAGTCACACAATCACACAATCACAAAATCACACAATCACAAAATCACACAATCACACAATCACCTAATCACACAATCACACAATATCACAACCACCCAATCACACAATCACACAATCACTCAATCACACAATCACACAATCACACAATCACACAATCACACAATCACACAACCACACAATCACACAAGGACACAATCACACAATCACACACACACACAATCACACAATCACACAATCACAATCACACAATCACAATCACACAATCACAATCACACAATCACAATCACACAATCACACAAGCACACAAACACACAATCTCACAATCACACAATCACACAATCACACAATCACACAATCACACAATCACAATCGCACAATCACAATTACACAATCACACAATCACACAATCACACAATCACACAATCACTCAATCACACAATCACACAATCACACAATCACACAATCCCACAATCACACAATCACACAATTACACAATCACACAATCACACAATCACACAATCACACAATCACACAATCACACAATCACACAATCACACAATCACACAATCACACAATCACACAATCACACAATCACACAATCACACTATCACACAATCACACAATCACACAATCACACAATCACAATCACACAATCACAATTACACAATCACACAATCACACAATCACACAATCACACAATCACAATCGCACAATCACAATCACACAATCACACAATCACAATCGCACAATCACACAATCTCACAACCACACAATCACACAAGCACACAATCACTCAATTACACAATCACACACACACACAACCACACAGTCACAATCACACAATCACAATCACACAATCACAATCACACAATCACAATCACAGAATCACAATCACACAATCACAATCACACAATCACAATCACACAATCACAATCACACAATCACAATCACACAAGCACAATCACACAATCACAATCACACAATCACAATCACACAATCACAATCACACAATCACAATCACACAATCACAATCACAGAATCACAATCACACAATCACAATCACACAATCACACAATCACACAATCACACAATCACACAATCCCACAATCACACAATCACACAATTACACAATCACACAATCACACAATCACACAATCACACAATCACACAATCACACAATCACACAATCACACAATCACACAATCACACAATCACACAATCACACAATCACAATCGCACAATCACAATTACAGAATCACACAATCACACAATCACACAATCACACAATCACACAATCACACAATCACACAATCACACAATCACACAATCACACAATCACACAATCACACAATCACACAATCACACAATCAAAGAATCACACAATCACAATCGCACAATCACAATTACACAATCAGACAATCACACAATCACACAATCACACAATCACACAATCACACAATCACACAATCACACAATCACACAATCACACAATCACAATCACACAACCACAATCACACAATCACAATCACACAATCACAATCACACAATCGCAATCACACAATCACAATCATACAATCACACAAGCACACAATCACACAATCACACAATCTAACAATTACACAATCACACAATCACACAATCACACAATCACACAATCACACAATCACAATCGCACAATCACAATTACACAATCACACAATCACACAATCACACAATCCCACAATCACACAATCACACAATTACACAATCACACAATCACACAATCACACAATCACACAATCACACAATCACACAATCACACAATCACACAATCACACAATCACACAATCACACAATCACACAATCACACAATCACACAATCACAATCGCACAATCACAATTACAGAATCACACAATCACACAATCACACAATCACACAATCACACAATCACACAATCACACAATCACACAATCACACAATCACACAATCACACAATCACACAATCACACAATCAAAGAATCACACAATCACAATCGCACAATCACAATTACACAATCAGACAATCACACAATCACACAATCACACAATCACACAATCACACAATCACACAATCACACAATCACACAATCACACAATCACACAATCACACAATCACCTAATCACACAATCACACAATCTCACAACCACACAATCACACAAGCACACAATCACTCAATCACACAATCACACACTCACACAATCACACAGTCACAATCACACAATCACAATCACACAATCACAATCACACAATCACAATCACACAATCACAATCACACAATCACAATCACACAATCACAATCACACAACCACAATCACACAATCACAATCACACAATCTCACAATTACATAATCACACAATCACACAATCACACAATCACACAATCACACAATCACAATCGCACAATCACAATTACACAATCACACAATCACACAACCACACAATCACACAATCACACAATCACACAATCACACAATCTCACAATCACACAATCACACAATCACACAATCACACAATCACACAATCACACAATCACACAATCACACAATCACACAATCACACAATCACACCATCACACAATCACACAATCACACAATCACACAATCACACAATCACACAATCACACAATCACACAATCACACAGTCACACAATCACACAATCACACAATCACACAATCACACAATCTACAATCATCAATCACACAATCACGGTCACACAATCACACATTCACACAATCACACATTCACACAATCACACAATCACACAGTCACACAATCACACAATCACACAATCACACAATCACACCATCACACAATCACCTAATCACACAATCACACAATCCCACAACCACACAATCACACAATCACACAATCACACAGTCACAATCAAACAATCACAATCACACAATCACAATCACACAATCACAATCACACAATCACAATCACACAATCACAATCACACAATCACAATCACACAATCACAATCACACAATCACAATCACACAATCACAATCACACAATCACAATCACACAATCACAATCACACAATCACAATCACACAATCACAATCACACAATCACAATCACACAATCACAATCACACAATCACAATCACACAATCACAATCACACAATCACAATCACACAATCACAATCACACAATCACAATCACACAATCACAATCACACAATCACAATCACACAATCACAATCACACAATCACAATCACACAATCACAATCACACAATCACAATCACACAATCACAATCACACAATCACAATCACACAATCACAATCACACAATCACAATCACACAATCACAATCACACAATCACAATCACACAATCACAATCACACAATCACAATCACACAATCACAATCACACAATCACAATCACACAATCACAATCACACAATCACAATCACACAATCACAATCACACAATCACAATCACACAATCACAATCACACAATCACAATCACACAATCACAATCACACAATGACAATCACACAATCACAATCACACAATCACAATCACACAATCACAATCACACAATCACAATCACACAATCACAATCACACAATCACAATCACACAATCACAATCACACAATCACAATCACACAATCACAATCACACAATCACAATCACACAATCACAATCACACAATCACAATCACACAATCACAATCACACAATCACAATCACACAATCACAATCACACAATCACAATCACACAATCACAATCACACAATCACAATCACACAATCACAATCACACAATCACAATCACACAATCACAATCACACAATCACAATCACACAATCACAATCACACAATCACAATCACACAATCACAATCACACAATCACAATCACACAATCACAATCACACAATCACAATCACACAATCACAATCACACAATCACAATCACACAATCACAATCACACAATCACAATCACACAATCACAATCACACAATCACAATCACACAATCACAATCACACAATCACAATCACACAATCACAATCACACAATCACACAAGCACGTAAACACACAATCTCACAATCACACAATCACACAATCACACAATCACACAATCACTATCGCACAATCACAATTACACAATCAGACAATCACACAATCACACAATCACACAATCACACAATCACACAATCACACAATCACACAATCACACAGTCACACAATCACACAGTCACAAAATCACACAATCACACAATCACCTAATCACACAATCACACAATATCACAACCACCCAATCACACAATCACACAATCACTCAATCACACAATCACACAATCACACAATCACACAATCACACAACCACACAATCACACAAGGACACAATCACACAATCACACACACACACAATCACACAATCACACAATCACAATCACACAATCACAATCACACAATCACAATCACACAATCACACAAGCACACAAACACACAATCTCACAATCACACAATCACACAATCACACAATCACACAATCACAATCGCACAATCACAATTACACAATCACACAATCACACAATCACACAATCACACAATCACTCAATCACACAATCACACAATCACACAATCACAATCGCACAATCACAATTACACAATCACACAATCACACAATCACACAATCACACAATCACAATCGCACAATCACAATCACACAATCACACAATCACACAATCACAATCGCACAATCACACAATCTCACAACCACACAATCACACAAGCACACAATCACTCAATTACACAATCACACACTCACACAACCACACAGTCACAATCACACAATCACAATCACACAATCACAATCACACAATCACAATCACACAATCACAATCACACAATCACAATCACAGAATCACAATCACACAATCACAATCACACAATCACAATCACACAATCACAATCACACAATCACAATCACACAAGCACAATCACACAATCACAATCACACAATCACAATCACACAATCACAATCACACAATCACAATCACAGAATCACAATCACACAATCACAATCACACAATCACACAATCACACAATCACACAATCCCACAATCACACAATCATACAATCACACAATCACACAATCACACAATCACACAATCACACAATCACACAATCACACAATCACACAATCAAAGAATCACACAATCACAATCGCACAATCACAATTACACAATCAGACAATCACACAATCACACAATCACACAATCACACAATCACACAATCACACAATCACACAATCACACAATCACAGAGTCACGCAATCACACAATCACACAATCACACAATCACACAATCACACAATCACCTAATCACACAATCACACAATCTCACAACCACACAATCACACAATCACACAATCACTCAATCACACAATCACACAATCACACAATCACACAATCACACAACCACACAATCACACAATCACACACACACACAATCACACAGTCACAATCACACAATCACAATCACACAATCACAATCACACAATCACAATCACACAATCACAATCACACAATCACAATCACACAATCACAATCACACAATCGCAATCACACAATCACAATCACACAATCACAATCACACATCACAATCACACAATCACACAAGCACACAAACACACAATCTCACAATCACACAATCACACAATCACACAATCACACAATCACACAATCACAATCGCACAATCACAATTACACAATCACACAATCACACAATCACACAATCACACAATCACACAATCACACAATCACACAATCACACAGTCACACAATCACACAATCACACAATCACACAATCACACAATCACCTAATCACACAATCACACAATCTCACAACCACACAATCACACAAGCACACAATCACTCAATCACACAATCACACACTCACACAATCACACAGTCACAATCACACAATCACAATCACACAATCACAATCACACAATCACAATCACACAATCACAATCACACAACCACAATCACACAATCACAATCACACAATCACAATCACACAATCACACAATCACAATCACACAATCACACAAGCACACAATCACACAATCACACAATCTCACAATTACACAATCACACAATCACACAATCACACAATCACACAATCACACAATCACAATCGCACAATCACAATTACACAATCACACAATCACACAATCACACAATCACACAACCACACAACCACACAACCACACAATCATACAAGCACACAATCACTCAATCACACACTCACACAATCACACAGTCACAATCACACAATCACAATCACACAATCACAATCACACAATCACAATCACACAATCACAATCACACAATCACAATCACACAATCACAATCACACAATCACAATCACACAATCACAATCACACAATCACAATCACACAATCACAATCACACAATCACAATCACACAATCACACAATCCCACAATCACACAATCACCTAATCACACAATCACAATCACACAATCACAATCACACAATCACACAAGCACACAAACACACAATCTCACAATCACACAATCACACAATCACACAATCACACAATCACAATCGCACAATCACAATTACACAATCACACAATCACACAATCACACAATCACACAATCACTCAATCACACAATCACACAATCACACAATCACAATCGCACAATCACAATTACACAATCACACAATCACACAATCACACAATCACACAATCACAATCGCACAATCACAATCACACAATCACACAATCACACAATCACAATCGCACAATCACAATCACACAATCACACAATCACAATCGCACAATCACACAATCTCACAACCACACAATCACACAAGCACACAATCACTCAATTACACAATCACACACTCACACAACCACACAGTCACAATCACACAATCACAATCACACAATCACAATCACACAATCACAATCACACAATCACAATCACAGAATCACAATCACACAATCACAATCACACAATCACAATCACACAATCACAATCACACAATCACAATCACACAAGCACAATCACACAATCACAATCACACAATCACAATCACACAATCACAATCACACAATCACAATCACACAATCACAATCACAGAATCACAATCACACAATCACAATCACACAATCACACAATCACACAATCACACAATCCCACAATCACACAATCATACAATTACACAATCACACAATTACACAATCACACAATCACACAATCACACAATCACTATCGCACAATCACAATTACAGAATCACACAATCACACAATCACACAATCACACAATCACACAATCACACAATCACACAATCACACAATCACACAATCACACAATCACACAATCACACAATCACACAATCAAAGAATCACACAATCACAATCGCACAATCACAATTACACAATCAGACAATCACACAATCACACAATCACACAATCACACAATCACACAATCACACAATCACACAATCACACAATCACACAATCACACAATCACACAATCACAGAGTCACGCAATCACACAATCACACAATCACACAATCACACAATCACACAATCACCTAATCACACAATCACACAATCTCACAACCACACAATCACACAATCACACAATCACACAATCACACAATCACACAATCACACAATCACACAATCACACAATCACACAATCACACAATCACACAATCACACAATCACACAATCAAAGAATCACACAATCACAATCGCACAATCACAATTACACAATCAGACAATCACACAATCACACAATCACACAATCACACAATCACACAATCACACAATCACACAACCACACAATCACACAATCACACACACACACAATCACACAGTCACAATCACACAATCACAATCACACAATCACAATCACACAATCACAATCACACAATCACAATCACACAATCACAATCACACAATCACAATCACACAATCACACTCACACAATCACAATCACACAATCACAATCACACATCACAATCACACAATCACACAAGCACACAAACACACAATCTCACAATCACACAATCACACAATCACACAATCACACAATCACACAATCACACAATCACAATCGCACAATCACAATTACACAATCACACAATCACACAATCACACAATCACACAATCACACAATCACACAATCACACAGTCACACAATCACACAATCACACAATCACACAATCACACAATCACACAATCACACAATCACACAATCACCTAATCACACAATCACACAATCTCACAACCACACAATCACACAAGCACACAATCACTCAATCACACAATCACACACTTACACAATCACACACTTACACAATCACACAGTCACAATCACACAATCACAATCACACAATCACAATCACACAATCACAATCACACAATCACAATCACACAATCACAATCACACAATCACAATCACACAATCACAATCACACAATCACAATCACACAATCACAATCACACAATCACACAAGCACACAATCACACAATCACACAATCACACAATCACACAATCACAATCGCACAATCACAATTACACAATCACACAATCACACAATCACACAATCACACAATCACACAATCACACAGTCACACAATCACACAATCACACAATCACACAATCACAATCACACAATCACACAAGCACGTAAACACACAACCTTACAATCACACAATCACACAATCACATAATCACTATCGCACAATCACAATTACACAATCAGACAATCACACAATCACACAATCACACAATCACACAATCACACAATCACACAATCACACAATCACACAATCACACAGTCACACAATCACGCAATCACAAAATCACACAATCACACAATCACCTAATCACACAATCACACAATCTCACAACCACCCAATCACACAATCACACAATCACTCAATCACACAATCACACAATCACACAATCACACAATCACAATCACACAATCACAATCACACAATCACAATCACACAATCACAATCACACAATCACAATCACACAATCACAATCACACAATCACAATCACACAATCACAATCACACAATCACAATCACACAATCACAATCACACAATCACAATCACACAATCACAATCACACAATCACAATCACACAATCACACAAGCACACAAACACACAATCTCACAATCACACAATCACACAATCACACTATCACACAATCACAATCGCACAATCACAATTACACAATCACACAATCACACAATCACACAATCACACAATCACTCAATCACACAATCACACAATCACACAATCACAATCGCACAATCACAATTACACAATCACACAATCACACAATCACACAATCACACAATCACACAATCACACAATCACAATCGCACAATCACAATCACACAATCACACAATCACACAATCACACAATCACACAGTCACACAATCACACAATCACACAATCACACAATCACACAATCACACAATCACACAATCATCAATCACACAATCACGGTCACACAATCACACATTCACACAATCACACAATCACACAATCACACAGTCACACAATCACACAATCACACAATCACACAATCACACAAGCACACAATCACCTAATCACACAATTACACAATCTCACAACCACACAATCACACAATCACACAACCACACAGTCACAATCATACAATCACAATCACACAATCACAATCACACAATCACAATCACACAATCACAATCACACAATCACAATCACACAATCACACAACCACACAACCACACAATCAAACAAGCACACAATCACTCAATCACACAATCACACACTCACACAATCACACAGTCACAATCACACAATCACACAATCCCACAATCACTCAATCTCACAATCACACAATCACACAATCACACAATCACACAATCACACAATCACACAATCACACAATCACAAAATCACACAATCACACAATCACACACTCACACAATCACACAATCACACAATCACACAATCGCAAAATCACACAATCACACAATCACACAATCACCTAATCACACAATCACACAATCTCACAACCACACAATCACACAATCACACAATCACTCAATCACACAATCACACAATCACACAATCACACAATCACACAACCACACAATCACACAATCACACACACACACAATCACACAGTCACAATCACACAATCACAATCACACAATCACAATCACACAATCACAATCACACAATCACAATCACACAATCACAAACACACAATCACAATCACACAATCACAATCACACAATCACACTCACACAATCACAATCACACAATCACAATCACACATCACAATCACACAATCACACAAGCACACAAACACACAATCTCACAATCACACAATCACACAATCACACAATCACACAATCACACAATCACAATCGCACAATCACAATTACACAATCACACAATCACACAATCACACAATCACACAATCACACAATCACACAATCACACAGTCACACAATCACACAATCACACAATCACACAATCACACAATCACACAATCACACAATCACACAATCACCTAATCACACAATCACACAATCTCACAACCACACAATCACACAAGCACACAATCACTCAATCACACAATCACACACTCACACAATCACACAGTCACAATCACACAATCACAATCACACAATCACAATCACACAATCACAATCACACAATCACAATCACACAATCACAATCACACAATCACAATCACACAATCACAATCACACAATCACAATCACACAATCACACAAGCACACAATCACACAATCACACAATCACACAATCACACAATCACACAATCACAATCGCACAATCACAATTACACAATCACACAATCACACAATCACACAATCACACAATCACACAATCACACAGTCACACAATCACACAATCACACAATCACACAATCACACAATCACACAATCACTCAATCACACAATCACACAATCACACAATCACACAATCACACAACCACACAATCACACAATCACACAATCACAATCACACATCACAATCACACAATCACACAAGCACACAAACACACAATCTCACAATCACACAATCACACAATCACACAATCATACAATCACACAATCACACAATCACACAATCACACAATCACACAATCACCTAATCACACAAGCACACAATCTCACAACCACACAATCACACAATCACACAATCACACAGTCACAATCATACAATCACAATCACACAATCACAATCACACAATCACAATCACACAATCACAATCACACAATCACAATCACACAATCACAATCACACAATCACAATCACACAATCACAATCACACAATCACAATCACACAATCACAATCACACAATCACAATCACACAATCACAATCACACAATCACAATCACACAATCACAATCACACAATCACAATCACACAATCACAATCACACAATCACAATCACACAATCACAATCACACAATCACACAAGCACGTAAACACACAACCTCACAATCACACAATCACACAATCACATAATCACTATCGCACAATCACAATTACACAATCAGACAATCACACAATCACACAATCACACAATCACACAATCACACAATCACACAATCACACAATCACACAATCACACAATCACACAATCACACAGTCACACAATCACGCAATCACAAAATCACACAATCACACAATCACCTAATCACACAATCACACAATCTCACAACCACCCAATCACACAATCACACAATCACTCAATCACACAATCACACAATCACACAATCACACAATCACACAATCACACAATCACACAATCACACAATCACACAATCACACAATCACACAATCACACAATCACACAATCACACAATCACACAACCACACAATCACACAATGACACAATCACACAATCACACACACACACAATCACACAGTCACAATCACACAATCACAATCACACAATCACAATCACACAATCACAATCACACAATCACAATCACACAATCACAATCACACAATCACACAAGCACACAAACACACAACCTCACAATCACACAATCACACAATCACACTATCACACAATCACAATCGCACAATCACAATTACACAATCACACAATCACACAATCACACAATCACACAATCACTCAATCACACAATCACACAATCACACAATCACAATCGCACAATCACAATTACACAATCACACAATCACACAATCACACAATCACACAATCACACAATCACACAATCACACAATCACAATCGCACAATCACAATTACACAATCACACAATCACAAAATCACACAATCACACAATCACACAATCACACAACCACACAACCACACAATCAAACAAGCACACAATCACTCAATCACACAATCACACACTCACACAATCACACAGTCACAATCACACAATCACACAATCCCACAATCACACAATCACACAATCACACAATCACAATCGCACAATCACAATTACACAATCACACAATCACACAATCACACAATCACACAATCACACAGTCACACAAACACAAAATCACACAAACACACAATCACACAATCACACAATCACAATCGCACAATCACAATTACACAATCACACAATCACACAATCACACAATCACACAATCACACAATCACACAATCACAATCGCACAATCACAATTACACAATCACACAATCACACAATCACACAATCACACAATCACACAATCACACAATCACACAATCACACAATCACACAATCACACAATCACACAGTCACACAATCACACAATCACACAATCACACAATCACACAATCACACAATCACACAATCACACAATCATCAATCACACAATCACGGTCACACAATCACACATTCACACAATCACACAATCACACAATCACACAGTCACACAATCACACAATCACACAATCACACAATCACAATCGCACAATCACAATTACACAATCACACAATCACACAATCACACAATCACACAGTCACAATCATACAATCACAATCACACAATCACAATCACACAATCACAATCACACAATCACAATCACACAATCACAATCACACAATCACACAACCACACAACCACACAATCAAACAAGCACACAATCACTCAATCACACAATCACACACTCACACAATCACACAGTCACAATCACACAATCACACAATCCCACAATCACTCAATCTCACAATCACACAATCACACAATCACACAATCACACAATCACACAATCACACAATCACAAAATCACACAATCACACAATCACACACTCACACAATCACACAATCACACAATCACACAATCGCAAAATCACACAATCACACAATCACACGATCACACGATCACACGATCACACAATCACACGATCACGCAATCACACATCCACACAATCACACAATCACACCATCACAATCACGCAATCACACATTCACGGTCACACTAACACGATCACACAATCACGATCACACAATCACGGTCACACAATCACGGTCACACAACCACACAATCACACAATCACACAATCACACAATCACACAATCACACAATCACACAATCACACAATCACACAATCACACAATCACACAATCACACAATCACACAATCACGCAATCACACAATCACACAATCACAGAATCACACAATCACACAATCACACAATCACGCAATCACACAATCACACAATCACACAATCACACAATCACACAATCACACAATCACACAATCACACAATCACACAATCACACAATCACACAATCACGCAATCACGCAATCACGCAATCACACAATCACACAATCACGCAATCACACAATCACACAATCACACAATCACACAAGCACACAATCACTCAATCGCAAAATCACACAATCACACAATCACACGATCACACGATCACACGATCACACAATCACACGATCACGCAATCACACATTCACACAATCACACAATCACACCATCACACAATCACACAATCACGCAATCACAATCACGCAATCGCAATCACGCAATCACAATCACGCAATCACACATTCACGGTCACACTAACACGATCACACAATCACGATCACACAATCAGGGTCACACAATCACGGTCACACAACCACACAATCACACAATCACACAATCACACAATCACACAATCACACAATCACACAATCACACAATCACACAATCACACAATCACACAATCACACAATCACACAATCACACAATCACACAATCACACAATCACACAATCACACAATCACACAATCACACAATCACACAATCACACAATCACACAGTCACACAATCACACAATCGCAATCACGCAATCACACAATCACGATCACACAATCACGATCACACCATCACGGTCACACAACCACACAATCACACAATCACACAATCACACAATCACACAATCACACAATCACACAATCACACAATCACACAATCACACAATCACACAATCACACAATCACACAATCACACAATCACACAATCACACAATCACACAATCACACAATCACAAAATCACACAATCACACAATCACACAATCACACAATCACACAATCACACAATCACACAGTCACACAATCACACAATCGCAATCACGCAATCACACAATCACGATCACACAATCACGATCACACCATCACGGTCACACAACCACACAATCACACAATCACACAATCACACAATCACACAATCACACAAACACACAATCACACAATCACACAACCACACAACCACACAATCATACAAGCACACAATCACTCAATCACACACTCACACAATCACACAGTCACAATCACACAATCACAATCACACAATCACAATCACACAATCACAATCACACAATCACAATCACACAATCACAATCACACAATCACAATCACACAATCACAATCACACAATCACAAGCACACAATCAGAATCACACAATCACAATCACACAATCACAATCACACAATCACAATCACACAATCACAATCACACAATCACAATCACACAATCACAATCACACAATCACAATCACACAATCACAATCACACAATCACAATCACACAATCACAATCACACAATCACACAATCCCACAATCACACAATCACCTAATCACACAAACACACAATCTCACAACCACACAATCACGCAAGCACACAATCACACAATCACACAATCACACAATCACACAACCACACAATCACACAATCACACACACACACAATCACACAGTCACAATCACACAATCACAATCACACAATCACAATCACACAATCACAATCACACAATCACAATCACACAATCACAATCACACAATCACAATCACACAATCACAATCACACAATCACAATCACACAATCACAATCACACATCACAATCACACAATCACACAAGCACACAAACACACAATCTCACAATCACACAATCACACAATCACACAATCACACAATCACACAATCACACAATCACAATCGCACAATCACAATTACACAATCACACAATCACACAATCACACAATCACACAATCACACAATCACACAATCACACAGTCACACAATCACACAATCACACAATCACACAATCACACAATCACACAATCACACAATCACACAATCACACAATCACACAACCACACAATCACACAATGACACAATCACACAATCACACACACACACAATCACACAGTCACAATCACACAATCACAATCACACAATCACAATCACACAATCACAATCACACAATCACAATCACACAATCACACAAGCACACAAACACACAATCTCACAATCACACAATCACACAATCACACTATCACACAATCACAATCGCACAATCACAATTACACAATCACACAATCACACAATCACACAATCACACAATCACTCAATCACACAATCACACAATCACACAATCACAATCGCACAATCACAATTACACAATCACACAATCACACAATCACACAATCACACAATCACACAATCACACAATCACAATCGCACAATCACAATTACACAATCACACAATCACAAAGCCACACAATCACACAATCACACAATCACACAACCACACAACCACACAATCAAACAAGCACACAATCACTCAATCACACAATCACACACTCACACAATCACACAGTCACAATCACACAATCACACAATCCCACAATCACACAATCACACAATCACACAATCACAATCGCACAATCACAATTACACAATCACACAATCACACAATCACACAATCACACAATCACACAATCACACAGTCACACAAACACAAAATCACACAAACACACAATCACACAATCACACAATCACAATCGCACAATCACAATTACACAATCACACAATCACACAATCACACAATCACACAATCACACAATCACAATCGCACAATCACAATTACACAATCACACAATCACACAATCACACAATCACACAATCACACAATCACACAATCACACAATCACACAGTCACACAATCACACAATCACACAATCACACAATCACACAATCACACAATCATCAATCACACAATCACGGTCACACAATCACACATTCACACAATCACACAATCACACAATCACACAGTCACACAATCACACAATCACACAATCACACAATCACCTAATCACACAATTACACAATCTCACAACCACACAATCACACAATCACACAATCACACAGTCACAATCATACAATCACAATCACACAATCACAATCACACAATCACAATCACACAATCACAATCACACAATCACACAACCACACAACCACACAATCAAACAAGCACACAATCACTCAATCACACAATCACACACTCACACAATCACACAGTCACAATCACACAATCACACAATCCCACAATCACTCAATCTCACAATCACACAATCACACAATCACACAATCACACAATCACACAATCACACAATCACAAAATCACACAATCACACAATCACACATTCACACAATCACACAATCACACAATCACACAATCGCAAAATCACACAATCACACAATCACACGATCACACGATCACACGATCACACAATCACACGATCACGCAATCACACATCCACACAATCACACAATCACACCATCACAATCACGCAATCACACATTCACGGTCACACTAACACGATCACACAATCACGATCACACAATCACGGTCACACAATCACGGTCACACAACCACACAATCACACAATCACACAATCACACAATCACACAATCACACAATCACACAATCACACAATCACACAATCACACAATCACACAATCACACAATCACACAATCACACAATCACACAATCACACAATCACAGAATCACACAATCACACAATCACACAATCACGCAATCACACAATCACACAATCACACAATCACACAATCACACAATCACACAATCACACAATCACACAATCACACAATCACACAATCACACAATCACGCAATCACGCAATCACGCAATCACACAATCACACAATCACGCAATCACACAATCACACAATCACACAATCACACAAGCACACAATCACTCAATCGCAAAATCACACAATCACACAATCACACGATCACACGATCACACGATCACACAATCACACGATCACGCAATCACACATTCACACAATCACACAATCACACCATCACACAATCACACAATCACGCAATCACAATCACGCAATCGCAATCACGCAATCACAATCACGCAATCACACATTCACGGTCACACTAACACGATCACACAATCACGATCACACAATCAGGGTCACACAATCACGGTCACACAACCACACAATCACACAATCACACAATCACACAATCACACAATCACACAATCACACAATCACAATCGCACAATCACAATTACACAATCACACAATCACACAATCACACAATCACACAATCACACAATCACACAGTCACACAAACACAAAATCACACAAACACACAATCACACAATCACACAATCACAATCGCACAATCACAATTACACAATCACACAATCACACAATCACACAATCACACAATCACACAATCACAATCGCACAATCACAATTACACAATCACACAATCACACAATCACACAATCACACAATCACACAATCACACAATCACACAATCACACAATCACACAGTCACACAATCACACAATCACACAATCACACAATCACACAATCACACAATCATCAATCACACAATCACGGTCACACAATCACACATTCACACAATCACACAATCACACAATCACACAGTCACACAATCACACAATCACACAATCACACAATCACCTAATCACACAATTACACAATCTCACAACCACACAATCACACAATCACACAATCACACAGTCACAATCATACAATCACAATCACACAATCACAATCACACAATCACAATCACACAATCACAATCACACAATCACACAACCACACAACCACACAATCAAACAAGCACACAATCACTCAATCACACAATCACACACTCACACAATCACACAGTCACAATCACACAATCACACAATCCCACAATCACTCAATCTCACAATCACACAATCACACAATCACACAATCACACAATCACACAATCACACAATCACAAAATCACACAATCACACAATCACACATTCACACAATCACACAATCACACAATCACACAATCGCAAAATCACACAATCACACAATCACACGATCACACGATCACACGATCACACAATCACACGATCACGCAATCACACATCCACACAATCACACAATCACACCATCACAATCACGCAATCACACATTCACGGTCACACTAACACGATCACACAATCACGATCACACAATCACGGTCACACAATCACGGTCACACAACCACACAATCACACAATCACACAATCACACAATCACACAATCACACAATCACACAATCACACAATCACACAATCACACAATCACACAATCACACAATCACACAATCACACAATCACACAATCACACAATCACAGAATCACACAATCACACAATCACACAATCACGCAATCACACAATCACACAATCACACAATCACACAATCACACAATCACACAATCACACAATCACACAATCACACAATCACACAATCACACAATCACGCAATCACGCAATCACGCAATCACACAATCACACAATCACGCAATCACACAATCACACAATCACACAATCACACAAGCACACAATCACTCAATCGCAAAATCACACAATCACACAATCACACGATCACACGATCACACGATCACACAATCACACGATCACGCAATCACACATTCACACAATCACACAATCACACCATCACACAATCACACAATCACGCAATCACAATCACGCAATCGCAATCACGCAATCACAATCACGCAATCACACATTCACGGTCACACTAACACGATCACACAATCACGATCACACAATCAGGGTCACACAATCACGGTCACACAACCACACAATCACACAATCACACAATCACACAATCACACAATCACACAATCACACAATCACACAATCACACAATCACACAATCACACAATCACACAATCACACAATCACACAATCACACAATCACACAGTCACACAATCACACAATCGCAATCACGCAATCACACAATCACGATCACACAATCACGATCACACCATCACGGTCACACAACCACACAATCACACAATCACACAATCACACAATCACACAATCACACAAACACACAATCACACAATCACACAACCACACAACCACACAATCATACAAGCACACAATCACTCAATCACACACTCACACAATCACACAGTCACAATCACACAATCACAATCACACAATCACAATCACACAATCACAATCACACAATCACAATCACACAATCACAATCACACAATCACAAGCACACAATCAGAATTACACAATCACAATCACACAATCACAATCACACAATCACAATCACACAATCACAATCACACAATCACAATCACACAATCACAATCACACAATCACAATCACACATCACAATCACACAATCACACAAGCACACAAACACACAATCTCACCATCACACAATCACACAATCACACAATCACACAATCACACAATCACACAATCACAATCGCACAATCACAATTACACAATCACACAATCACACAATCACACAATCACACAATCACACAATCACACAATCACACAGTCACACAATCACACAATCACACAATCACACAATCACACAATCACACAATCACACAATCACACAATCACACAATCACACAACCACACAATCACACAATGACACAATCACACAATCACACACACACACAATCACACAGTCACAATCACACAATCACAATCACACAATCACAATCACACAATCACAATCACACAATCACAATCACACAATCACAATCACACAATCACACAAGCACACAAACACACAATCTCACAATCACACAATCACACAATCACACTATCACACAATCACAATCGCACAATCACAATTACACAATCACACAATCACACAATCACACAATCACACAATCACTCAATCACACAATCACACAATCACACAATCACAATCGCACAATCACAATTACACAATCACACAATCACACAATCACACAATCACACAATCACACAATCACACAATCACAATCGCACAATCACAATTACACAATCACACAATCACAAAATCACACAATCACACAATCACACAATCACACAACCACACAACCACACAATCAAACAAGCACACAATCACTCAATCACACAATCACACACTCACACAATCACACAGTCACAATCACACAATCACACAATCACACAATCACACAATCACACAATCGCAAAATCACACAATCACACAATCACACGATCACACGATCACACGATCACACAATCACACGATCACGCAATCACACATCCACACAATCACACAATCACACCATCACAATCACGCAATCACACATTCACGGTCACACTAACACGATCACACAATCACGATCACACAATCACGGTCACACAATCACGGTCACACAACCACACAATCACACAATCACACAATCACACAATCACACAATCACACAATCACACAATCACACAATCACACAATCACACAATCACACAATCACACAATCACACAATCACACAATCACAGAATCACACAATCACACAATCACACAATCACGCAATCACACAATCACACAATCACACAATCACACAATCACACAATCACACAATCACACAATCACACAATCACACAATCACACAATCACACAATCACGCAATCACGCAATCACGCAATCACACAATCACACAATCACGCAATCACACAATCACACAATCACACAATCACACAAGCACACAATCACTCAATCGCAAAATCACACAATCACACAATCACACGATCACACGATCACACGATCACACAATCACACGATCACGCAATCACACATTCACACAATCACACAATCACACCATCACACAATCACACAATCACGCAATCACAATCACGCAATCGCAATCACGCAATCACAATCACGCAATCACACATTCACGGTCACACTAACACGATCACACAATCACGATCACACAATCAGGGTCACACAATCACGGTCACACAACCACACAATCACACAATCACACAATCACACAATCACACAATCACACAATCACACAATCACACAATCACACAATCACACAATCACACAATCACACAATCACACAATCACACAATCACACAATCACACAATCACACAATCACACAGTCACACAATCACACAATCGCAATCACGCAATCACACAATCACGATCACACAATCACGATCACACCATCACGGTCACACAACCACACAATCACACAATCACACAATCACACAATCACACAATCACACAAACACACAATCACACAATCACACAACCACACAACCACACAATCATACAAGCACACAATCACTCAATCACACACTCACACAATCACACAGTCACAATCACACAATCACAATCACACAATCACAATCACACAATCACAATCACACAATCACAATCACACAATCACAATCACACAATCACAAGCACACAATCAGAATCACACAATCACAATCACACAATCACAATCACACAATCACAATCACACAATCACAATCACACAATCACAATCACACAATCACAATCACACAATCACAATCACACAATCACACAATCCCACAATCACACAATCACCTAATCACACAAACACACAATCTCACAACCACACAATCACGCAAGCACACAATCACACAATCACACAATCACACAATCACACAACCACACAATCACACAATCACACACACACACAATCACACAGTCACAATCACACAATCACAATCACACAATCACAATCACACAATCACAATCACACAATCTGTTCGGGGAATTTGTTCGATAGAGAAATCTCGAATTCAAATTGTCTGCCCGAAATAAAGATTTGCCGGTCTGCACGAACGAAGCTACTCGTTATTCGTTTGTGAGGGTTGGAAGACTGAAAGAGTGTTTTAAAGAGACATTTAAATGTATTTAAAGAATATAAGTTTACAAAAAAGACTGTTGACGTTTACTCGCTCGCTTCTAGTTACGTACTAGACTCGATCGCGATTACCCCTCCCTTTATACTGGTCTTCCAGGAACTCTCCAGAACTTTGGCGTTACTCGAAATTTCACGATGTCTCGCGGCTGCCCTCCCGCTCCGCACCACTCTCCCCGAGGCCTACGAGGCGGGAAGTACACAAACGGAAGGGAAGCTCGTCGAGACATCGTTCGTCAAATTTAAAAACAAAACACAAACGTTCTGGGAATTTCTGGAGCGATCCTTAACCGTTTCTTGAACATACCGCCCGCCTTCTTCGTAAAGCGAAGAATCGGCTATAGAAAAAGAAAGTAAAAAAGAAAAACAAAAAAAAAGAAATCCAATGTCGTGATCGCAAGTGTACAAAGGGGGTAAATCGCATAAGCATAAGAAACTAAATGAACATAGCAAAAATGCAAGAAACTAAAGAAAGAAATATAAAGAAATCTACCGCGAGCTTAGAGTTAAAGTATATATACATGAATATATACAGAAAGAGTATATTAAGAGTTGGTGGTAAGGCGTGTCGCTCGCTAAGCCTTTTCTCAGAATTCGGCCGAGCCGAAAGATTGGAATGTGAGAACCACCGACTAGAGGGGCTGGGTGTCAACAAGCCCTACCACTATCTCACGCGAACAGTGTTCACGCGGAATTTTCCGAGCTAAGTGGCGTCCGAAGGAGGCACCGGGAGAGGGCAGATTTTGACGATGGGCCGCGTTACGAGGCCGTTGGCAGTTCGCACGGTAACGACTCGTGTGTGTCCATCAGTCCCCGGGTGTAATGTTTCGATTCTACCCATTGACCATTTTGCTGGCGGTTGCAGCTCGTCTCGAAGAAGTACAAGTCTGCCAATCTCCAAGTTTTCCTTCTGGTGCCGCCACTTAGGGAGTTGTTGGAGCGTGTGCAGGTATTCGTTTCTCCACCTACGCCAAAATTGAGAACGCATATTAGAAATTAATCGCCATCGCGTAGTGAGTGACATTAGGGGAGCGGATGGATCGGGCTCTGGTGTAACGCATGTCGGTTCCCCTATAAGAAAGTGTCCTGGTGTAAGTGCGGAGAAATCTGATGGATCTTCGGACAGTGCGTAAAGTGGCCTCGAGTTTAGGCAAGCTTCGATTTGGCAAAGCAGCGTCGACATTTCCTCGAAGGTAAGTTTTGACTCGCCGATTATTCTTCGTAGATGATGTTTGACTGATTTTACGCCTGCTTCCCAGAGGCCTCCGAAGTGCGGGGCGTAAGGTGGAATGAAACGCCAAGTAGTGCCGTCCTTTTCTAACGCCAGGGCGGTTTCCTTGTAGAAGGTAGAGGCGGCGTTGAACCTTTGCGTCAGTTCCCTGTCGGCGCCGCGGAAAACGGTGGCATTGTCGCTGTAGAGGGTGGCGCAACGTCCTCGTCGTCCGATAAACCTTTGGAAAGCGGCTAGAAAAGAAGCGGAGGTTAAATCGGACACGACCTCTAGGTGGACGGCTCTCGTGGTAAGACAAACAAATAAGCAGATATATCCTTTATACGCCTTATACCCTCGTCCCGACGTCGTGCGTAGCATGATCGGTCCCGCATAATCTACGCCCGAGATGAGGAATGGTCGGTGGGGCGTGATGCGGTCCAGCGGCAATGAACTCATTAATTGAGAAGCAGGACGACCGCTGAATCGAGCGCAGCGGACACAGTCTCGAATAACCGAGCGTACCAAAGCGCCTCCACGCAAAATCCAGAATTTCCGCAAAAGTAAACTTCTTGTTAATTGTGGTCCTCCATGAAGTGTGCGGTGATGGGAATCCAAAATAAGAAGTCTTGTAAGAGCGCAGGATTTTGCCACGATGATGGGATGTTTTTCATCGTAGGAGAGCATTGCGTTGGTTAACCGCCCTCCGACTCGAAGCAACCCTTCCTTGTCCAGAAATGGTCGGAGTGAAGCCAATGGAGAACCCTTGGACAGTTCTCGACCTTGACGGAGTTGTTCGATGTCCTTTTCGAAGTGGTTACGTTGAGATGTTCGTAGAGCGACTCGCAGGGCGTGTGCTCGCTCTAGAGTCCGGATGGGACCCTTTTCGCACGGCTTCCTCTGAGCTAGTCTTGAAAATCTAAAACAATAGGATAGAACTTGTAAAAGACGTGTTAACGAGGAGAAGCGGGAAAAGAGTTCTTCCTCGGTCCTGTTCGTATGCACGTGAACAGTGACCCTCCTCTTTTCCAGGTCGATGGATCCATCTTCTTCTGGGATACTAGTTGGCCAGAGGTTGGATGCCTGAGCTAGCCAGGAAGGTCCGTGCCACCAAAGCCTAGAGTCCAGCAGTTCCGAAGGTGAGATACCGCGCGTTGCCAAGTCCGCGGGATTGCTGGACGATTGCACGTGCCTCCACCGATCCGCCGGAATGCGTGTTTGAATGCTAGACACTCGATGCGCCACAAAAGGTTTCCAGAGCGATGCATGGCCTCGTATCCAGCTCAGGGCCACACTGGAATCGGTCCAAGCGGTCAACGTTGCCGGTAAGTCCAGACCGTCCCTTACTTGGGTCATGAGTTTTGACAAAAGTACCGCGCTGCACAGCTCTAGCCTTGGTATTGTCAAAAGCATGGTTGAAATTTCTCCCTTATGCATTACTCGCAGATAGACGGCTGCAGCGTAGGCCCTTTGAGATGCATCGCAGAACCCGTGCAACTCCACCTTCTCGGTGCGATCTCCCAAGTAGCGAGTCCAGCGTGGAATGGAAAGAGCGTCGAGCTGGCTAAGGGAGGTCCTGAAGGAGTGCCAAGTGGTTTGGGTAGCTTCAGGTAGGTCTTGGTCCCAATCGATACCGAGTAGCCAGAGATCTTGTAATAATATTTTGGCGTAAATTAACACAGGTGCTGTCCAGCCCAGTGGATCGAAGAAGCTCGCCACCTCCGAGAGGATCGATCTTTTTGAGATTTTATCCGATTGGCTCATTGGACCGGCGACCCGAAGAGAAAAAGTGTCGTCGCGGGGACACCAGATTACACCCAAGGTACTAACTCCTGTTTTCTCATGAAAGCGGTGGGATTCAGTACTGTCCTCTTCCTGGAGCTGCGGTAGATTCGAAGCCCACTTACTTAGTTCGAATCCACCAGCTCTAAAGATAGATATAACCTGGCGTTTTAATTCGAATGCATTTTCTAAATCATCCGCTCCGGCTAGAATATCGTCGACATATGTATGTCGTTGTATCGCTCGAGCTCCAAGGGGAAAACGACCTCCTTCATCCTTAACCAGTTGTGCCAGCACCCTCAATGCCAAAAAGGGGGCACAGGCGGTCCCATAGGTGACTGTGGTTAATTGGTAATCTTGCACTGAAACGCCAGGGTTCGGACGCCATAAAATCCTTTGCCAATCCGCATCTGCCTGGTGTACCTTTATTTGACGAAACATTTTAATAATGTCAGTAGTAAAAGCTATACGAAATAGACGCCAGCGAGTCAGAATGAGCCATAAGTCTGTTTGCATTTTAGGTCCAGTTGCCAAGCAATCATTCAGGGAGTATCCTGAAGCGGTCCGGAACGACGCGTTGAAGACTACCCGAATCTTCGCAGTGAGATCGTGCTTCTTTACAACAGCGTGATGAGGTAAATAGTACGCCGGATGCTGGGGATCCGGTTCCGATGCAACCTGCATATGATTCAAGGTTAGATACTCCTTCATAAAGCTACCATAGCTTTCCTTCAAGCTGTCATTTGACGCAAGCCGACGTTCACAGTTTAACATTAATTTTAGAGCTGTTGACCTGGAAGGTTTAAGTGTGGCAACTGGATCTCGGATGAATGGTAAGCAAACAATATACCGACCGTTTGAATCCCGCGTATGAGTTTCCTGGAAATGCCTCTCGCACCTCTCCTCTTCCTCTGATAGTGAGGTTGGCTCCCTCACCTCCTCCACTTCCCAGAACTGTTGGAGAAGCTTGGTGACGGAGTCCTCCGTCTGAGTGTGAAAGCTACGAGCTGTCCCAGTTACCAAAGAGTTGTCTAAGGAAGTGGTCCCCATTAACACCCAGCCGAAAGGGGTGAGTTTAGCGACAGGCGATCCTTCGGGTCCCACACGAGTTCCCTCCTGGAAAAGGCTCCCGCACACATCGGCTCCAAGGATAAGATCCACACGAGATGGCACTCCAAAGTCTGGGTCTGCCAAAGGAAGGCCTTGAAGGTGAGGCCAAGAAGAGCCTTTGACTTGGTGTGTCGGCAACAAAGAAGTGAGCTTCCTTAGCACTAGAGCTCGAACGGACAGCCGGAAGTCTTCGGAATGACGGGAACGGACGACAAAGTTCACTTCACGGGTTGCAACTCCACTTTCCTGTTCCTGGACTCCCGAAATTGCGACCCGTACCGCCCGCCGTGGCAAGCGCAGGGCTTGGGCAACCCAGGAGGTCACGAAGGACGAGTCCGATCCAGTGTCAAGAAGAGCTCGGACTTCTATCATTTCTCCAGACGGCGCCTCCAACTTGACACGGGCTGTAGCTAACAGTGCAACTGAGCGAGACACCGTTAGGGCAAGAGCGTTTGCAGTTGAAGGACCTTGATCGGAAGATAAGCCAGCGGTGTCACCAGACGTTGATGCCTTTTGTACCATCTTTGTTGGAGACGGGCTCGATGTCATTGCATCATGCAGCAGAGTGTGGTGTCGTCGACTGCAGGCCAAGCATTTTTGCGAGGAAGGACACTTCTGCTGCTCGTGTCCAGTGTTCAGGCAGTTGTAGCAAACACCCAGTTCTTCTGCGCGTCCCTTGCGTTTGGCCGGAGATAATGTTTTAAACTTTGTACAATATCCTAGTCCATGATTGCCAGAACAAGAGGGGCATTTCCGGGAAGCCGTATTTTTCGTTGTGTGGAAAGTCGATGCAGACTTCTTAACGGCGGTACCCCCTTTAATTTTAGACTTGCCGTCGTTGCTGGGAGTAGCCTGAGCAGCAGGGTCTGTCATCTGAGCGGCATCCAACGCCTGGATGCGGTTTTCCAGGAACTTAGACAGCTCATAGAATGATGGTATCTCCCTAGAATTCACCAAGGAAGTTTCCCAGGCCAGGTGAGTAACTTTGTCCAATTTTTGGGTTAATAGGTAGACGAACCATTCATCCCAGGCTGTGACTGGTTTCTTCAAGGTAGTATATGCTCGAATCGTTTGTCGAAATGTATCGAGCAGTCGTTTTAATTCCGAAGCCGATTGTTGTTTTGCAGGTGGGCAGGCGAGGAGAGCACGATGATGCGAAAATGATAATAAGCGAGAATTTCCGTATCGTAGCTCTAAATCCTCCCAAGCTCCACGGTAACCAGCCTCCGTAATGGGGGTATTTTGAATCACTTCCGCCGCACTTCCGGTCAAACTTGACTTCAAATAGAGGAGTTTTTTAACATCCGATAAGTGGGGTACGTCATGTACCAGGCTCTTAAATAAGTCGCGGAAGCTTTCCCACTGTAGGGGGTCACCGGAGAAGGTCGGAAGATCAATTTTTGGCAGCTGTGGCTGCGCTGCAATCTGCTCGACTTCAGAGCGTAGCGAAGGAGTTCGATCCGCGAGCTGCTGCGCTATCATTGCCGACGTGTTTAAATAGGCCTCCTCTATCGTGGTAAAAACATCTTGTTGTACATAAGAACTTGCTGCGGCTTCTTTGCATCGCATCAAAGCTCGATGCCCGGAAAAGAAGGAGCTCCAGTAGCGGTCAAGGAGACCCATTCGCTGCTCCAATACGGCGCGAGTTATTTTATCCTTCCCCAGTTTGCAAAGGTTGCTCCAGAACCGCTGGATCCAGCCGGCGAGTTCTTCCTGTTCACGTAGGAGGTCGGAGAATGAGGCGGTGTTCGGCATGATGAGATTTTTTTTTTTTTTGAAGTTCTCACTTAAGTATAATTTTTAAAAAATTTCAGATGCAGCTGTTGAAACCACCGATAGTTGTCACCGAATTTGGATCGACTTCTAGAAGTATCAGCTGTCGCAAGTTTATAAACACTGACTGGTCGGCCGACACCGAAACGACAACAAGTGACGTCACAGCACGAGTACGAAAGAGAAAAGAAGCGAGGCAACGCGAGCGAATTGAGTTTAGCAGATCCGAAGAAGCGGAAAACACACTCCACTTTTCGAAAAGGCACTCACTAGTTCTCCAGCACAACACTAGTCACTTCCACTCAAGGCACGAAGGAACGGGTTCGTTTCTCGCATCCGGCTCGAAGGACCAAATGTTCGGGGAATTTGTTCGATAGAGAAATCTCGAATTCAAATTGTCTGCCCGAAATAAAGATTTGCCGGTCTGCACGAACGAAGCTACTCGTTATTCGTTTGTGAGGGTTGGAAGACTGAAAGAGTGTTTTAAAGAGACATTTAAATGTATTTAAAGAATATAAGTTTACAAAAAAGACTGTTGACGTTTACTCGCTCGCTTCTATTTACGTACTAGACTCGATCGCGATTACCCCTCCCTTTATACTGGTCTTCCAGGAACTCTCCAGAACTTTGGCGTTACTCGAAATTTCACGATGTCTCGCGGCTGCCCTCCCGCTCCGCACCACTCTCCCCGAGGCCTACGAGGCGGGAAGTACACAAACGGAAGGGAAGCTCGTCGAGACATCGTTCGTCAAATTTAAAAACAAAACACAAACGTTCTGGGAATTTCTGGAGCGATCCTTGACCGTTTCTTGAACACAATCACAATCACACAATCACAATCACACAATCACAATCACACAATCACAATCACACAATCACAATCACACAATCACAATCACACAATCACAATCACACATCACAATCACACAATCACACAAGCACACAAACACACAATCTCACAATCACACAATCACACAATCACACAATCACACAATCACACAATCACACAATCACAATCGCACAATCACAATTACACAATCACACAATCACACAATCACACAATCACACAATCACACAATCACACAATCACACAGTCACACAATCACACAATCACACAATCACACAATCACACAATCACACAATCACACAATCACACAATCACCTAATCACACAATCACACAATCTCACAACCACACAATCACACAAGCACACAATCACTCAATCACACAATCACACACTCACACAATCACACAGTCACAATCACACAATCACAATCACACAATCACAATCACACAATCACAATCACACAATCACAATCACACAATCACACAATCACAATCACACAATCACACAAGCACACAATCACACAATCACACAATCACACAATCACAATCGCACAATCACAATTACACAATCACACAATCACACAATCACACAATCACACAATCACACAATCACACAGTCACACAATCACACAATCACACAATCACACAATCACACAATCACACAATCACTCAATCACACAATCACACAATCACACAATCACACAATCACACAACCACACAATCACACAATCACACACACACACAATCACACAGTCACAATCACACAATCACAATCACACAATCACAATCACACAATCACAATCACACAATCACAATCACACAATCACAATCACACAATCACAATCACACAATCACAATCACACAATCACAATCACACAATCACAATCACACATCACAATCACACAATCACACAAGCACACAAACACACAATCTCACAATCACACAATCACACAATCACACAATCACACAATCACACAATCACACAATCACAATCGCACAATCACAATTACACAATCACACAATCACACAATCACACAATCACACAATCACACAATCACACAATCACACAGTCACACAATCACACAATCACACAATCACACAATCACACAATCACACAATCACACAATCACACAATCACACAATCACCTAATCACACAATCACACAATCTCACAACCACACAATCACACAAGCACACAATCACTCAATCACACAATCACACACTCACACAATCACACAGTCACAATCACACAATCACAATCACACAATCGCAATCACGCAATCACACAATCACGATCACACAATCACGATCACACCATCACGGTCACACAACCACACAATCACACAATCACACAATCACACAATCACACAATCACACAATCACACAATCACACAATCACACAATCACACAATCACACAATCACACAATCACACAATCACACAATCACACAATCACACAATCACACAATCACACAATCACACAATCACACAATCACACTATCACACAATCACACAATCACACAATCACACAATCACACAGTCAGACAATCACACAATCGCAATCACGCAATCACACAATCACGATCACACCATCACGGTCACACAACCACACAATCACACAATCACACAATCACACAATCACGCAATCACACAATCACACAATCACACAATCACACAATCACACAATCACACAATCACACAATCACACAATCACACAATCACACAATCACACAATCACACAATCACAAAATCACACAATCACACAATCACACAATCACACAATCACGGTCACACAATCACACATTCACACAATCACACAATCACACAATCACTCAATCACACAATCACACAATCACACAATCACACAATCACACAATCACACAATCACACAATCACACAAACACACAATCACACAATCACACAACCACACAACCACACAATCATACAAGCACACAATCACTCAATCACACACTCACACAATCACACAGTCACAATCACACAATCACAATCACACAATCACAATCACACAATTACAATCACACAATCACAATCACACAATCACAATCACGCAATCACAATCACACAATCACAATCACACAATCACAATCACACAATCACAATCACACAATCACAATCACACAATCACAAGCACACAATCACAAGCACACAATCACAAGCACACAATCAGAATCACACAATCACAATCACACAATCACAATCACACAATCACAATCACACAATCACAATCACACAATCACAATCACACAATCACAATCACACAATCACAATCACACAATCACAATCACACAATCACAATCACACAATCACAATCACACAATCACAATCACACAATCACAATCACACAATCACAATCACACAATCACACAATCCCACAATCACACAATCACCTAATCACACAAACACACAATCTCACAACCACACAATCACGCAAGCACACAATCACACAATCACACAATCACACAATCACACAACCACACAATCACACAATCACACACACACACAATCACACAGTCACAATCACACAATCACAATCACACAATCACAATCACACAATCACAATCACACAATCACAATCACACAATCACAATCACACAATCACAATCACACAATCACAATCACACAATCACGATCACACAATCACAATCACACAATCACAATCACACAATCACAATCACACATCACAATCACACAATCACACAAGCACACAAACACACAATCTCACAATCACACAATCACACAATCACACAATCACACAATCACACAATCACACAATCACAATCGCACAATCACAATTACACAATCACACAATCACACAATCACACAATCACACAATCACACAATCACACAATCACACAATCACACAATCACACAATCACACAATCACACAATCACACAGTCACACAATCACACAATCACACAATCACACAATCACACAATCACACAATCACACAATCACACAATCACCTAATCACACAATCACACAATCTCACAACCACACAATCACACAAGCACACAATCACTCAATCACACAATCACACACTCACACAATCACACAGTCACAATCACACAATCACAATCACACAATCACAATCACACAATCACAATCACACAATCACAATCACACAATCACAATCACACAATCACAATCACACAATCACAATCACACAATCACAATCACACAATCACAATCACACAACCACAATCACACAATCACAATCACACAATCACACAAGCACACAATCACACAATCACACAATCACACAATCACAATCGCACAATCACAATTACACAATCACACAATCACACAATCACACAATCACACAATCACACAATCACACAGTCACACAATCACACAATCACACAATCACACAATCACACAATCACACAATCACTCAATCACACAATCACACAATCACACAATCACACAATCACACAACCACACAATCACACAATCACACACACACACAATCACACAGTCACAATCACACAATCACAATCACACAATCACAATCACACAATCACAATCACACAATCACAATCACACAATCACAATCACACAATCACAATCACACAATCACAATCACACAATCACAATCACACAATCACAATCACACAATCACAATCACACAATCACAATCACACATCACAATCACACAATCACACAAGCACACAAACACACAATCTCACAATCACACAATCACACAATCACACAATCACACAATCACACAATCACACAATCACAATCGCACAATCACAATTACACAATCACACAATCACACAATCACACAATCACACAATCACACAGTCACACAATCACACAATCACACAATCACACAATCACACAATCACACAATCACCTAATCACACAATCACACAATCTCACAACCACACAATCACACAAGCACACAATCACTCAATCACACAATCACACACTCACACAATCACACAGTCACAATCACACAATCACAATCACACAATCACAATCACACAATCACAATCACACAATCACAATCACACAACCACAATCACACAATCACAATCACACAACCAGAATCACACAATCACAATCACACAATCACAATCACACAATCGCAATCACACAATCACAATCATACAATCACACAAGCACACAATCACACAATCACACAATCTCACAATTACACAATCACACAATCACACAATCACACAATCACACAATCACAATCGCACAATCACAATTACACAATCACACAATCACACAATCACACAATCACACAATCACACAATCACACAGTCACACAAACACAAAATCACACAAACACACAGTCACACAATCACACAATCACAAAATCACACAATCACACAATCACACAATCACACAATCACACAATCACAATCGCACAATCACAATTACACAATCACACAATCACACAATCACACAATCACACAATCACAATCGCACAATCACAATTACACAATCACACAATCACACAATCACACAATCACACAATCACACAATCACACAATCACAAAATCACACAATCACACAATCACACAATCACACAATCACACAGTCACACAATCACACAATCACACAATCACACAATCACACAATCACACAATCACACAATCACACAATCATCAATCACACAATCACGGTCACACAATCACACATTCACACAATCACACAATCACACAATCACACAGTCACACAATCACACAATCACACAATCACACAATCACACAATCACACAATCACCTAATCACACAATCACACAATCTCACAACCACACAATCACACAATCACACAATCACACAGTCACAATCATACAATCACAATCACACAATCACAATCACACAATCACAATCACACAATCACAATCACACAATCACAATCACACAATCACAATCACACAATCACACAATCACACAATCACACAATCACACAATCACACAATCACACAATCACACAATCACACAATCACACAATCACACAATCACACAGTCACACAATCACACAATCACACAATCACACAATCACACAATCACACAATCACACAATCATCAATCACACAATCACGGTCACATAATCACACATTCACACAATCACACAATCACACAATCACACAATCACACAGTCACACAATCACACAATCATACAATCACACAATCACACAATCACACAATCACCTAATCACACAATCACACAATCTCACAACCACACAATCACACAATCACACAATCACACAGTCACAATCATACAATCACAATCACACAATCACAATCACACAGTCACAATCACACAATCACAATCACACAATCACAATCACACAATCACAATCACACAATCACAATTACACAATCACAATCACACAATCACAATCACACAATCACACAAGCACGTAAACACACAATCTCACAATCACACAATCACACAATCACATAATCACAATCGCACAATCACAATTACACAATCACACAATCACACAATCATACAATCACACAATCACACAGTCACACAAACACAAAATCACACAAACACACAGTCACACAATCACACAATCACAAAATCACACAATCACACAATCACACAATCACACAATCACAATCGCACAATCACAATTACACAATCACACAATCACACAATCACACAATCACAATCGCACAATCACAATTACACAATCACACAATCACACAATCACACAATCACACAATCACACAATCACACAATCACACAATCACACAATCACACAATCACACAATCACACAATCACACAATCACACAATCACACAGTCACACAATCACACAATCACACAATCACACAATCACACAATCACACAATCACACAATCATCAATCACACAATCACGGTCACACAATCACACATTCACACAATCACACAATCACACAATCACACAGTCACACAATCACACAATCACACAATCACACAATCACACAATCACACAATCACACAATCACACAATCACCTAATCACACAATCACACAATCTCACAACCACACAATCACACAATCACACAGTCACAATCATACAATCACAATCACACAATCACAATCACACAATCACAATCACACAATCACAATCACACAATCACAATCACACAATCACAATCACACAATCACAATCACACAATCACAATCACACAATCACAATCACACAATCACAATCACACAATCACAATCACACAATCACAATCACACAATCACAATCACACAATCACAATCACACAATCACACAAGCACGTAAACACACAATCTCCCAATCACACAATCACACAATCACATAATCACTATCGCACAATCACAATTACACAATCAGACAATCACACAATCACACAATCACACAATCACACAATCACACAATCACACAATCACACAGTCACACAATCACACAATCACAAAATCACACAATCACACAATCACCTAATCACACAATCACACAATCTCACAACCACCCAATCACACAATCACACAATCACTCAATCACACAATCACACAATCACACAATCACACAATCACACAATCACACAATCACACAATCACACAATCACACAATCACACAATCACACAATCACACAATCACACAATCACACAATCACACAATCACACAATCACCTAATCACACAATCACACAATCTCACAACCACACAATCACGCAAGCACACAATCACTCAATCACACAATCACACACTCACACAATCACACAGTCACAATCACACAATCACAATCACACAATCACAATCACACAATCACAATCACACAATCACAATCACACAATCACAATCACACAATCACAATCACACAACCACACAACCACAATCACACAATCACAATCACACAACCACAATCACACAATCACACAATCACAATCGCACAATCACAATCACACAATCGCAATCACACAATCACACAAGCACACAATCACACAATCTCACAATTACACAATCACACAATCACACAATCACAATCGCACAATCACAATTACAGAATCACACAATCACACAATCACACAATCACACAATCACACAATCACACAGTCACACAAACACACAATCACACAAACACACAGTCACACAATCACACAATCACAAAATCACACAATCACACAATCACACAATCACACAATCACAATCGCACAATCACAATTACACAATCAAACAATCACACAATCACACAATCACACAATCACACAATCACACAATCACACAATCACACAATCACAATCGCACAGTCACAATTACACAATCACACAATCACACAATCACACAATCACACAATCACACAATCACACAATCACACAATCACACAATCACACAATCACACAATCACACAGTCACACAATCACACAATCACACAATCACACAATCACACAATCACACAATCATCAATCACACAATCACGGTCACACAATCACACATTCACACAATCACACAATCACACAATCACACAGTCACACAATCACACAATCACACAATCACACAATCACACAATCACACAATCACCTAATCACACAATCACACAATCCCACAACCACACAATCACACAATCACACAATCACACAGTCACAATCAAACAATCACAATCACACAATCACAATCACACAATCACAATCACACAATCACAATCACACAATCACAATCACACAATCACAATCACACAATCACAATCACACAATCACAATCACACAATCACAATCACACAATCACAATCACACAATCACAATCACACAATCACAATCACACAATCACAATCACACAATCACAATCACACAATCACAATCACACAATCACAATCACACAATCACAATCACACAATCACAATCACACAATCACAATCACACAATCACAATCACACAATCACAATCACACAATCACAATCACACAATCACAATCACACAATCACAATCACACAATCACAATCACACAATCACACAAGCACGTAAACACACAATCTCACAATCACACAATCACACAATCACACAATCACACAATCACACAATCACTATCGCACAATCACAATTACACAATCAGACAATCACACAATCACACAATCACACAATCACACAATCACACAATCACACAATCACACAGTCACACAATCACACAATCACAAAATCACACAATCACACAATCACCTAATCACACAATCACACAATATCACAACCACCCAATCACACAATCACACAATCACTCAATCACACAATCACACAATCACACAATCACACAATCACACAACCACACAATCACACAAGGACACAATCACACAATCACACACACACACAATCACACAATCACACAATCACAATCACACAATCACAATCACACAATCACAATCACACAATCACAATCACACAATCACAATCACACAATCACAATCACACAATCACAATCACACAATCACACAAGCACACAAACACACAATCTCACAATCACACAATCACACAATCACACAATCACTCAATCACAATCGCACAATCACAATTACACAATCACACAATCACACAATCACACAATCACACAATCACTCAATCACACAATCACACAATCACACAATCACAATCGCACAATCACAATTACACAATCACACAATCACACAATCACACAATCACACAATCACAATCGCACAATCACCTAATCACACAATCACACAATCTCACAACCACCCAATCACACAATCACACAATCACTCAATCACACAATCACACAATCACACAATCACACAATCACACAATCACACAATCACACAATCACACAATCACACAATCACACAACCACACAATCACACAATGACACAATCACACAATCACACACACACACAATCACACAGTCACAATCACACAATCACAATCACACAATCACAATCACACAATCACAATCACACAATCACAATCACACAATCACACAAGCACACAAACACACAATCTCACAATCACACAATCACACAATCACACAATCACACAATCACAATCGCACAATCACAATTACACAATCACACAATCACACAATCACACAATCACTCAATCACACAATCACACAATCACACAATCACAATCGCACAATCACAATTACACAATCACACAATCACACAATCACACAATCACACAATCACACAATCACACAATCACAATCGCACAATCACAATTACACAATCACACAATCACACAATCACACAATCACACAATCACACAATCACACAATCACACAACCACACAACCACACAATCAAACAAGCACACAATCACTCAATCACACAATCACACACTCACACAATCACACAGTCACAATCACACAATCACACAATCCCACAATCACACAATCACACAATCACACAATCACACAATCACACAATCACACAGTCACACAAACACAAAATCACACAAACACACAATCACACAATCACACAATCACAATCGCACAATCACAATTTCACAATCACACAATCACACAATCATACAATCACACAATCACACAATCACACAATCACACAATCACACAATCACACAATCACACAATCACAATCGCACAATCACAATTACACAATCACACAATCACACAATCACACAATCACACAATCACACAATCACACAATCACACAATCACACAATCACACAATCACACAATCACACAATCACACAGTCACACAATCACACAATCACACAATCACACAATCACACAATCACACAATCACACAATCATCAATCACACAATCACGGTCACACAATCACACATTCACACAATCACACAATCACATAATCACACAGTCACACAATCACACAATCACACAATCACACAATCACACAATCACACAATCACCTAATCACACAATTACACAATCTCACAACCACACAATCACACAATCACACAATCACACAATCACACAGTCACAATCATACAATCACAATCACACAATCACAATCACACAATCACAATCACACAATCACAATCACACAATCACAATCACACAATCACAATCACACAATCACACAACCACACAATCAAACAAGCACACAATCACTCAATCACACAATCACACACTCACACAATCACACAGTCACAATCACACAATCACACAATCACACAATCACATAATCACACAATCACACAATCACACAATCACAAAATCACACAATCACACAATCACACACTCACACAATCACACAATCACACAATCACACAATCGCAAAATCACACAACCACACAATCACACGATCACACGATCACACGATCACACAATCACACGATCACGCAATCACACATCCACACAATCACACAATCACACCATCACAATCACGCAATCACACATTCACGGTCACACTAACACGATCACACAATCACGATCACACAATCACGGTCACACAATCACGGTCACACAACCACACAATCACACAATCACACAATCACACAATCACACAATCACACAATCACACAAACACACAATCACACAATCACACAATCACACAATCACACAATCACACAATCACACAATCACACAATCACACAATCACACAATCACAGAATCACACAATCACACAATCACACAATCACGCAATCACACAATCACACAATCACACAATCACACAATCACACAATCACACAATCACACAATCACACAATCACACAATCACACAATCACGCAATCACGCAATCACGCAATCACACAATCACACAATCACGCAATCACACAATCACACAATCACACAATCACACAAGCACACAATCACTCAATCGCAAAATCACACAATCACACAATCACACGATCACACGATCACACGATCACACGATCACACAATCACACGATCACGCAATCACACATTCACACAATCACACAATCACACCATCACACAATCACACAATCACGCAATCACAATCACGCAATCGCAATCACGCAATCACAATCACGCAATCACACATTCACGGTCACACTAACACGATCACACAATCACGATCACACAATCAGGGTCACACAATCACGGTCACACAACCACACAATCACACAACCACACAATCACACAATCACACAATCACACAATCACACAATCACACAATCACACAATCACACAATCACACAATCACACAATCACACAATCACACAATCACACAATCACACAATCACACAATCACACAATCACACAGTCACACAATCACACAATCGCAATCACGCAATCACACAATCACGATCACACAATCACGATCACACCATCACGGTCACACAACCACACAATCACACAATCACACAATCACACAATCACACAATCACACAATCACACAATCACACAATCACACAATCACACAATCACACAATCACACAATCACACAATCACACAATCACACAATCACACAATCACACAATCACACAATCACACAATCACACAATCACACAATCACACAATCACACAATCACACAATCACAAAATCACACAATCACACAATCACACAATCACACAATCACACAATCACACAATCACACAATCACACAGTCACACAATCACACAATCGCAATCACGCAATCACACAATCACGATCACACAATCACGATCACACCATCACGGTCACACAACCACACAATCACACAATCACACAATCACACAATCACACAATCACACAATCACACAATCACACAATCACACAATCACACAATCACACAATCACACAATCACACAATCACACAATCACACAATCACACAATCACACAATCACACAATCACACAATCACACTATCACACAATCACACAATCACACAATCACACAATCACACAGTCACACAATCACACAATCGCAATCACGCAATCACACAATCACGATCACACCATCACGGTCACACAACCACACAATCACACAATCACACAATCACACAATCACACAATCACACAATCACACAATCACACAATCACACAATCACACAATCACACAATCACACAATCACACAATCACACAATCACACAATCACACAATCACACAATCACACAATCACACAATCACACAATCACACAATCACACAATCACACAATCACACAATCACACAATCACACAATCACACAATCACAAAATTACACAATCACACAATCACACAATCACACAATCACGGTCACACAATCACACATTCACACAATCACACAATCACACAATCACTCAATCACACAATCACACAATCACACAATCACACAATCACACAATCACACAATCACACAATCACACAAACACACAATCACACAATCACACAATCACACAATCACACAATCACACAATCACACAATCACACAATCACACAATCACACAATCACACAGTCACACAATCACACAATCACACAATCACACAATCACACAATCACACAATCACACAATCATCAATCACACAATCACGGTCACACAATCACACATTCACACAATCACACAATCACATAATCACACAGTCACACAATCACACAATCACACAATCACACAATCACACAATCACCTAATCACACAATTACACAATCTCACAACCACACAATCACACAATCACACAATCACACAGTCACAATCATACAATCACAATCACACAATCACAATCACACAATCACAATCACACAATCACGATCACACAATCACAATCACACAATCACAATCACACAATCACACAACCACACAACCACACAATCAAACAAGCACACAATCACTCAATCACACAATCACACACTCACACAATCACACAGTCACAATCACACAATCACACAATCCCACAATCACTCAATCTCACAATCACACAATCATCAATCACACAATCACGGTCACACAATCACACATTCACACAATCACACAATCACATAATCACACAGTCACACAATCACACAATCACACAATCACACAATCACACAATCACCTAATCACACAATTACACAATCTCACAACCACACAATCACACAATCACACAATCACACAGTCACAATCATACAATCACAATCACACAATCACAATCACACAATCACAATCACACAATCACGATCACACAATCACAATCACACAATCACAATCACACAATCACACAACCACACAACCACACAATCAAACAAGCACACAATCACTCAATCACACAATCACACACTCACACAATCACACAGTCACAATCACACAATCACACAATCCCACAATCACTCAATCTCACAATCACACAATCACACAATCACACAATCACACAATCACACAATCACACAATCACAAAATCACACAATCACACAATCACACACTCACACAATCACACAATCACACAATCACACAATCGCAAAATCACACAATCACACAATCACACGATCACACGATCACACGATCACACAATCACACGATCACGCAATCACACATCCACACAATCACACAATCACACCATCACAATCACGCAATCACACATTCACGGTCACACTAACACGATCACACAATCACGATCACACAATCACGGTCACACAATCACGGTCACACAACCACACAATCACACAATCACACAATCACACAATCACACAATCACACAATCACACAATCACACAATCACACAATCACACAATCACACAATCACACAATCACACAATCACACAATCACAGAATCACACAATCACACAATCACACAATCACGCAATCACACAATCACACAATCACACAATCACACAATCACACAATCACACAATCACACAATCACACAATCACACAATCACACAATCACGCAATCACGCAATCACGCAATCACACAATCACACAATCACGCAATCACACAATCACACAATCACACAATCACACAAGCACACAATCACTCAATCGCAAAATCACACAATCACACAATCACACGATCACACGATCACACGATCACACGATCACACAATCACACGATCACGCAATCACACATTCACACAATCACACAATCACACCATCACACAATCACACAATCACGCAATCACAATCACGCAATCGCAATCACGCAATCACAATCACGCAATCACAGATTCACGGTCACACTAACACGATCACACAATCACGATCACACAATCAGGGTCACACAATCACGGTCACACAACCACACAATCACACAATCACACAATCACACAATCACACAATCACACAATCACACAATCACACAATCACACAATCACACAATCACACAATCACACAATCACACAATCACACAATCACACAATCACACAATCACACAATCACACAATCACACAGTCACACAATCACACAATCGCAATCACGCAATCACACAATCACGATCACACAATCACGATCACACCATCACGGTCACACAACCACACAATCACACAATCACACAATCACACAATCACACAATCACACAATCACACAATCACACAATCACACAATCACACAATCACACAATCACACAATCACACAATCACACAATCACACAATCACACAATCACACAATCACACAATCACACAATCACACAATCACACAATCACACAATCACACAATCACAAAATCACACAATCACACAATCACACAATCACACAATCACACAATCACACAATCACACAATCACACAGTCACACAATCACACAATCGCAATCACGCAATCACACAATCACGATCACACAATCACGATCACACCATCACGGTCACACAACCACACAATCACACAATCACACAATCACACAATCACACAATCACACAATCACACAATCACACAATCACACAATCACACAATCACACAATCACACAATCACACAATCACACAATCACACAATCACACAATCACACAATCACACAATCACACAATCACACTATCACACAATCACACAATCACACAATCACACAATCACACAGTCACACAATCACACAATCACACAATCACACAATCACACAATCACCTTATCACACAATCACACAATCTCACAACCACACAATCACGCAAGCACACAATCACTCAATCACACAATCACACACTCACACAATCACACAGTCACAATCACACAATCACAATCACACAATCACAATCACACAATCACAATCACACAATCACAATCACACAACCACAATCACACAATCACAATCACACAACCACAATCACACAATCACAATCACACAATCACAATCACACAATCACAATCACACAATCGCAATCACACAATCACAATCATACAATCACACAAGCACACAATCACACAATCTCACAATTACACAATCACACAATCACACAATCACACAATCACACAATCACACAATCACAATCGCACAATCACAATTACACAATCACTCAATCACACAATCACACAATCACACAATCACACAACCACACAACCACACAATCATACAAGCACACAATCACTCAATCACACAATCACACAATCACACAATCACACAATCACACAATCACACAGTCACACAAACACACAATCACACAAACACACAGTCACACAATCACACAATCACAAAATCGCACAATCACACAATCACACAATCACACAATCACACAATCACAATCGCACAATCACAATTACACAATCACACAATCACACAATCGCACAATCACACAATCACACAATCACACAATCACACAATCACAAACGCACAATCACAATTACACAATCACACAATCACACAATCACACAATCACACAATCACACAATCACAAAATCACACAATCACACAATCACACAATCACACAATCACGGTCACACAATCACACATTCACACAATCACACAATCACACAATCACTCAATCACACAATCACACAATCACACAATCACACAATCACACAATCACACAATCACACAATCACACAAACACACAATCACACAATCACACAATCACACAATCACACAATCACACAATCACACAATCACACAATCACACAATCACACAATCACACAGTCACACAATCACACAATCACACAATCACACAATCACACAATCACACAATCACACAATCATCAATCACACAATCACACAATCACACAATCACACAATCACACAGTCACACAATCACACAATCACACAATCACACAATCACACAATCACCTAATCACACAATCACACAATCTCACAACCACACAATCACGCAAGCACACAATCACTCAATCACACAATCACACACTCACACAATCACACAGTCACAATCACACAATCACAATCACACAATCACAATCACACAATCACAATCACACAATCACAATCACACAACCACAATCACACAATCACAATCACACAACCACAATCACACAATCACAATCACACAATCACAATCACACAATCACAATCACACAATCGCAATCACACAATCACAATCATACAATCACACAAGCACACAATCACACAATCTCACAATTACACAATCACACAATCACACAATCACACAATCACACAATCACACAATCACAATCGCACAATCACAATTACACAATCACTCAATCACACAATCACACAATCACACAATCACACAACCACACAACCACACAATCATACAAGCACACAATCACTCAATCACACAATCACACAATCACACAATCACACAATCACACAATCACACAGTCACACAAACACACAATCACACAAACACACAGTCACACAATCACACAATCACAAAATCACACAATCACACAATCACACAATCACACAATCACACAATCACAATCGCACAATCACAATTACACAATCACACAATCACACAATCGCACAATCACACAATCACACAATCACACAATCACACAATCACAATCGCACAATCACAATTACACAATCACACAATCACACAATCACACAATCACACAATCACACAATCACAAAATCACACAATCACACAATCACACAATCACACAATCACACATTCACACAATCACACAATCACACAATCACTCAATCACACAATCACACAATCACACAATCACACAATCACACAATCACACAATCACACAATCACACAAACACACAATCACACAATCACACAATCACACAATCACACAATCACACAATCACACAATCACACAATCACACAATCACACAGTCACACAATCACACAATCACACAATCACACAATCACACAATCACACAATCACACAATCATCAATCACACAATCACGGTCACACAATCACAATCACACAATCACAATCACACAATCACAATCACACAATCACAATCACACAATCACAATCACACAATCACAATCACACAATCACAATCACACAATCACAATCACACAATCACAATCACACAATCACAATCACACAATCACAATCACACAATCACAATCACACAATCACACAAGCACGTAAACACACAATCTCACAATCACACAATCACACAATCACTATCGCACAATCACAATTACACAATCAGACAATCACGCAATCACACAATCACACAATCACACAATCACACAATCACACAATCACACAATCACACAATCACACAATCACACAATCACACAATCACACAATCACACAATCACACAATCACACAGTCACACAATCACACAATCACAAAATCACACAATCACACAATCACCTAATCACACAATCACACAATCTCACAACCACCCAATCACACAATCACACAATCACTCAATCACACAATCACACAATCACACAATAACACAATCACACAATCACACAATCACACAATCACACAATCACACAATCACACAATCACACAATCACACAACCACACAATCACACAATGACACAATCACACAATCACACACACACACAATCACACAGTCGCAATCACACAATCACAATCACACAATCACAATCACACAATCACAATCACACAATCACACAAGCACACAAACACACAATCTCACAATCACACAATCACACAATCACACAATCACACAATCACACAGTCACACAATCACACAATCGTAATCACGCAATCACACAATCACGATCACACAATCACGATCACACCATCACGGTCACACAACCACACAATCACACAATCACACAATCACACTATCACACAATCACACAATCACACAATCACACAATCACACAATCACACAATCACACAATCACACAATCACACAATCACACAATCACACAATCACACAATCACACAATCACACAATCACACAATCACACAATCACAATCGCACAATCACAATTACACAATCACACAATCACACAATCACACAATCACACAATCACACAATCACACAATCACACAATCACACAATCACACAATCACACAATCACACAATCACAATCGCACAATCACAACTACACAATCAGACAATCACACAATCACACAATCACACAATCACACAATCACACAATCACAGAGTCACGCAATCACACAATCACACAATCACACAATCACACAATCACACAATCACACAATCACAGAGTCACGCAATCACACAATCACACAATCACACAATCACACAATCACACAATCACATAATCACACAATCACACAATCTCACAACCACACAATCACACAATCATACAATCACGCAATCACAATCACGCAATCGCAATCACGCAATCACAATCACGCAATCACACATTCACGGTCACACAATCACGGTCACACAATCACGGTCACACAATCACGGTCACACAACCACACAATCACACAATCACACAATCACACAATCACACAATCACACAATCACAGAGTCACGCAATCACACAATCACACAATCACACAATCACACAATCACACAATCACCTAATCACACAATCACACAATCTCACAACCACACAATCACACAATCATACAATCACGCAATCACAATCACGCAATCGCAATCACGCAATCACAATCACGCAATCACACATTCACGGTCACACAATCACGGTCACACAATCACGGTCACACAACCACACAATCACACAATCACACAATCACACAATCACACAATCACACAATCACACAATCACACAATCACACAATCACACAATCACACAATCACACAATCACACAATCACAGAATCACACAATCACACAATCACACAATCACACAATCACGCAATCACGCAATCACACAATCACACAATCACACAATCACACAATCACACAATCACACAATCACACAATCACACAATCACACAATCACACAATCACACAATCACACAATCACACAATCACACAATCACACAATCACCTAATCACACAATCACACAATCTCACAACCACACAATCACACAAGCACACAATCACTCAATCACACAATCACACACTCACACAATCACACAGTCACAATCACACAATCACAATCACACAATCACAATCACACAATCACAATCACACAATCACAATCACACAATCACAATCACACAATCACAATCACACAACCACAATCACACAATCACAATCACACAATCTCACAATTACATAATCACACAATCACACAATCACACAATCACACAATCACACAATCACACAATCACAATCGCACAATCACAATTACACAATCACACAATCACACAACCACACAATCACACAATCACACAATCACACAATCACACAATCTCACAAGGACACAATCACACAATCACACACACACACAATCACACAGTCACAATCACACAATCACAATCACACAATCACAATCACACAATCACAATCACACAATCACACAAGCACACAAACACACAATCTCACAATCACACAATCACACAATCACACAATCACACAATCACACAATCACACAATCACACAATCACACAATCACACAATCACACAATCACACAATCACACAATCACACAATCACACAATCACACAATCACACAATCACAGAATCACACAATCACACAATCACACAATCACGCAATCACACAATCACACAATCACACAATCACACAATCACACAATCACACAATCACACAATCACACAATCACACAATCACACAATCACACAATCACACAATCACGCAATCACGCAATCACGCAATCACACAATCACACAATCACGCAATCACACAATCACACAATCACACAATCACACAAGCACACAATCACTCAATCGCAAAATCACACAATCACACAATCACACGATCACACGATCACACGATCACACAATCACACGATCACGCAATCACACATTCACACAATCACACAATCACACCATCACACAATCACACAATCACGCAATCACAATCACGCAATCGCAATCACGCAATCACAATCACGCAATCACACATTCACGGTCACACTAACACGATCACACAATCACGATCACACAATCAGGGTCACACAATCACGGTCACACAACCACACAATCACACAATCACACAATCACACAATCACACAATCACACAATCACACAAGCACACAATCACTCAATCACACAATCACACACTCACACAATCACACAGTCACAATCACACAATCACAATCACACAATCACACAATCTCACAACCACACAATCACACAATCACACAATCACACAATCACACAATCACACAATCACCTAATCACACAATCACACAATCTCACAACCACACAATCACACAATCACACAATCACACAGTCACAATCATACAATCACAATCACACAATCACAATCACACAGTCACAATCACACAATCACAATCACACAATCACAATCACACAATCACAATTACACAATCACAATCACACAATCACAATCACACAATCACACAAGCACGTAAACACACAATCTCACAATCACACAATCACACAATCACACAATCACATAATCACAATCGCACAATCACAATTACACAATCACACAATCACACAATCACACAATCACACAATCACACAGTCACACAAACACAAAATCACACAAACACACAGTCACACAATCACACAATCACAAAATCACACAATCACACAATCACACAATCACACAATCACAATCGCACAATCACAATTACACAATCACACAATCACACAATCACAATCGCACAATCACAATTACACAATCACACAATCACACAATCACACAATCACACAATCACACAATCACACAATCACACAATCACACAATCACACAATCACACAATCACACAATCACACAATCACACAGTCACACAATCACACAGTCACACAATCACACAATCACACAATCACACAATCACACAATCACACAATCACACAATCATCAATCACACAATCACGGTCACACAATCACACATTCACACAATCACACAATCACACAATCACACAGTCACACAATCACACAATCACACAATCACACAATCACACAATCACACAATCACACAATCACACAATCACCTAATCACACAATCACACAATCTCACAACCACACAATCACACAATCACACAGTCACAATCACACAATCACAATCACACAATCACAATCACACAATCACAATCACACAATCACAATCACACAATCACAATCACACAATCACAATCACACAATCACAATCACACAATCACAATCACACAATCACAATCACACAATCACACAATCACACAATCACAATCACACAATCACAATCACACAATCACAATCACACAATCACAATCACACAATCACAATCACACAATCACAATCACACAATCACACAAGCACGTAAACACACAATCTCACAATCACACAATCACACAATCACATAATCACTATCGCACAATCACAATTACACAATCAGACAATCACACAATCACACAATCACACAATCACACAATCACACAATCACACAATCACACAATCACACAATCACACAGTCACACAATCACACAATCACAAAATCACACAATCACACAATCACCTAATCACACAATCACACAATCTCACAACCACCCAATCACACAATCACACAATCACTCAATCACACAATCACACAATCACACAATCACACAATCACACAATCACACAATCACACAATCACACAATCACACAATCACACAATCACACAATCACACAATCACACAACCACACAATCACACAATGGCACAATCACACAATCACACACACACACAATCACACAGTCACAATCACACAATCACAATCACACAATCACAATCACACAATCACAATCACACAATCACAATCACACAATCACAATCACACAATCACACAAGCACACAAACACACAATCTCACAATCACACAATCACACAATCACACAATCACACAATCACAATCGCACAATCACAATTACACAATCACACAATCACACAATCACACAATCACACAATCACACAATCACTCAATCACACAATCACACAATCACACAATCACAATCGCACAATCACAATTACACAATTACACAATCACACAATCACACAATCACACAATCACACAATCACACAATCACACAATCACAATCGCACAATCACAATTACACAATCACACAATCACACAATCACACAATCACACAATCACACAATCACACAATCACACAACCACACAACCACACAATCAAACAAGCACACAATCACTCAATCACACAATCACACACTCACACAATCACACAGTCACAATCACACAATCACACAATCCCACAATCACACAATCACACAATCACACAATCACAATCGCACAATCACAATTACACAATCACACAATCACACAATCACACAATCACACAATCACACAATCACACAATCACACAGTCACACAAACACAAAATCACACAAACACACAATCACACAATCACACAATCACAATCGCACAATCACAATTTCACAATCACACAATCACACAATCACACAATCACACAACCACACAATCACACAATCACACAATCACACAATCACAATCGCACAATCACAATTACACAATCACACAATCACACAATCACACAATCACACAATCACACAATCACACAATCACACAATCACACAATCACACAATCACACAATCACACAATCACACAATCACACAGTCACACAATCACACAATCACACAATCACACAATCACACAATCACACAATCATCAATCACACAATCACGGTCACACAATCACACATTCACACAATCACACAATCACATAATCACACAGTCACACAATCACACAATCACACAATCACACAATCACACAATCACACAATCACCTAATCACACAATTACACAATCTCACAACCACACAATCACACAATCACACAATCACACAATCACACAGTCACAATCATACAATCGCAATCACACAATCACAATCACACAATCACAATCACACAATCACAATCACACAATCACAATCACACAATCACAATCACACAATCACAATCACACAATCACACAACCACACAACCACACAATCAAACAAGCACACAATCACTCAATCACACAATCACACACTCACACAATCACACAGTCACACAATCACACAATCACACAATCACACAATCACACAATCACACAATCACACAATCACACAATCACACAATCACACAATCACACAGTCACACAATCACACAATCGCAATCACGCAATCACACAATCACGATCACACCATCACGGTCACACAACCACACAATCACACAATCACACAATCACACAATCACACAATCACACAATCACACAATCACACAATCACACAATCACACAATCACACAATCACACAATCACACAATCACACAATCACACAATCACACAATCACACAATCACACAATCACACAATCACAAAATCACACAATCACACAATCACACAATCACACAATCACGGTCACACAATCACACATTCACACAATCACACAATCACACAATCACTCAATCACACAATCACACAATCACACAATCACACAATCACACAATCACACAATCACACAATCACACAATCACACAATCACACAATCACACAATCACACAATCACACAATCACACAATCACACAATCACACAGTCACACAATCACACAATCGCAATCACGCAATCACACAATCACGATCACACAATCACGATCACACCATCACGGTCACACAACCACACAATCACACAATCACACAATCACACAATCACACAATCACACAATCACACAATCACACAATCACACAATCACACAATCACACAATCACACAATCACACAATCACACAATCACACAATCACACAATCACACAATCACACAATCACAAAATCACACAATCACACAATCACACAATCACACAATCACGGTCACACAATCACACATTCACACAATCACACAATCACACAATCACTCAATCACACAATCACACAATCACACAATCACACAATCACACAATCACACAATCACACAATCACACAATCACACAAACACACAATCACACAATCACACAATCACACAATCACACAATCACACAACCACACAATCACACAATGACACAATCACACAATCACACAATCACACAATCACACAATCACACAATCACACAATCACAAAATCACACAATCACAGAATCACACAATCACACAATCACGGTCACACAATCACACATTCACACAATCACACAATCACACAATCACACAATCACTCAATCACACAATCACACAATCACACAATCACACAATCATCAATCACACAATCACGGTCACACAATCACACATTCACACAATCACACAATCACACAATCACACAGTCACACAATCACACAATCACACAATCACACAATCACACAATCACACAATCACCTAATCACACAACCACACAATCACACAATGACACAATCACACAATCACACACACACACAATCACACAGTCACAATCACACAATCACAATCACACAATCACAATCACACAATCACAATCACACAATCACACAAGCACACAAACACAAAATCTCACAATCACACAATCACACAATCACACAATCACACAATCACACAATCACAATCGCACAATCACAATTACACAATCACACAATCACACAATCACACAATCACACAATCACTCAATCACACAATCACACAATCACACAATCACACAATCACACAGTCACACAAACACAAAATCACACAAACACACAATCACACAATCACACAATCACAATCGCACAATCACAATTTCACAATCACACAATCACACAATCACACAATCACACAACCACACAATCACACAATCACACAATCACACAATCACAATCGCACAATCACAATTACACAATCACACAATCACACAATCACACAATCACACAATCACACAATCACACAATCACACAATCACACAATCACACAATCACACAATCACACAATCACACAATCACACAGTCACACAATCACACAATCACACAATCACACAATCACACAATCACACAATCACACAATCATCAATCACACAATCACGGTCACACAATCACACATTCACACAATCACACAATCACATAATCACACAGTCACACAATCACACAATCACACAATCACACAATCACACAATCACACAATCACCTAATCACACAATTACACAATCTCACAACCACACAATCACACAATCACACAATCACACAATCACACAGTCACAATCATACAATCGCAATCACACAATCACAATCACACAATCACAATCACACAATCACAATCACACAATCACAATCACACAATCACAATCACACAATCACAATCACACAATCACACAACCACACAACCACACAATCAAACAAGCACACAATCACTCAATCACACAATCACACACTCACACAATCACACAGTCACACAATCACACAATCACACAATCACACAATCACACAATCACACAATCACACAATCACACAATCACACAATCACACAATCACACAGTCACACAATCACACAATCGCAATCACGCAATCACACAATCACGATCACACCATCACGGTCACACAACCACACAATCACACAATCACACAATCACACAATCACACAATCACACAATCACACAATCACACAATCACACAATCACACAATCACACAATCACACAATCACACAATCACACAATCACACAATCACACAATCACACAATCACACAATCACACAATCACACAATCACAAAATCACACAATCACACAATCACACAATCACACAATCACGGTCACACAATCACACATTCACACAATCACACAATCACACAATCACTCAATCACACAATCACACAATCACACAATCACACAATCACACAATCACACAATCACACAATCACACAATCACACAATCACACAATCACACAATCACACAATCACACAATCACACAATCACACAATCACACAGTCACACAATCACACAATCGCAATCACGCAATCACACAATCACGATCACACAATCACGATCACACCATCACGGTCACACAACCACACAATCACACAATCACACAATCACACAATCACACAATCACACAATCACACAATCACACAATCACACAATCACACAATCACACAATCACACAATCACACAATCACACAATCACACAATCACACAATCACACAATCACACAATCACACAATCACAAAATCACACAATCACACAATCACACAATCACACAATCACGGTCACACAATCACACATTCACACAATCACACAATCACACAATCACTCAATCACACAATCACACAATCACACAATCACACAATCACACAATCACACAATCACACAATCACACAATCACACAAACACACAATCACACAATCACACAATCACACAATCACACAATCACACAACCACACAATCACACAATGACACAATCACACAATCACACAATCACACAATCACACAATCACACAATCACACAATCACAAAATCACACAATCACAGAATCACACAATCACACAATCACGGTCACACAATCACACATTCACACAATCACACAATCACACAATCACACAATCACTCAATCACACAATCACACAATCACACAATCACACAATCATCAATCACACAATCACGGTCACACAATCACACATTCACACAATCACACAATCACACAATCACACAGTCACACAATCACACAATCACACAATCACACAATCACACAATCACACAATCACACAATCACCTAATCACACAACCACACAATCACACAATGACACAATCACACAATCACACACACACACAATCACACAGTCACAATCACACAATCACAATCACACAATCACAATCACACAATCACAATCACACAATCACACAAGCACACAAACACAAAATCTCACAATCACACAATCACACAATCACACAATCACACAATCACACAATCACAATCGCACAATCACAATTACACAATCACACAATCACACAATCACACAATCACACAATCACTCAATCACACAACCACACAATCACACAAGCACACAATCACTCAATTACACAATCACACACTCACACAACCACACAGTCACAATCACACAATCACAATCACACAATCACAATCACACAATCACAATCACAGAATCACAATCACACAATCACAATCACACAATCACAATCACACAGTCACAATCACACAATCACAATCACACAAGCACAATCACACAATCACAATCACACAATCACAATCACACAATCACAATCACACAATCACAATCACACAATCACAATCACACAATCACAATCACACAATCACACAATCACACAATGACACAATCACACAATCACACAATCACACAATCACACAATCACACAATCACACAATCACAAAATCACACAATCACAGAATCACACAATCACACAATCACGGTCACACAATCACACATTCACACAATCACACAATCACACAATCACACAATCACTCAATCACACAATCACACAATCACACAATCACACAATCATCAATCACACAATCACGGTCACACAATCACACAATCACACAATCACACAATCATCAATCACACAATCACGGTCACACAATCACACATTCACACAATCACACAATCACACAATCACACAGTCACACAATCACACAATCACACAATCACACAATCACACAATCACACAATCACCTAATCACACAACCACACAATCACACAATGACACAATCACACAATCACACACACACACAATCACACAGTCACAATCACACAATCACAATCACACAATCACAATCACACAATCACAATCACACAATCACACAAGCACACAAACACAAAATCTCACAACCACACAATCAAACAAGCACACAATCACTCAATCACACAATCACACACTCACACAATCACACAGTCACACAATCACACAATCACACAATCACACAATCACACAATCACACAATCACACAATCACACAATCACACAATCACACAATCACACAGTCACACAATCACACAATCGCAATCACGCAATCACACAATCACGATCACACCATCACGGTCACACAACCACACAATCACACAATCACACAATCACACAATCACACAATCACACAATCACACAATCACACAATCACACAATCACACAATCACACAATCACACAATCACACAATCACACAATCACACAATCACACAATCACACAATCACACAATCACCTAATCACACAACCACACAATCACACAATGACACAATCACACAATCACACACACACACAATCACACAGTCACAATCACACAATCACAATCACACAATCACAATCACACAATCACAATCACACAATCACACAAGCACACAAACACAAAATCTCACAACCACACAATCAAACAAGCACACAATCACTCAATCACACAATCACACACTCACACAATCACACAGTCACACAATCACACAATCACACAATCACACAATCACACAATCACACAATCACACAATCACACAATCACACAATCACACAGTCACACAATCACACAATCGCAATCACGCAATCACACAATCACGATCACACCATCACGGTCACACAACCACACAATCACACAATCACACAATCACACAATCACACAATCACACAATCACACAATCACACAATCACACAATCACACAATCACACAATCACACAATCACACAATCACACAATCACACAATCACACAATCACACAATCACACAATCACACAATCACACAATCACAAAATCACACAATCACACAATCACACAATCACACAATCACGGTCACACAATCACACATTCACACAATCACACAATCACACAATCACTCAATCACACAATCACACAATCACACAATCACACAATCACACAATCACACAATCACACAATCACACAATCACACAATCACACAATCACACAATCACACAATCACACAATCACACAATCACACAATCACACAGTCACACAATCACACAATCGCAATCACGCAATCACACAATCACGATCACACAATCACGATCACACCATCACGGTCACACAACCACACAATCACACAATCACACAATCACACAATCACACAATCACACAATCACACAATCACACAATCACACAATCACACAATCACACAATCACACAATCACACAATCACACAATCACACAATCACACAATCACACAATCACACAATCACAAAATCACACAATCACACAATCACACAATCACACAATCACGGTCACACAATCACACATTCACACAATCACACAATCACACAATCACTCAATCACACAATCACACAATCACACAATCACACAATCACACAATCACACAATCACACAATCACACAATCACACAAACACACAATCACACAATCACACAATCACACAATCACACAATCACACAACCACACAATCACACAATGACACAATCACACAATCACACAATCACACAATCACACAATCACACAATCACACAATCACAAAATCACACAATCACAGAATCACACAATCACACAATCACGGTCACACAATCACACATTCACACAATCACACAATCACACAATCACACAATCACTCAATCACACAATCACACAATCACACAATCACACAATCATCAATCACACAATCACGGTCACACAATCACACATTCACACAATCACACAATCACACAATCACACAGTCACACAATCACACAATCACACAATCACACAATCACACAATCACACAATCACCTAATCACACAACCACACAATCACACAATGACACAATCACACAATCACACACACACACAATCACACAGTCACAATCACACAATCACAATCACACAATCACAATCACACAATCACAATCACACAATCACACAAGCACACAAACACAAAATCTCACAATCACACAATCACACAATCACACAATCACACAATCACACAATCACAATCGCACAATCACAATTACACAATCACACAATCACACAATCACACAATCACACAATCACTCAATCACACAACCACACAATCACACAAGCACACAATCACTCAATTACACAATCACACACTCACACAACCACACAGTCACAATCACACAATCACAATCACACAATCACAATCACACAATCACAATCACAGAATCACAATCACACAATCACAATCACACAATCACAATCACACAGTCACAATCACACAATCACAATCACACAAGCACAATCACACAATCACAATCACACAATCACAATCACACAATCACAATCACACAATCACAATCACACAATCACAATCACACAATCACAATCACACAATCACAATCACACAACCACAATCACACAATCACCATCACACAACCACAATCACACAATCACAATCACACAATCACAATCACACAATCACAATCACACAATCGCAATCACACAATCACAATCATACAATCACACAAGCACACAATCACACAATCTCACAATTACACAATCACACAATCACACAATCACACAATCACACAATCACACAATCACAATCGCACAATCACAATTACACAATCACTCAGTCACACAATCACACAATCACACAATCACACAACCACACAACCACACAATCATACAAGCACACAATCACTCAATCACACAATCACACAATCACACAATCACACAATCACACAATCACACAATCACACAGTCACACAAACACACAATCACACAAACACACAGTCACACAATCACACAATCACACAATCACACAATCACGGTCACACAATCACACATTCACACAATCACACAATCACACAATCACACAATCACACAATCACACAATCACACAATCACACAATCACAATCGCACAATCACAATTACACAATCACACAATCACACAATCACACAATCACACAATCACACAATCACACAATCACACAATCACACAATCACGGTCACACAATCACACATTCACACAATCACACAATCACACAATCACACAGTCACACAATCACACAATCACACAATCACACAATCACACAATCACACAATCACCTAATCACACAATCACACAATCTCACAACCACACAATCACACAATCACACAATCACACAGTCACAATCAAACAATCACAATCACACAATCACAATCACACAATCACAATCACACAATCACAATCACACAATCACAATCACACAATCACAATCACACAATCACAATCACACAATCACAATCACACAATCACAATCACACAATCACAATCACACAATCACAATCACACAATCACACAAGCACGTAAACACACAATCTCACAATCACACAATCACACAATCACTATCGCACAATCACAATTACACAATCAGACAATCACACAATCACACAATCACACAATCACACAATCACACAATCACACAATCACACAATCACACAATCACACAATCACACAATCACACAATCACACAATCACACAATCACACAATCACACAGTCACACAATCACACAATCACACAATCACACAATCACACAATCACACAATCACGGTCACACAATCACACATTCACACAATCACACAATCACACAATCACACAGTCACACAATCACACAATCACACAATCACACAATCACACAATCACACAATCACCTAATCACACAATCACACAATCTCACAACCACACAATCACACAATCACACAATCACACAGTCACAATCAAACAATCACAATCACACAATCACAATCACACAATCACAATCACACAATCACAATCACACAATCACAATCACACAATCACAATCACACAATCACAATCACACAATCACAATCACACAATCACAATCACACAATCACAATCACACAATCACAATCACACAATCACAATCACACAATCACAATCACACAATCACACAAGCACGTAAACACACAATCTCACAATCACACAATCACACAATCACACAATCACTATCGCACAATCACAATTACACAATCAGACAATCACACAATCACACAATCACACAATCACACAATCACACAATCACACAATCACACAATCACACAATCACACAATCACACAATCACACAATCACACAATCACACAATCACACAATCACACAATCACACAATCACACAGTCACACAATCACACAATCACAAAATCACACAATCACACAATCACCTAATCACACAATCACACAATCTCACAACCACCCAATCACACAATCACACAATCACTCAATCACACAATCACACAATCACACAATAACACAATCACACAATCACACAATCACACAATCACACAATCACACAATCACACAATCACACAATCACACAATCACACAACCACACAATCACACAATGACACAATCACACAATCACACACACACACAATCACACTGTCGCAATCACACAATCACAATCACACAATCACAATCACACAATCACAATCACACAATCACAATCACACAATCACACAAGCACACAAACACACAATCTCACAATCACACAATCACACAATCACACAATCACACAATCACACAGTCACACAATCACACAATCGTAATCACGCAATCACACAATCACGATCACACAATCACGATCACACCATCACGGTCACACAACCACACAATCACACAATCACACAATCACACTATCACACAATCACACAATCACACAATCACACAATCACACAATCACACAATCACACAATCACACAATCACACAATCACACAATCACACAATCACACAATCACACAATCACACAATCACACAATCACAATCGCACAATCACAATTACACAATCACACAATCACACAATCACACAATCACACAATCACACAATCACACAATCACACAATCACACAATCACACAATCACACAATCACACAATCACACAATCACACAATCACACAATCACACAATCACACAATCACACAATCACACAATCACACAATCACAATCGCACAATCACAACTACACAATCAGACAATCACACAATCACACAATCACACAATCACACAATCACACAATCACAGAGTCACGCAATCACACAATCACACAATCACACAATCACACAATCACACAATCACACAATCACAGAGTCACGCAATCACACAATCACACAATCACACAATCACACAATCACACAATCACCTAATCACACAATCACACAATCTCACAACCACACAATCACACAATCATACAATCACGCAATCACACAATCACACAATCACACAATCACACAATCACACAATCACACAATCACACAATCACACAATCACCTAATCACACAATCACACAATCTCACAACCACACAATCACACAAGCACACAATCACTCAATCACACAATCACACACTCACACAATCACACAGTCACAATCACACAATCACAATCACACAATCTCCATCACACAATCACAATCACACAATCACAATCACACAATCACAATCACACAATCACAATCACACAATCACAATCACACAATCACAATCACACAACCACAATCACACAATCACAATCACACAATCTCACAATTACATAATCACACAATCACACAATCACACAATCACACAATCACACAATCACACAATCACACAATCACACAATCACAATCGCACAATCACAATTACACAATCACACAATCACACAACCACACAATCACACAATCACACAATCACACAATCACACAATCTCACAAGGACACAATCACACAATCACACACACACACAATCACACAGTCACAATCACACAATCACAATCACACAATCACAATCACACAATCACAATCACACAATCACACAAGCACACAAACACACAATCTCACAATCACACAATCACACAATCACACAATCACACAATCACACAATCACACAATCACACAATCACACAATCACACAATCACACAATCACACAATCACACAATTACACAATCACACAATCACACAATCACACAATCACACAATCACACAATCACACAATCACACAATCACACAATCACACAATCACACAATCACACAATCACACAATCACACAATCACACAATCACACAATCACACAATCACACAATCACACAATCACCTAATCACACAATCACACAATCTCACAACCACACAATCACGCAAGCACACAATCACTCAATCACACAATCACACACTCACACAATCACACAGTCACAATCACACAATCACAATCACACAATCACAATCACACAATCACAATCACAATCACACAATCACAATCACACAATCACAATCACACAACCACACAACCACAATCACACAATCACAATCACACAACCACAATCACACAATCACAATCACACAATCACAATCACACAATCACAATCACACAATCACAATCACACAATCACAATCACACAATCACAATCACACAATCACAATCACACAATCACAATCACACAATCACAATCACACAATCACAATCACACAATCACAATCACACAATCACAATCACACAAGCACGTAAACACACAATCTCACAATCACACAATCACACAATCACAATCGCACAATCACAATTACACAATCAAACAATCACACAATCACACAATCACACAATCACACAATCACAAAATCACACAATCACACAATCACACAATCACACAATCACAATCGCACAATCACAATTACACAATCAAACAATCACACAATCACACAATCACACAATCACACAATCACACAATCACACAATCACACAATCACACAATCACACAATCACAATCGCACAGTCACAATTACACAATCACACAATCACACAATCACACAATCACACAATCACACAATCACACAATCACACAATCACACAATCACACAATCACACAATCACACAATCACACAGTCACACAATCACACAATCACACAATCACACAATCACACAATCACACAATCATCAATCACACAATCACGGTCACACAATCACACATTCACACAATCACACAATCACACAATCACACAGTCACACAATCACACAATCACACAATCACACAATCACACAATCACACAATCACCTAATCACACAATCACACAATCCCACAACCACACAATCACACAATCACACAATCACACAGTCACAATCAAACAATCACAATCACACAATCACAATCACACAATCACAATCACACAATCACAATCACACAATCACAATCACACAATCACAATCACACAATCACAATCACACAATCACAATCACACAATCACAATCACACAATCACAATCACACAATCACAATCACACAATCACAATCACACAATCACAATCACACAATCACAATCACACAATCACAATCACACAATCACAATCACACAATCACAATCACACAATCACAATCACACAATCACAATCACACAATCACAATCACACAATCACAATCACACAATCACAATCACACAATCACAATCACACAATCACAATCACACAATCACAATCACACAATCACAATCACACAATCACAATCACACAATCACAATCACACAATCACAATCACACAATCACACAAGCACGTAAACACACAATCTCACAATCACACAATCACACAATCACACAATCACTATCGCACAATCACAATTACACAATCAGACAATCACACAATCACACAATCACACAATCACACAATCACACAATCACACAATCACACAATCACACAATCACACAATCACACAGTCACACAATCACACAATCACAAGATCACACAATCACACAATCACCTAATCACACAATCACACAATATCACAACCACCCAATCACACAATCACACAATCACACAATCACACAATCACACAGTCACACAATCACACAATCACACAATCACACATTCACACAAACACACAATCACACAAACACACAGTCACACAATCACACAATCACAAAATCACACAATCACACAATCACACAATCACACAATCACACAATCACAATCGCACAATCACAATTACACAATCACACAATCACACAATCGCACAAATACACAATCACACAATCACACAATCACACAATCACAATCGCACAGTCACAATTACACAATCACACAATCACACAATCACACAATCACACAATCACACAATCACACAATCACACAATCACACAATCACACAATCACACAATCACACAATCACACAGTCACACAATCACACAATCACACAATCACACAGTCACACAAACACACAATCACACAAACACACAGTCACACAATCACACAATCACAAAATCACACAATCACACAATCACACAATCACACAATCACACAATCACAATAGCACAATCACAATTACACAATCACACAATCACACAATCGCACAATCACACAATCACACAATCACACAATCACACAATCACAATCGCACAATCACAATTACACAATCACACAATCACACAATCACACAATCACACAATCACACAATCACAAAATCACACAATCACACAATCACACAATCACACAATCACGGTCACACAATCACACATTCACACAATCACACAATCACACAATCACTCAATCACACAATCACACAATCACACAATCACACAATCACACAGTCACACAATCACACAATCACACAAACACACAATCACACAATCACACAATCACACAATCACACAATCACACAATCACACAATCACACAATCACACAATCACACAATCACACAGTCACACAATCACACAATCACACAATCACACAATCACACAATCACACAATCACACAATCATCAATCACACAATCACGGTCACACAATCACAATCACACAATCACAATCACACAATCACAATCACACAATCACAATCACACAAACACAATCACACAATCACAATCACACAATCACAATCACACAATCACAATCACACAATCACAATCACACAATCACAATCACACAATCACACAAGCACGTAAACACACAATCTCACAATCACACAATCACACAATCACTATCGCACAATCACAATTACACAATCAGACAATCACACAATCACACAATCACACAATCACACAATCACACAATCACACAATCACACAATCACACAATCACACAATCACACAATCACACAATCACACAATCACACAATCACACAATCACACAATCACACAATCACACAGTCACACAATCACACAATCACAAAATCACACAATCACACAATCACCTAATCACACAATCACACAATCTCACAACCACCCAATCACACAATCACACAATCACTCAATCACACAATCACACAATCACACAATAACACAATCACACAATCACACAATCACACAATCACACAATCACACAATCACACAATCACACAACCACACAATCACACAATGACACAATCACACAATCACACACACACACAATCACACAGTCGCAATCACACAATCACAATCACACAATCACAATCACACAATCACAATCACACAATCACAATCACACAATCACAATCACACAATCACACAAGCACGTAAACACACAATCTCACAATCACACAATCACACAATCACACAATCACTATCGCACAATCACAATTACACAATCAGACAATCACACAATCACACAATCACACAATCACACAATCACACAATCACACAATCACACAATCACACAATCACACAATCACACAATCACACAATCACACAATCACACAATCACACAATCACACAGTCACACAATCACACAATCACACAATCACACAATCACACAATCACACAATCACGGTCACACAATCACACATTCACACAATCACACAATCACACAATCACACAGTCACACAATCACACAATCACACAATCACACAATCACACAATCACACAATCACCTAATCACACAATCACACAATCTCACAACCACACAATCACACAATCACACAATCACACAGTCACAATCAAACAATCACAATCACACAATCACAATCACACAATCACAATCACACAATCACAATCACACAATCACAATCACACAATCACAATCACACAATCACAATCACACAATCACAATCACACAATCACAATCACACAATCACAATCACACAATCACACAAGCACACAAACACACAATCTCACAATCACACAATCACACAATCACACAATCACACAATCACACAATCACACAACCACACAATCACACAATGACACAATCACACAATCACACACACACACAATCACACAGTCGCAATCACACAATCACAATCACACAATCACAATCACACAATCACAATCACACAATCACAATCACACAATCACACAAGCACACAAACACACAATCTCACAATCACACAATCACACAATCACACAATCACACAATCACACAGTCACACAATCACACAATCGTAATCACGCAATCACACAATCACGATCACACAATCACGATCACACCATCACGGTCACACAACCACACAATCACACAATCACACAATCACACTATCACACAATCACACAATCACACAATCACACAATCACACAATCACACAATCACACAATCACACAATCACACAATCACACAATCACACAATCACACAATCACACAATCACACAATCACACAATCACACAATCACACAATCACAATCGCACAATCACAATTACACAATCACACAATCACACAATCACACAATCACACAATCACACAATCACACAATCACACAATCACACAATCACACAATCACACAATCACACAATCACACAATCACACAATCACACAATCACACAATCACACAATCACACAATCACAATCGCACAATCACAACTACACAATCAGACAATCACACAATCACACAATCACACAATCACACAATCACACAATCACAGAGTCACGCAATCACACAATCACACAATCACACAATCACACAATCACACAATCACACAATCACAGAGTCACGCAATCACACAATCACACAATCACACAATCACACAATCACACAATCACCTAATCACACAATCACACAATCTCACAACCACACAATCACACAATCATACAATCACGCAATCACAATCACGCAATCGCAATCACGCAATCACAATCACGCAATCACACATTCACGGTCACACAATCACGGTCACACAATCACGGTCACACAATCACGGTCACACAACCACACAATCACACAATCACACAATCACACAATCACACAATCACACAATCACACAATCACACAATCACACAATCACACAATCACACAATCACACAATCACAGAATCACACAATCACACAATCACACAATCACACAATCACACAATCACGCAATCACACAATCACACACTCACACAATCACACAGTCACAATCACACAATCACAATCACACAATCTCAATCACACAATCACAATCACACAATCACAATCACACAATCACAATCACACAATCACAATCACACAATCACAATCACACAATCACAATCACACAACCACAATCACACAATCACAATCACACAATCTCACAATTACATAATCACACAATCACACAATCACACAATCACACAATCACACAATCACAATCGCACAATCACAATTACACAATCACACAATCACACAACCACACAATCACACAATCACACAATCACACAATCACACAATCTCACAAGGACACAATCACACAATCACACACACACACAATCACACAGTCACAATCACACAATCACAATCACACAATCACAATCACACAATCACAATCACACAATCACACAAGCACACAAACACACAATCTCACAATCACACAATCACACAATCACACAATCACACAATCACACAATCACACAATCACACAATCACACAATCACACAATCACACAATTACACAATCACACAATCACACAATCTCACAACCACACAATCACGCAAGCACACAATCACTCAATCACACAATCACACACTCACACAATCACACAGTCACAATCACACAATCACAATCACACAATCACAATCACACAATCACAATCACACAATCACAATCACAATCACACAATCACAATCACACAATCACAATCACACAACCACACAACCACAATCACACAATCACAATCACACAACCACAATCACACAATCACAATCACACAATCACAATCACACAATCACAATCACACAATCACAATCACACAATCACAATCACACAATCACAATCACACAATCACAATCACACAATCACAATCACACAATCACAATCACACAATCACAATCACACAATCACAATCACACAATCACAATCACACAATCACAATCACACAATCACAATCACACAATCACACAAGCACGTAAACACACAATCTCACAATCACACAATCACACAATCACACAATCACACAATCACAATCGCACAATCACAATTACAGAATCACACAATCACACAATCACACAATCACACAATCACACAATCACACAGTCACACAAACACACAATCACACAAACACACAGTCACACAATCACACAATCACAAAATCACACAATCACACAATCACACAATCACACAATCACACAATCACAATCGCACAATCACAATTACACAATCAAACAATCACACAATCACACAATCACACAATCACACAATCACAAAATCACACAATCACACAATCACACAATCACACAATCACAATCGCACAATCACAATTACACAATCAAACAATCACACAATCACACAATCACACAATCACACAATCACAAAATCACACAATCACACAATCACACAATCACACAATCACAATCGCACAATCACAATTACACAATCAAACAATCACACAATCACACAATCACACAATCACACAATCACACAATCACACAATCACACAATCACAATCGCACAGTCACAATTACACAATCACACAATCACACAATCACACAATCACACAATCACACAATCACACAATCACACAATCACACAATCACACAATCACACAGTCACACAATCACACAATCACACAATCACACAATCACACAATCACACAATCACACAACCACACAATCACACAATGACACAATCACACAATCACACACACACAATCACAATCACACAATCACACAAGCACACAAACACACAATCTCACAATCACACAATCACACAATCACACAATCACTCAATCACAATCGCACAATCACAATTACACAATCACACAATCACACAATCACACAATCACACAATCACTCAATCACACAATCACACAATCACACAATCACAATCGCACAATCACAATTACACAATCACACAATCACACAATCTCACAACCACCCAATCACACAATCACACAATCACTCAATCACACAATCACACAATCACACAATAACACAATCACACAATCACACAATCACACAATCACACAATCACACAATCACACAATCACACAACCACACAATCACACAATGACACAATCACACAATCACACACACACACAATCACACAGTCGCAATCACACAATCACAATCACACAATCACAATCACACAATCACAATCACACAATCACAATCACACAATCACAATCACACAATCACACAAGCACGTAAACACACAATCTCACAATCACACAATCACACAATCACACAATCACTATCGCACAATCACAATTACACAATCAGACAATCACACAATCACACAATCACACAATCACACAATCACACAATCACACAATCACACAATCACACAATCACACAATCACACAATCACACAATCACACAATCACACAATCACACAATCACACAATCACACAGTCACACAATCACACAATCACACAATCACACAATCACACAATCACACAATCACACAATCACACAATCACAGAATCACACAATCACACAATCACACAATCACACAATCACACAATCACGCAATCACACAATCACACAATCACACAATCACCTAATCACACAATCACACAATCTCACAACCACACAATCACACAATCACACAATCACACAGTCACAATCAAACAATCACAATCACACAATCACAATCACACAATCACAATCACACAATCACAATCACACAATCACAATCACACAATCACAATCACACAATCACAATCACACAATCACAATCACACAATCACAATCACACAATCACACAAGCACACAAACACACAATCTCACAATCACACAATCACACAATCACACAATCACACAATCACACAATCACACAACCACACAATCACACAATGACACAATCACACAATCACACACACACACAATCACACAGTCGCAATCACACAATCACAATCACACAATCACAATCACACAATCACAATCACACAATCACAATCACACAATCACACAAGCACACAAACACACAATCTCACAATCACACAATCACACAATCACACAATCACACAATCACACAGTCACACAATCACACAATCGTAATCACGCAATCACACAATCACGATCACACAATCACGATCACACCATCACGGTCACACAACCACACAATCACACAATCACACAATCACACTATCACACAATCACACAATCACACAATCACACAATCACACAATCACACAATCACACAATCACACAATCACACAATCACACAATCACACAATCACACAATCACACAATCACACAATCACACAATCACACAATCACACAATCACAATCGCACAATCACAATTACACAATCACACAATCACACAATCACACAATCACACAATCACACAATCACACAATCACACAATCACACAATCACACAATCACACAATCACACAATCACACAATCACACAATCACACAATCACAATCGCACAATCACAACTACACAATCAGACAATCACACAATCACACAATCACACAATCACACAATCACACAATCACACAATCACAGAGTCACGCAATCACACAATCACACAATCACACAATCACACAATCACACAATCACACAATCACAGAGTCACGCAATCACACAATCACACAATCACACAATCACACAATCACACAATCACCTAATCACACAATCACACAATCTCACAACCACACAATCACACAATCATACAATCACGCAATCACAATCACGCAATCGCAATCACGCAATCACAATCACGCAATCACACATTCACGGTCACACAATCACGGTCACACAATCACGGTCACACAATCACGGTCACACAACCACACAATCACACAATCACACAATCACACAATCACACAATCACACAATCACACAATCACACAATCACACAATCACACAATCACACAATCACACAATCACACAATCACACAATCACACAATCACACAATCACACAATCACACAATCACGCAATCACACAATCACACACTCACACAATCACACAGTCACAATCACACAATCACAATCACACAATCTCAATCACACAATCACAATCACACAATCACAATCACACAATCACAATCACACAATCACAATCACACAATCACAATCACACAATCACTATCGCACAATCACAATTACACAATCAGACAATCACACAATCACACAATCACACAATCACACAATCACACAATCACACAATCACACAATCACACAATCACACAATCACACAATCACACAATCACACAATCACACAATCACACAATCACACAGTCACACAATCACACAATCACACAATCACACAATCACACAATCACACAATCACACAATCACACAATCACACAATCACAGAATCACACAATCACACAATCACACAATCACACAATCACACAATCACACAATCACACAATCACACAATCACACAATCACACAATCACACAATCACACAATCACACAATCACACAATCACACAATCACACAATCACCTAATCACACAATCACACAATCTCACAACCACACAATCACGCAAGCACACAATCACTCAATCACACAATCACACACTCACACAATCACACAGTCACAATCACACAATCACAATCACACAATCACAATCACACAATCACAATCACACAATCACAATCACAATCACACAATCACAATCACACAATCACAATCACACAACCACACAACCACAATCACACAATCACAATCACACAACCACAATCACACAATCACAATCACACAATCACAATCACACAATCACAATCACACAATCACAATCACACAATCACAATCACACAATCACAATCACACAATCACAATCACACAATCACAATCACACAATCACAATCACACAATCACAATCACACAATCACAATCACACAATCACAATCACACAATCACACAAGCACGTAAACACACAATCTCACAATCACACAATCACACAATCACACAATCACACAATCACAATCGCACAATCACAATTACAGAATCACACAATCACACAATCACACAATCACACAATCACACAATCACACAGTCACACAAACACACAATCACACAAACACACAGTCACACAATCACACAATCACAAAATCACACAATCACACAATCACACAATCACACAATCACAATCGCACAATCACAATTACACAATCAAACAATCACACAATCACACAATCACACAATCACACAATCACAAAATCACACAATCACACAATCACACAATCACACAATCACAATCGCACAATCACAATTACACAATCAAACAATCACACAATCACACAATCACACAATCACACAATCACAAAATCACACAATCACACAATCACACAATCACACAATCACAATCGCACAATCACAATTACACAATCAAACAATCACACAATCACACAATCACACAATCACACAATCACACAATCACACAATCACACAATCACAATCGCACAGTCACAATTACACAATCACACAATCACACAATCACACAATCACACAATCACACAATCACACAATCACACAATCACACAATCACACAATCACACAATCACACAATCACACAGTCACACAATCACACAATCACACAATCACACAATCACACAATCACACAATCATCAATCACACAATCACGGTCACACAATCACACATTCACACAATCACACAATCACACAATCACACAGTCACACAATCACACAATCACACAATCACACAATCACACAATCACACAATCACCTAATCACACAATCACACAATCCCACAACCACACAATCACACAATCACACAATCACACAGTCACAATCAAACAATCACAATCACACAATCACAATCACACAATCACAATCACACAATCACAATCACACAATCACAATCACACAATCACAATCACACAATCACAATCACACAATCACAATCACACAATCACAATCACACAATCACAATCACACAATCACAATCACACAATCACAATCACACAATCACAATCACACAATCACAATCACACAATCACAATCACACAATCACAATCACACAATCACAATCACACAATCACAATCACACAATCACAATCACACAATCACAATCACACAATCACAATCACACAATCACACAAGCACGTAAACACACAATCTCACAATCACACAATCACACAATCACACAATCACTATCGCACAATCACAATTACACAATCAGACAATCACACAATCACACAATCACACAATCACACAATCACACAATCACACAATCACACAATCACACAATCACACAGTCACACAATCACACAATCACAAGATCACACAATCACACAATCACCTAATCACACAATCACACAATATCACAACCACCCAATCACACAATCACACAATCACTCAATCACACAATCACACAATCACACAATCACACAATCACACAACCACACAATCACACAAGGACACAATCACACAATCACACAATCACACAATCACTATCGCACAATCACAATTACACAATCAGACAATCACACAATCACACAATCACACAATCACACAATCACACAATCACACAATCACACAATCACACAATCACACAATCACACAATCACACAATCACACAATCACACAATCACACAATCACACAATCACAATCGCACAATCACAATTACACAATCACACAATCACACAATCACACAATCACACAATCACACAATCACACAATCACACAATCACACAATCACACAATCACACAATCACACAATCACACAATCACACAATCACAATCGCACAATCACAACTACACAATCAGACAATCACACAATCACACAATCACACAATCACAGAGTCACGCAATCACACAATCACACAATCACACAATCACACAATCACACAATCACAGAGTCACGCAATCACACAATCACACAATCACACAATCACACAATCACACAATCACACAATCACACAATCACACAATCACACAATCACACAGTCACACAATCACACAGTCACACAATCACACAATCACACAATCACACAATCACACAATCACACAATCACACAATCATCAATCACACAATCATCAATCACACAATCACGGTCACACAATCACACATTCACACAATCACACAATCACACAATCACACAGTCACACAATCACACAATCACACAATCACACAATCACACAATCACACAATCACACAATCTCACAACCACCCAATCACACAATCACACAATCACTCAATCACACAATCACACAATCACACAATCACACAATCACACAATCACACAATCACACAATCACACAATCACACAATCACACAATCACACAATCACACAATCACACAATCACACAACCACACAATCACACAATGACACAATCACACAATCACACACACACACAATCACACAGTCACAATCACACAATCACAATCACACAATCACAATCACACAATCACAATCACACAATCACAATCACACAATCACACAAGCACACAAACACACAATCTCACAATCACACAATCACACAATCACACAATCACACAATCACAATCGCACAATCACAATTACACAATCACACAATCACACAATCACACAATCACACAATCACTCAATCACACAATCACACAATCACACAATCACAATCGCACAATCACAATTACACAATTACACAATCACACAATCACACAATCACACAATCACACAATCACACAATCACACAATCACAATCGCACAATCACAATTACACAATCACACAATCACACAATCACACAATCACACAATCACACAATCACACAATCACACAATCACACAATCACACAACCACACAACCACACAATCAAACAAGCACACAATCACTCAATCACACAATCACACACTCACACAATCACACAGTCACAATCACACAATCACACAATCCCACAATCACACAATCACACAATCACACAATCACAATCGCACAATCACAATTACACAATCACACAATCACACAATCACACAATCACACAATCACACAATCACACAGTCACACAAACACAAAATCACACAAACACACAATCACACAATCACACAATCACAATCGCACAATCACAATTTCACAATCACACAATCACACAATCACACAATCACACAATCACACAATCACACAATCACACAATCACACAATCACAATCGCACAATCACAATTACACAATCACACAATCACACAATCACACAATCACACAATCACACAATCACACAATCACACAATCACACAATCACACAATCACACAATCACACAATCACACAGTCACACAATCACACAATCACACAATCACACAATCACACAATCACACAATCATCAATCACACAATCACGGTCACACAATCACACATTCACACAATCACACAATCACATAATCACACAGTCACACAATCACACAATCACACAATCACACAATCACACAATCACACAATCACCTAATCACACAATTACACAATCTCACAACCACACAATCACACAATCACACAATCACACAATCACACAGTCACAATCATACAATCACAATCACACAATCACAATCACACAATCACAATCACACAATCACAATCACACAATCACAATCACACAATCACACAACCACACAACCACACAATCAAACAAGCACACAATCACTCAATCACACAATCACACACTCACACAATCACACAGTCACACAATCACACAATCACACAATCACACAATCACACAATCACACAATCACACAATCACACAATCACACAATCACACAATCACACAGTCACACAATCACACAATCGCAATCACGCAATCACACAATCACGATCACACCATCACGGTCACACAACCACACAATCACACAATCACACAATCACACAATCACACAATCACACAATCACACAATCACACAATCACACAATCACACAATCACACAATCACACAATCACACAATCACACAATCACACAATCACACAATCACACAATCACACAATCACACAATCACACAATCACACAATCACAAAATCACACAATCACACAATCACACAATCACACAATCACGGTCACACAATCACACATTCACACAATCACACAATCACACAATCACTCAATCACACAATCACACAATCACACAATCACACAATCACACAATCACACAATCACACAATCACACAATCACACAATCACACAATCACACAATCACACAATCACACAATCACACAATCACACAATCACACAGTCACACAATCACACAATCGCAATCACGCAATCACACAATCACGATCACACAATCACGATCACACCATCACGGTCACACAACCACACAATCACACAATCACACAATCACACAATCACACAATCACACAATCACACAATCACACAATCACACAATCACACAATCACACAATCACACAATCACACAATCACACAATCACACAATCACACAATCACACAATCACACAATCACACAATCACAAAATCACACAATCACACAATCACACAATCACACAATCACACAATCACACAATCACACAATCACACAGTCACACAATCACACAATCGCAATCACGCAATCACACAATCACGATCACACAATCACGATCACACCATCACGGTCACACAACCACACAATCACACAATCACACAATCACACAATCACACAATCACACAATCACACAATCACACAATCACACAATCACACAATCACACAATCACACAATCACACCATCACGGTCACACAACCACACAATCACACAATCACACAATCACACAATCACACAATCACACAATCACACAATCACACAATCACACAATCACACAATCACACAATCACACAATCACACAATCACACAATCACACAATCACACAATCACACAATCACACAATCACACAATCACACAATCACACAATCACACAATCACAAAATCACACAATCACACAATCACACAATCACACAATCACGGTCACACAATCACACATTCACACAATCACACAATCACACAATCACTCAATCACACAATCACACAATCACACAATCACACAATCACACAATCACACAATCACACAATCACACAATCACACAAACACACAATCACACAATCACACAATCACACAATCACACAATCACACAACCACACAATCACACAATGACACAATCACACAATCACACAATCACACAATCACACAATCACACAATCACACAATCACAAAATCACACAATCACAGAATCACACAATCACACAATCACGGTCACACAATCACACATTCACACAATCACACAATCACACAATCACACAATCACTCAATCACACAATCACACAATCACACAATCACACAATCATCAATCACACAATCACGGTCACACAATCACACATTCACACAATCACACAATCACACAATCACACAGTCACACAATCACACAATCACACAATCACACAATCACACAATCACACAATCACCTAATCACACAACCACACAATCACACAATGACACAATCACACAATCACACACACACACAATCACACAGTCACAATCACACAATCACAATCACACAATCACAATCACACAATCACAATCACACAATCACACAAGCACACAAACACACAATCTCACAATCACACAATCACACAATCACACAATCACACAATCACACAATCACAATCGCACAATCACAATTACACAATCACACAATCACACAATCACACAATCACACAATCACTCAATCACACAACCACACAATCACACAAGCACACAATCACTCAATTACACAATCACACACTCACACAACCACACAGTCACAATCACACAATCACAATCACACAATCACAATCACACAATCACAATCACAGAATCACAATCACACAATCACAATCACACAATCACAATCACACAGTCACAATCACACAATCACAATCACACAAGCACAATCACACAATCACAATCACACAATCACAATCACACAATCACAATCACACAATCACAATCACACAATCACAATCACACAATCACAATCACACAATCACAATCACAGAATCACAATCACACAATCACAATCACACAATCACACAATCACACAATCACACAATCACACAATCACACAATCACACAATCACACAATCACACAATCACACAATCACACAATCACACAATCACACAATCACACAATCACACAATCACACAATCACACAATCACACAATCACACAATCACACAATCACACAATCACCTAATCACACAATCACACAATCTCACAACCACACAATCACGCAAGCACACAATCACTCAATCACACAATCACACACTCACACAATCACACAGTCACAATCACACAATCACAATCACACAATCACAATCACACAATCACAATCACACAATCACAATCACACAACCACAATCACACAATCACCATCACACAACCACAATCACACAATCACAATCACACAATCACAATCACACAATCACAATCACACAATCGCAATCACACAATCACAATCATACAATCACACAAGCACACAATCACACAATCTCACAATTACACAATCACACAATCACACAATCACACAATCACACAATCACAATCGCACAATCACAATTACACAATCACTCAATCACACAATCACACAATCACACAATCACACAACCACACAACCACACAATCATACAAGCACACAATCACTCAATCACACAATCACACAATCACACAATCACACAATCACACAATCACACAATCACACAGTCACACAAACACACAATCACACAAACACACAGTCACACAATCACACAATCACAAAATCACACAATCACACAATCACACAATCACACAATCACACAATCACAATCGCACAATCACAATTACACAATCACACAATCACACAATCGCACAATCACACAATCACACAATCACACAATCACACAATCACAATCGCACAATCACAATTACACAATCACACAATCACACAATCACACAATCACACAATCACACAATCACACAATCACGGTCACACAATCACACATTCACACAATCACACAATCACACAATCACACAGTCACACAATCACACAATCACACAATCACACAATCACACAATCACACAATCACCTAATCACACAATCACACAATCTCACAACCACACAATCACACAATCACACAATCACACAGTCACAATCAAACAATCACAATCACACAATCACAATCACACAATCACAATCACACAATCACAATCACACAATCACAATCACACAATCACAATCACACAATCACAATCACACAATCACAATCACACAATCACAATCACACAATCACAATCACACAATCACAATCACACAATCACACAAGCACGTAAACACACAATCTCACAATCACACAATCACACAATCACACAATCACTATCGCACAATCACAATTACACAATCAGACAATCACACAATCACACAATCACACAATCACACAATCACACAATCACACAATCCCACAATCACACAATCACACAATCACACAATCACACAATCACACAATCACACAATCACACAATCACACAATCACACAATCACACAATCACACAATCAGACAATCACACAATCACACAATCACAAAATCACACAATCACACAATCACACAATCACACAATCACACAATCACACAATCACACAATCACACAGTCACACAATCACACAATCGCAATCACGCAATCACACAATCACGATCACACAATCACGATCACACCATCACGGTCACACAACCACACAATCACACAATCACACAATCACACAATCACACAATCACACAATCACACAATCACACAATCACACAATCACACCATCACGGTCACACAACCACACAATCACACAATCACACAATCACACAATCACACAATCACACAATCACACAATCACACAATCACACAATCACACAATCACACAATCACACAATCACACAATCACACAATCACACAATCACACAATCACACAATCACACAATCACACAATCACACAATCACACAATCACCTAATCACACAACCACACAATCACACAATGACACAATCACACAATCACACACACACACAATCACACAGTCACAATCACACAATCACAATCACACAATCACAATCACACAATCACAATCACACAATCACACAAGCACACAAACACACAATCTCACAATCACACAATCACACAATCACACAATCACACAATCACACAATCACAATCGCACAATCACAATTACACAATCACACAATCACACAATCACACAATCACACAATCACTCAATCACACAACCACACAATCACACAAGCACACAATCACTCAATTACACAATCACACACTCACAGAACCACACAGTCACAATCACACAATCACAATCACACAATCACAATCACACAATCACAATCACAGAATCACAATCACACAATCACAATCACACAATCACAATCACACAGTCACAATCACACAATCACAATCACACAAGCACAATCACACAATCACAATCACACAATCACAATCACACAATCACAATCACACAATCACAATCACACAATCACAATCACACAATCACAATCACACAATCACAATCACACAATCACAATCACAGAATCACAATCACACAATCACAATCACACAATCACACAATCACACAATCACACAATCACACAATCACACAATCACACAATCACACAATCACACAATCACACAATCACACAATCACACAATCACACAATCACACAATCACACAATCACACAATCACACAATCACACAATCACACAATCACACAATCACACAATCACCTAATCACACAATCACACAATCTCACAACCACACAATCACGCAAGCACACAATCACTCAATCACACAATCACACACTCACACAATCACACAGTCACAATCACACAATCACAATCACACAATCACAATCACACAATCACAATCACACAATCACAATCACACAACCACAATCACACAATCACCATCACACAACCACAATCACACAATCACAATCACACAATCACAATCACACAATCACAATCACACAATCGCAATCACACAATCACAATCATACAATCACACAAGCACACAATCACACAATCTCACAATTACACAATCACACAATCACACAATCACACAATCACACAATCACACAATCACAATCGCACAATCACAATTACACAATCACTCAATCACACAATCACACAATCACACAATCACACAACCACACAACCACACAATCATACAAGCACACAATCACTCAATCACACAATCACACAATCACACAATCACACAATCACACAGTCACACAAACACACAATCACACAAACACACAGTCACACAATCACACAATCACAAAATCACACAATCACACAATCACACAATCACACAATCACACAATCACAATCGCACAATCACAATTACACAATCACACAATCACACAATCGCACAATCACACAATCACACAATCACACAATCACACAATCACAATCGCACAATCACAATTACACAATCACACAATCACACAATCACACAATCACACAATCACACAATCACACAATCACACAATCACACAATCACGGTCACACAATCACACATTCACACAATCACACAATCACACAATCACACAGTCACACAATCACACAATCACACAATCACACAATCACACAATCACACAATCACCTAATCACACAATCACACAATCTCACAACCACACAATCACACAATCACACAATCACACAATCACACAGTCACAATCAAACAATCACAATCACACAATCACAATCACACAATCACAATCACACAATCACAATCACACAATCACAATCACACAATCACAATCACACAATCACAATCACACAATCACAATCACACAATCACAATCACACAATCACACAAGCACGTAAACACACAATCTCACAATCACACAATCACACAATCACACAATCACTATCGCACAATCACAATTACACAATCAGACAATCACACAATCACACAATCACACAATCACACAATCACACAATCACACAATCACACAATCACACAATCACACAATCACACAATCACACAATCACACAATCACACAATCACACAATCACACAATCACACAATCACACAGTCACACAATCACACAATCACAAAATCACACAATCACACAATCACCTAATCACACAATCACACAATCTCACAACCACCCAATCACACAATCACACAATCACTCAATCACACAATCACACAATCACACAATAACACAATCACACAATCACACAATCACACAATCACACAATCACACAATCACACAATCACACAATCACACAATCACACAACCACACAATCACACAATGACACAATCACACAATCACACACACACACACTCACACAGTCGCAATCACACAATCACAATCACACAATCACAATCACACAATCACAATCACACAATCACAATCACACAATCACACAAGCACACAAACACACAATCTCACAATCACACAATCACACAATCACACAATCACACAATCACACAATCACACAGTCACACAATCACACAATCGTAATCACGCAATCACACAATCACGATCACACAATCACGATCACACCATCACGGTCACACAACCACACAATCACACAATCACACAATCACACTATCACACAATCACACAATCACACAATCACACAATCACACAATCACACAATCACACAATCACACAATCACACAATCACACAATCACACAATCACACAATCACACAATCACACAATCACACAATCACACAATCACACAATCACACAATCACACAATCACAATCGCACAATCACAATTACACAATCACACAATCACACAATCACACAATCACACAATCACACAATCACACAATCACACAATCACACAATCACACAATCACACAATCACACAATCACAATCGCACAATCACAACTACACAATCAGACAATCACACAATCACACAATCACACAATCACACAATCACACAATCACACAATCACAGAGTCACGCAATCACACAATCACACAATCACACAATCACACAATCACACAATCACACAATCACAGAGTCACGCAATCACACAATCACACAATCACACAATCACACAATCACACAATCACCTAATCACACAATCACACAATCTCACAACCACACAATCACACAATCATACAATCACGCAATCACAATCACGCAATCGCAATCACGCAATCACAATCACGCAATCACACATTCACGGTCACACAATCACGGTCACACAATCACGGTCACACAATCACGGTCACACAATCACGGTCACACAACCACACAATCACACAATCACACAATCACACAATCACACAATCACACAATCACACAATCACACAATCACACAATCACACAATCACACAATCACACAATCACACAATCACACAATCACACAATCACACAATCACAGAATCACACAATCACACAATCACACAATCACACAATCACACAATCACGCAATCACACAATCACACAATCACACAATCACACAATCACACAATCACACAATCACACAATCACACAATCACACAATCACACAATCACCTAATCACACAATCACACAATCTCACAACCACACAATCACACAAGCACACAATCACTCAATCACACAATCACACACTCACACAATCACACAGTCACAATCACACAATCACAATCACACAATCTCAATCACACAATCACAATCACACAATCACAATCACACAATCACAATCACACAATCACAATCACACAATCACAATCACACAATCACAATCACACAACCACAATCACACAATCACAATCACACAATCTCACAATTACATAATCACACAATCACACAATCACACAATCACACAATCACACAATCACACAATCACAATCGCACAATCACAATTACACAATCACACAATCACACAACCACACAATCACACAATCACACAATCACACAATCACACAATCTCACAAGGACACAATCACACAATCACACACACACACAATCACACAGTCACAATCACACAATCACAATCACACAATCACAATCACACAATCACAATCACACAATCACACAAGCACACAAACACACAATCTCACAATCACACAATCACACAATCACACAATCACACAATCACACAATCACACAATCACACAATCACACAATCACACAATCACACAATTACACAATCACACAATCACACAATCACACAATCACACAATCACACAATCACACAATCACACAATCACACAATCACACAATCACACAATCACACAATCACACAATCACACAATCACACAATCACACAATCACACAATCACACAATCACCTAATCACACAATCACACAATCTCACAACCACACAATCACGCAAGCACACAATCACTCAATCACACAATCACACACTCACACAATCACACAGTCACAATCACACAATCACAATCACACAATCACAATCACACAATCACAATCACACAATCACAATCACACAATCACAATCACACAACCACACAACCACAATCACACAATCACAATCACACAACCACAATCACACAATCACAATCACACAATCACAATCACACAATCACAATCACACAATCACAATCACACAATCACAATCACACAATCACAATCACACAATCACAATCACACAATCACAATCACACAATCACAATCACACAATCACAATCACACAATCACAATCACACAATCACACAAGCACGTAAACACACAATCTCACAATCACACAATCACACAATCACACAATCACACAATCACAATCGCACAATCACAATTACAGAATCACACAATCACACAATCACACAATCACACAATCACACAATCACACAGTCACACAAACACACAATCACACAAACACACAGTCACACAATCACACAATCACAAAATCACACAATCACACAATCACACAATCACACAATCACAATCGCACAATCACAATTACACAATCAAACAATCACACAATCACACAATCACACAATCACACAATCACACAATCACACAATCACACAATCACAATCGCACAGTCACAATTACACAATCACACAATCACACAATCACACAATCACACAATCACACAATCACACAATCACACAATCACACAATCACACAATCACACAATCACACAATCACACAATCACACAATCACACAGTCACACAATCACACAATCACACAATCACACAATCACACAATCACACAATCATCAATCACACAATCACGGTCACACAATCACACATTCACACAATCACACAATCACACAATCACACAGTCACACAATCACACAATCACACAATCACACAATCACACAATCACACAATCACCTAATCACACAATCACACAATCCCACAACCACACAATCACACAATCACACAAACACACAGTCACAATCAAACAATCACAATCACACAATCACAATCACACAATCACAATCACACAATCACAATCACACAATCACAATCACACAATCACAATCACACAATCACAATCACACAATCACAATCACACAATCACAATCACACAATCACAATCACACAATCACAATCACACAATCACAATCACACAATCACAATCACACAATCACAATCACACAATCACAATCACACAATCACAATCACACAATCACAATCACACAATCACAATCACACAATCACAATCACACAATCACAATCACACAATCACAATCACACAATCACAATCACACAATCACAATCACACAATCACAATCACACAATCACAATCACACAATCACAATCACACAATCACAATCACACAATCACACAAGCACGTAAACACACAATCTCACAATCACACAATCACACAATCACACAATCACACAATCACACAATCACACAATCACACAATCACACAATCACACAATCACACAATCACACAATCACACAATCACACAATCACACAATCACCTAATCACACAATCACACAATCTCACAACCACACAATCACGCAAGCACACAATCACTCAATCACACAATCACACACTCACACAATCACACAGTCACAATCACACAATCACAATCACACAATCACAATCACACAATCACAATCACACAATCACAATCACACAATCACAATCACACAACCACACAACCACAATCACACAATCACAATCACACAACCACAATCACACAATCACAATCACACAATCACAATCACACAATCACAATCACACAATCACAATCACACAATCACAATCACACAATCACAATCACACAATCACAATCACACAATCACAATCACACAATCACAATCACACAATCACACAAGCACGTAAACACACAATCTCACAATCACACAATCACACAATCACACAATCACACAATCACAATCGCACAATCACAATTACAGAATCACACAATCACACAATCACACAATCACACAATCACACAATCACACAGTCACACAAACACACAATCACACAAACACACAGTCACACAATCACACAATCACAAAATCACACAATCACACAATCACACAATCACACAATCACAATCGCACAATCACAATTACACAATCAAACAATCACACAATCACACAATCACACAATCACACAATCACACAATCACACAATCACACAATCACAATCGCACAGTCACAATTACACAATCACACAATCACACAATCACACAATCACACAATCACACAATCACACAATCACACAATCACACAATCACACAATCACACAATCACACAATCACACAATCACACAATCACACAGTCACACAATCACACAATCACACAATCACACAATCACACAATCACACAATCATCAATCACACAATCACGGTCACACAATCACACATTCACACAATCACACAATCACACAATCACACAGTCACACAATCACACAATCACACAATCACACAATCACACAATCACACAATCACCTAATCACACAATCACACAATCCCACAACCACACAATCACACAATCACACAATCACACAGTCACAATCAAACAATCACAATCACACAATCACAATCACACAATCACAATCACACAATCACAATCACACAATCACAATCACACAATCACAATCACACAATCACAATCACACAATCACAATCACACAATCACAATCACACAATCACAATCACACAATCACAATCACACAATCACAATCACACAATCACAATCACACAATCACAATCACACAATCACAATCACACAATCACAATCACACAATCACAATCACACAATCACAATCACACAATCACAATCACACAATCACAATCACACAATCACACAAGCACGTAAACACACAATCTCACAATCACACAATCACACAATCACACAATCACACAATCACTATCGCACAATCACAATTACACAATCAGACAATCACACAATCACACAATCACACAATCACACAATCACACAATCACACAATCACACAATCACACAATCACACAGTCACACAATCACACAATCACAAAATCACACAATCACACAATCACCTAATCACACAATCACACAATATCACAACCACCCAATCACACAATCACACAATCACTCAATCACACAATCACACAATCACACAATCACACAATCACACAACCACACAATCACACAAGGACACAATCACACAATCACACACACACACAATCACACAATCACACAATCACAATCACACAATCACAATCACACAATCACAATCACACAATCACAATCACACAATCACACAAGCACACAAACACACAATCTCACAATCACACAATCACACAATCACACAATCACACAATCACAATCGCACAATCACAATTACACAATCACACAATCACACAATCACACAATCACACAATCACTCAATCACACAATCACACAATCACACAATCACAATCGCACAATCACAATTACACAATCACACAATCACACAATCACACAATCACACAATCACAATCGCACAATCACAATCACACAATCACACAATCACAATCGCACAATCACACAATCTCACAACCACACAATCACACAAGCACACAATCACACAATTACACAATCACACACTCACACAACCACACAGTCACAATCACACAATCACAATCACACAATCACAATCACACAATCACAATCACACAATCACAATCACAGAATCACAATCACACAATCACAATCACACAATCACAATCACACAATCACAATCACACAATCACAATCACACAAGCACAATCACACAATCACAATCACACAATCACAATCACACAATCACAATCACACAATCACAATCACACAATCACAATCACACAATCACAATCACAGAATCACAATCACACAATCACAATCACACAATCACACAATCACACAATCACACAATCCCACAATCACACAATCACACAATTACACAATCACACAATCACACAATCACACAATCACACAATCACACAATCACACAATCACAATCGCACAATCACAATTACAGAATCACACAATCACACAATCACACAATCACACAATCACACAATCACACAATCACACAATCACACAATCACACAATCACACAATCACACAATCACACTATCACACAATCACACAATCACACAATCACACAATCACACAGTCACACAATCACACAATCGCAATCACGCAATCACACAATCACGATCACACCATCACGGTCACACAACCACACAATCACACAATTACACAATCACACAATCACACAATCACACAATCACACAATCACACAATCACACAATCACACAATCACACAATCACACAATCACACAATCACACAATCACACAATCACACAATCACACAATCACACAATCACACAATCACACAATCACACAATCACACAATCACACAATCACACAATCACAAAATCACACAATCACACAATCACACAATCACACAATCACGGTCACACAATCACACATTCACACAATCACACAATCACACAATCACTCAATCACACAATCACACAATCACACAATCACACAATCACACAATCACACAATCACACAATCACACAAACACACAATCACACAATCACACAACCACACAACCACACAATCATACAAGCACACAATCACTCAATCACACACTCACACAATCACACAGTCACAATCACACAATCACAATCACACAATCACAATCACACAATTACAATCACACAATCACAATCACACAATCACAATCACACAATCACAATCACACAATCACAATCACACAATCACAATCACACAATCACAATCACACAATCACAATCACACAATCACAATCACACAATCACACAATCACAAGCACACAATCAGAATCACACAATCACAATCACACAATCACAATCACACAATCACAATCACACAATCACAATCACACAATCACAATCACACAATCACAATCACACAATCACAATCACACAATCACAATCACACAATCACAATCACACAATCACACAATCCCACAATCACACAATCCCACAATCACACAAACACACAATCTCACAACCACACAATCACGCAAGCACACAATCACACAATCACACAATCACACAATCACACAACCACACAATCACACAATCACACACACACACAATCACACAGTCACAATCACACAATCACAATCACACAATCACAATCACACAATCACAATCACACAATCACAATCACACAACCACAATCACACAATCACAATCACACAATCACAATCACACAATCACACAATCACAATCACACAATCACACAAGCACACAATCACACAATCACACAATCACACAATCACAATCGCACAATCACAATTACACAATCACACAATCACACAATCACACAATCACACAATCACACAATCACACAGTCACACAATCACACAATCACACAATCACACAATCACACAATCACACAATCACTCAATCACACAATCACACAATCACACAATCACACAATCACACAACCACACAATCACACAATCGCACACACACACAATCACACAGTCACAATCACACAATCACAATCACACAATCACAATCACACAATCACAATCACACAATCACAATCACACAATCACAATCACACAATCACAATCACACAATCACAATCACACAATCACAATCACACAATCACAATCACACAATCACAATCACACATCACAATCACACAATCACACAAGCACACAAACACACAATCTCACAATCACACAATCACACAATCACACAATCACACAATCACACAATCACACAATCACAATCGCACAATCACACAATCACACAATCACGGTCACACAATCACACATTCACACAATCACACAATCACACAATCACTCAATCACACAATCACACAATCACACAATCACACAATCACACAATCACACAATCACACAATCACACAAACACACAATCACACAATCACACAACCACACAACCACACAATCATACAAGCACACAATCACTCAATCACACACTCACACAATCACACAGTCACAATCACACAATCACAATCACACAATCACAATCACACAATTACAATCACACAATCACAATCACACAATCACAATCACACAATCACAATCACACAATCACAATCACACAATCACAATCACACAATCACAATCACACAATCACAATCACACAATCACAATCACACAATCACACAATCACAAGCACACAATCAGAATCACACAATCACAATCACACAATCACAATCACACAATCACAATCACACAATCACAATCACACAATCACAATCACACAATCACAATCACACAATCACAATCACACAATCACAATCACACAATCACACAATCCCACAATCACACAATCCCACAATCACACAAACACACAATCTCACAACCACACAATCACGCAAGCACACAATCACACAATCACACAATCACACAATCACACAACCACACAATCACACAATCACACACACACACAATCACACAGTCACAATCACACAATCACAATCACACAATCACAATCACACAATCACAATCACACAATCACAATCACACAACCACAATCACACAATCACAATCACACAATCACAATCACACAATCACACAATCACAATCACACAATCACACAATCACACAATCACACAATCACACAATCACACAATCACACAATCACACAATCACACAATCACACAATCACACAATCACACAATCACACAATCACACAATCACACAATCACACAATCACACAATCACACAATCACACAATCACACAATCACAAAATCACACAATCACACAATCACACAATCACACAATCACGGTCACACAATCACACATTCACACAATCACACAATCACACAATCACTCAATCACACAATCACACAATCACACAATCACACAATCACACAATCACACAATCACACAATCACACAAACACACAATCACACAATCACACAACCACACAACCACACAATCATACAAGCACACAATCACTCAATCACACACTCACACAATCACACAGTCACAATCACACAATCACAATCACACAATCACAATCACACAATTACAATCACACAATCACAATCACACAATCACAATCACACAATCACAATCACACAATCACAATCACACAATCACAATCACACAATCACAATCACACAATCACAATCACACAATCACAATCACACAATCACAATCACACAATCACAATCACACAATCACACAATCACAAGCACACAATCAGAATCACACAATCACAATCACACAATCACAATCACACAATCACAATCACACAATCACAATCACACAATCACAATCACACAATCACAATCACACAATCACAATCACACAATCACAATCACACAATCACAATCACACAATCACACAATCCCACAATCACACAATCCCACAATCACACAAACACACAATCTCACAACCACACAATCACGCAAGCACACAATCACACAATCACACAATCACACAATCACACAACCACACAATCACACAATCACACACACACACAATCACACAGTCACAATCACACAATCACAATCACACAATCACAATCACACAATCACAATCACACAATCACAATCACACAACCACAATCACACAATCACAATCACACAATCACAATCACACAATCACACAATCACAATCACACAATCACACAAGCACACAATCACACAATCACACAATCACACAATCACAATCGCACAATCACAATTACACAATCACACAATCACACAATCACACAATCACACAATCACACAATCACACAGTCACACAATCACACAATCACACAATCACACAATCACACAATCACACAATCACTCAATCACACAATCACACAATCACACAATCACACAATCACACAGTCACACAAACACAAAATCACACAAACACACAGTCACACAATCACACAATCACAAAATCACACAATCACACAATCACACAATCACACAATCACAATCGCACAATCACAATTACACAATCACACAATCACACAATCACACAATCACACAATCACAATCGCACAATCACAATTACACAATCACACAATCACACAATCACACAATCACACAATCACACAATCACAAAATCACACAATCACACAATCACACAATCACACAATCACACAGTCACACAATCACACAATCACACAATCACACAATCACACAATCACACAATCACACAATCATCAATCACACAATCACGGTCACACAATCACACATTCACACAATCACACAATCACACAATCACACAGTCACACAATCACACAATCACACAATCACACAATCACACAATCACACAATCACCTAATCACACAATCACACAATCTCACAACCACACAATCACACAATCACACAATCACACAGTCACAATCATACAATCACAATCCCACAATCACAATCACACAATCACAGTCACACAATCACAATCACACAATCACAATCACACAATCACAATCACACAATCACACAATCACACAATCACACAATCACACAATCACACAATCACACAATCACACAATCACACAATCACACAATCACACAATCACACAGTCACACAATCACACAATCACACAATCACACAATCACACAATCACACAATCACACAATCATCAATCACACAATCACGGTCACACAATCACACATTCACACAATCACACAATCACACAATCACACAATCACACAGTCACACAATCACACAATCACACAATCACACAATCACACAATCACACAATCACCTAATCACACAATCACACAATCTCACAACCACACAATCACACAATCACACAATCACACAGTCACAATCATACAATCACAATCACACAATCACAATCACACAGTCACAATCACACAATCACAATCACACAATCACAATCACACAATCACAATCACACAATCACAATCACACAATCACAATCACACAATCACAATCACACAATCACAATCACACAATCACAATCACACAATCACAATCACACAATCACACAAGCACGTAAACACACAATCTCACAATCACACAATCACACAATCACACAATCACATAATCACAATCGCACAATCACAATTACACAATCACACAATCACACAATCACACAATCACACAATCACACAGTCACACAAACACAAAATCACACAAACACACAGTCACACAATCACACAATCACAAAATCACACAATCACACAATCACACAATCACACAATCACAATCGCACAATCACAATTACACAATCACACAATCACACAATCACACAATCACAATCGCACAATCACAATTACACAATCACACAATCACACAATCACACAATCACACAATCACACAATCACACAATCACACAATCACACAATCACACAATCACACAATCACACAATCACACAGTCACACAATCACACAATCACAAAATCACACAATCACACAATCACACAATCACACAATCATCAATCACACAATCACGGTCACACAATCACACATTCACACAATCACACAATCACACAATCACACAGTCACACAATCACACAATCACACAATCACACAATCACACAATCACACAATCACACAATCACACAATCACCTAATCACACAATCACACAATCTCACAACCACACAATCACACAATCACACAGTCACAATCATACAATCACAATCACACAATCACAATCACACAATCACAATCACACAATCACAATCACACAATCACAATCACACAATCACAATCACACAATCACAATCACACAATCACAATCACACAATCACAATCACACAATCACAATCACACAATCACAATCACACAATCACACAAGCACGTAAACACACAATCTCACAATCACACAATCACACAATCACATAATCACTATCGCACAATCACAATTACACAATCAGACAATCACACAATCACACAATCACACAATCACACAATCACACAATCACACAATCACACAATCACACAATCACACAATCACACAGTCACACAATCACACAATCACAAAATCACACAATCACACAATCACCTAATCACACAATCACACAATCTCACAACCACCCAATCACACAATCACACAATCACTCAATCACACAATCACACAATCACACAATCACACAATCACACAATCACACAATCACACAATCACACAATCACACAATCACACAATCACACAATCACACAATCACACAATCACACAATCACACAACCACACAATCACACAATGACACAATCACACAATCACACACACACACAATCACACAGTCACAATCACACAATCACAATCACACAATCACAATCACACAATAACAATCACACAATCACAATCACACAATCACACAAGCACACAAACACACAATCTCACAATCACACAATCACACAATCACACAATCACACAATCACAATCGCACAATCACAATTACACAATCACACAATCACACAATCACACAATCACACAATCACTCAATCACACAATCACACAATCACACAATCACAATCGCACAATCACAATTACACAATCACACAATCACACAATCACACAATCACACAATCACAATCGCACAATCACAATTACACAATCACACAATCACACAATCACACAATCACACAATCACACAACCACACAACCACACAATCAAACAAGGACACAATCACTCAATCACACAATCACACACTCACACAACCACACAGTCACAATCACACAATCACACAATCCCACAATCACACAATCACACAATCACACAATCACAATCGCACAATCACAATTACACAATCACACAATCACACAATCACACAATCACACAATCACACAATCACACAGTCACACAAACACAAAATCACACAAACACACAATCACACAATCACACAATCACAATCGCACAATCACAATTTCACAATCACACAATCACACAATCACACAATCACACAATCACACAATCACACAATCACACAATCACACAATCACAATCGCACAACCACAATTACACAATCACACAATCACACAATCACACAATCACACAATCACACAATCACACAATCACACAATCACACAATCACACAATCACACAGTCACACAATCACACAATCACACAATCACACAATCACACAATCACACAATCACACAATCATCAATCACACAATCACGGTCACACAATCACACATTCACACAATCACACAATCACATAATCACACAGTCACACAATCACACAATCACACAATCACACAATCACACAATCACCTAATCACACAATTACACAATCTCACAACCACACAATCACACAATCACACAATCACACAATCACACAATCACACAGTCACAATCATACAATCACAATCACACAATCACAATCACACAATCACAATCACACAATCACAATCACACAATCACACAACCACACAACCACACAATCAAACAATCAAACAAGCACACAATCACTCAATCACACAATCACACACTCACACAATCACACAGTCACAATCACACAATCACACAATCCCACAATCACTCAATCTCACAATCACACAATCACACAATCACACAATCACACAATCACACAATCACACAATCACACAATCACACAATCACACAATCACACAATCACACAATCACACAATCACACAATCACACAATCACACAATCACACAATCACACAATCACACAATCACACAATCACACAATCACACAATCACACAATCACAAAATCACACAATCACACAATCACACAATCACACAATCACGGTCACACAATCACACATTCACACAATCACACAATCACACAATCACTCAATCACACAATCACACAATCACACAATCACACAATCACACAATCACACAATCACACAATCACACAAACACACAATCACACAATCACACAACCACACAACCACACAATCATACAAGCACACAATCACTCAATCACACACTCACACAATCACACAGTCACAATCACACAATCACAATCACACAATCACAATCACACAATTACAATCACACAATCACAATCACACAATCACAATCACACAATCACAATCACACAATTACAATCACACAATCACAATCACACAATCACAATCACACAATCACAATCACACAATCACAATCACACAATCACAATCACACAATCACAATCACACAATCACAATCACACAATCACAATCACACAATCACAAGCACACAATCAGAATCACACAATCACAATCACACAATCACAATCACACAATCACAATCACACAATCACAATCACACAATCACAATCACACAATCACAATCACACAATCACAATCACACAATCACACAATCCCACAATCACACAATCCCACAATCACACAAACACACAATCTCACAACCACACAATCACGCAAGCACACAATCACACAATCACACAATCACACAATCACACAACCACACAATCACACAATCACACACACACACAATCACACAGTCACAATCACACAATCACAATCACACAATCACAATCACACAATCACAATCACACAATCACAATCACACAACCACAATCACACAATCACAATCACACAATCACAATCACACAATCACACAATCACAATCACACAATCACACAAGCACACAATCACACAATCACACAATCACACAATCACACAATCACAATCGCACAATCACAATTACACAATCACACAATCACACAATCACACAATCACACAATCACACAATCACACAGTCACACAATCACACAATCACACAATCACACAATCACACAATCACACAATCACTCAATCACACAATCACACAATCACACAATCACACAATCACACAACCACACAATCACACAATCACACACACACACAATCACACAGTCACAATCACACAATCACAATCACACAATCACAATCACACAATCACAATCACACAATCACAATCACACAATCACAATCACACAATCACAATCACACAATCACAATCACACAATCACAATCACACAATCACAATCACACAATCACAATCACACATCACAATCACACAATCACACAAGCACACAAACACACAATCTCACAATCACACAATCACACAATCACACAATCACACAATCACACAATCACACAATCACACAATCACAATCGCACAATCACAATTACACAATCACACAATCACACAATCACACAATCACACAATCACACAGTCACACAATCACACAATCACACAATCACACAATCACACAATCACACAATCACACAATCACACAATCACCTAATCACACAATCACACAATCTCACAACCACACAATCACACAAGCACACAATCACTCAATCACACAATCACACACTCACACAATCACACAGTCACAATCACACAATCACAATCACACAATCACAATCACACAATCACAATCACACAATCACAATCACACAACCACAATCACACAATCACAATCACACAACCAGAATCACACAATCACAATCACACAATCACAATCACACAATCGCAATCACACAATCACAATCATACAATCACACAAGCACACAATCACACAATCACACAATCTCACAATTACACAATCACACAATCACACAATCACACAATCACACAATCACACAATCACCTAATCACACAATCACACAATCTCACAACCACACAATCACACAATCACACAATCACACAGTCACAATCATACAATCACAATCACACAATCACAATCACACAATCACAGTCACACAATCACAATCACACAATCACAATCACACAATCACAATCACACAATCACACAATCACACAATCACACAATCACACAATCACACAATCACACAATCACACAATCACACAATCACACAGTCACACAATCACACAATCACACAATCACACAATCACACAATCACACAATCACACAATCATCAATCACACAATCACGGTCACACAATCACACATTCACACAATCACACAATCACACAATCACACAATCACACAGTCACACAATCACACAATCACACAATCACACAATCACACAATCACACAATCACCTAATCACACAATCACACAATCTCACAACCACACAATCACACAATCACACAATCACACAGTCACAATCATACAATCACAATCACACAATCACAATCACACAGTCACAATCACACAATCACAATCACACAATCACAATCACACAATCACAATCACACAATCACAATCACACAATCACAATCACACAATCACAATCACACAATCACAATCACACAATCACAATCACACAATCACACAAGCACGTAAACACACAATCTCACAATCACACAATCACACAATCACACAATCACATAATCACAATCGCACAATCACAATTACACAATCACACAATCACACAATCACACAATCACACAATCACACAGTCACACAAACACAAAATCACACAAACACACAGTCACACAATCACACAATCACAAAATCACACAATCACACAATCACACAATCACACAATCACAATCGCACAATCACAATTACACAATCACACAATCACACAATCACACAATCACAATCGCACAATCACAATTACACAATCACACAATCACACAATCACACAATCACACAATCACACAATCACACAATCACACAATCACACAATCACACAATCACACAATCACACAATCACACAATCACACAATCACACAATCACACAGTCACACAATCACACAATCACACAATCACACAATCACACAATCACACAATCACACAATCATCAATCACACAATCACGGTCACACAATCACACATTCACACAATCACACAATCACACAATCACACAGTCACACAATCACACAATCACACAATCACACAATCACACAATCACACAATCACACAATCACACAATCACCTAATCACACAATCACACAATCTCACAACCACACAATCACACAATCACACAGTCACAATCATACAATCACAATCACACAATCACAATCACACAATCACAATCACACAATCACAATCACACAATCACAATCACACAATCACAATCACACAATCACAATCACACAATCACAATCACACAATCACAATCACACAATCACAATCACACAATCACAATCACACAATCACACAAGCACGTAAACACACAATCTCACAATCACACAATCACACAATCACATAATCACTATCGCACAATCACAATTACACAATCAGACAATCACACAATCACACAATCACACAATCACACAATCACACAATCACACAATCACACAATCACACAATCACACAGTCACACAATCACACAATCACAAAATCACACAATCACACAATCACCTAATCACACAATCACACAATCTCACAACCACCCAATCACACAATCACACAATCACTCAATCACACAATCACACAATCACACAATCACACAATCACACAATCACACAATCACACAATCACACAATCACACAATCACACAATCACACAATCACACAATCACACAATCACACAACCACACAATCACACAATGACACAATCACACAATCACACACACACACAATCACACAGTCACAATCACACAATCACAATCACACAATCACAATCACACAATCACAATCACACAATCACAATCACACAATCACAATCACACAATCACACAAGCACACAAACACACAATCTCACAATCACACAATCACACAATCACACAATCACACAATCACAATCGCACAATCACAATTACACAATCACACAATCACACAATCACACAATCACACAATCACTCAATCACACAATCACACAATCACACAATCACAATCGCACAATCACAATTACACAATCACACAATCACACAATCACACAATCACACAATCACACAATCACAATCGCACAATCACAATTACACAATCACACAATCACACAATCACACAATCACACAATCACACAACCACACAACCACACAATCAAACAAGCACACAATCACTCAATCACACAATCACACACTCACACAACCACACAGTCACAATCACACAATCACACAATCCCACAATCACACAATCACACAATCACACAATCACAATCGCACAATCACAATTACACAATCACACAATCACACAATCACACAATCACACAATCACACAATCACACAATCACACAGTCACACAAACACAAAATCACACAAACACACAATCACACAATCACACAATCACAATCGCACAATCACAATTTCACAATCACACAATCACACAATCACACAATCACACAATCACACAATCACACAATCACAATCGCACAATCACAATTACACAATCACACAATCACACAATCACACAATCACACAATCACACAATCACACAATCACACAATCACACAATCACACAATCACACAATCACACAATCACACAATCACACAGTCACACAATCACACAATCACACAATCACACAATCACACAATCACACAATCACACAATCATCAATCACACAATCACGGTCACACAATCACACATTCACACAATCACACAATCACATAATCACACAGTCACACAATCACACAATCACACAATCACACAATCACCTAATCACACAATTACACAATCTCACAACCACACAATCACACAATCACACAATCACACAATCACACAGTCACAATCATACAATCACAATCACACAATCACAATCACACAATCACAATCACACAATCACAATCACACAATCACACAACCACACAACCACACAATCAAACAATCAAACAAGCACACAATCACTCAATCACACAATCACACACTCACACAATCACACAGTCACAATCACACAATCACACAATCCCACAATCACTCAATCTCACAATCACACAATCACACAATCACACAATCACACAATCACACAATCACACAATCACACAATCACAAAATCACACAATCACACAATCACACACTCACACAATCACACAATCACACAATCACACAATCGCAAAATCACACAATCACACAATCACACGATCACACGATCACACGATCACACAATCACACGATCACGCAATCACACATCCACACAATCACACAATCACACCATCACAATCACGCAATCACACATTCACGGTCACACTAACACGATCACACAATCACGATCACACAATCACGGTCACACAATCACGGTCACACAACCACACAATCACACAATCACACAATCACACAATCACACAATCACACAATCACACAATCACACAATCACACAATCACACAATCACAGAATCACACAATCACACAATCACACAATCACGCAATCACACAATCACACAATCACACAATCACACAATCACACAATCACACAATCACACGATCACACAATCACGATCACACAATCAGGGTCACACAATCACGGTCACACAACCACACAATCACACAATCACACAATCACACAATCACACAATCACACAATCACACAATCACACAATCACACAATCACACAATCACACAATCACACAATCACACAATCACACAGTCACACAATCACACAATCGCAATCACGCAATCACACAATCACGATCACACAATCACGATCACACCATCACGGTCACACAACCACACAATCACACAATCACACAATCACACAATCACACAATCACACAATCACACAATCACACAATCACACAATCACACAATCACACAATCACACAATCACACAATCACACAATCACACAATCACACAATCACACAATCACACAATCACACAATCACAAAATCACACAATCACACAATCACACAATCACACAATCACACAATCACACAATCACACAGTCACACAATCACACAATCGCAATCACGCAATCACACAATCACGATCACACAATCACGATCACACCATCACGGTCACACAACCACACAATCACACAATCACACAATCACACAATCACACAATCACACAATCACACAATCACACAATCACACAATCACACAATCACACAATCACACAATCACACAATCACACAATCACACAATCACACAATCACACAATCACACTATCACACAATCACACAATCACACAATCACACAATCACACAGTCACACAATCACACAATCGCAATCACGCAATCACACAATCACGATCACACCATCACGGTCACACAACCACACAATCACACAATCACACAATCACACAATCACACAATCACACAATCACACAATCACAATCGCACAATCACAATTACACAATCACACAATCACACAATCACACAATCACACAATCACAAAATCACACAATCACACAATCACACAATCACACAATCACGGTCACACAATCACACATTCACACAATCACACAATCACACAATCACTCAATCACACAATCACACAATCACACAATCACACAATCACACAATCACACAATCACACAATCACACAAACACACAATCACACAATCACACAACCACACAACCACACAATCATACAAGCACACAATCACTCAATCACACACTCACACAATCACACAGTCACAATCACACAATCACAATCACACAATCACAATCACACAATTACAATCACACAATCACAATCACACAATCACAATCACACAATCACAATCACACAATTACAATCACACAATCACAATCACACAATCACAATCACACAATCACACATTCACACAATCACACAATCACACAATCACTCAATCACAAAATCACACAATCACACAATCACACAATCACACAATCACGGTCACACAATCACACATTCACACAATCACACAATCACACAATCACTCAATCACACAATCACACAATCACACAATCACACAATCACACAATCACACAATCACACAATCACACAAACACACAATCACACAATCACACAACCACACAACCACACAATCATACAAGCACACAATCACTCAATCACACACTCACACAATCACACAGTCACAATCACACAATCACAATCACACAATCACAATCACACAATTACAATCACACAATCACAATCACACAATCACAATCACACAATCACAATCACACAATTACAATCACACAATCACAATCACACAATCACAATCACACAATCACAATCACACAATCACAATCACACAATCACAATCACACAATCACAATCACACAATCACAATCACACAATCACAATCACACAATCACAAGCACACAATCAGAATCACACAATCACAATCACACAATCACAATCACACAATCACAATCACACAATCACAATCACACAATCACAATCACACAATCACAATCACACAATCACAATCACACAATCACACAATCCCACAATCACACAATCCCACAATCACACAAACACACAATCTCACAACCACACAATCACGCAAGCACACAATCACACAATCACACAATCACACAATCACACAACCACACAATCACACAATCACACACACACACAATCACACAGTCACAATCACACAATCACAATCACACAATCACAATCACACAATCACAATCACACAATCACAATCACACAACCACAATCACACAATCACAATCACACAATCACAATCACACAATCACACAATCACAATCACACAATCACACAAGCACACAATCACACAATCACACAATCACACAATCACACAATCACAATCGCACAATCACAATTACACAATCACACAATCACACAATCACACAATCACACAATCACACAATCACACAGTCACACAATCACACAATCACACAATCACACAATCACACAATCACACAATCACTCAATCACACAATCACACAATCACACAATCACACAATCACACAACCACACAATCACACAATCACACACACACACAATCACACAGTCACAATCACACAATCACAATCACACAATCACAATCACACAATCACAATCACACAATCACAATCACACAATCACAATCACACAATCACAATCACACAATCACAATCACACAATCACAATCACACAATCACAATCACACAATCACAATCACACATCACAATCACACAATCACACAAGCACACAAACACACAATCTCACAATCACACAATCACACAATCACACAATCACACAATCACACAATCACACAATCACAATCGCACAATCACAATTACACAATCACACAATCACACAATCACACAATCACACAATCACACAGTCACACAATCACACAATCACACAATCACACAATCACACAATCACACAATCACACAATCACACAATCACCTAATCACACAATCACACAATCTCACAACCACACAATCACACAAGCACACAATCACTCAATCACACAATCACACACTCACACAATCACACAGTCACAATCACACAATCACAATCACACAATCACAATCACACAATCACAATCACACAATCACAATCACACAACCACAATCACACAATCACAATCACACAACCAGAATCACACAATCACAATCACACAATCACAATCACACAATCGCAATCACACAATCACAATCATACAATCACACAAGCACACAATCACACAATCACACAATCTCACAATTACACAATCACACAATCACACAATCACACAATCACACAATCACACAATCACCTAATCACACAATCACACAATCTCACAACCACACAATCACACAATCACACAATCACACAGTCACAATCATACAATCACAATCACACAATCACAATCACACAATCACAGTCACACAATCACAATCACACAATCACAATCACACAATCACAATCACACAATCACACAATCACACAATCACACAATCACACAATCACACAATCACACAATCACACAATCACACAATCACACAGTCACACAATCACACAATCACACAATCACACAATCACACAATCACACAATCACACAATCATCAATCACACAATCACGGTCACACAATCACACATTCACACAATCACACAATCACACAATCACACAATCACACAGTCACACAATCACACAATCACACAATCACACAATCACACAATCACACAATCACCTAATCACACAATCACACAATCTCACAACCACACAATCACACAATCACACAATCACACAGTCACAATCATACAATCACAATCACACAATCACAATCACACAGTCACAATCACACAATCACAATCACACAATCACAATCACACAATCACAATCACACAATCACAATCACACAATCACAATCACACAATCACAATCACACAATCACAATCACACAATCACAATCACACAATCACACAAGCACGTAAACACACAATCTCACAATCACACAATCACACAATCACACAATCACATAATCACAATCGCACAATCACAATTACACAATCACACAATCACACAATCACACAATCACACAATCACACAGTCACACAAACACAAAATCACACAAACACACAGTCACACAATCACACAATCACAAAATCACACAATCACACAATCACACAATCACACAATCACAATCGCACAATCACAATTACACAATCACACAATCACACAATCACACAATCACAATCGCACAATCACAATTACACAATCACACAATCACACAATCACACAATCACACAATCACACAATCACACAATCACACAATCACACAATCACACAATCACACAATCACACAATCACACAATCACACAATCACACAATCACACAGTCACACAATCACACAATCACACAATCACACAATCACACAATCACACAATCACACAATCATCAATCACACAATCACGGTCACACAATCACACATTCACACAATCACACAATCACACAATCACACAGTCACACAATCACACAATCACACAATCACACAATCACACAATCACACAATCACACAATCACACAATCACCTAATCACACAATCACACAATCTCACAACCACACAATCACACAATCACACAGTCACAATCATACAATCACAATCACACAATCACAATCACACAATCACAATCACACAATCACAATCACACAATCACAATCACACAATCACAATCACACAATCACAATCACACAATCACAATCACACAATCACAATCACACAATCACACAAGCACGTAAACACACAATCTCACAATCACACAATCACACAATCACATAATCACTATCGCACAATCACAATTACACAATCAGACAATCACACAATCACACAATCACACAATCACACAATCACACAATCACACAATCACACAATCACACAATCACACAGTCACACAATCACACAATCACAAAATCACACAATCACACAATCACCTAATCACACAATCACACAATCTCACAACCACCCAATCACACAATCACACAATCACTCAATCACACAATCACACAATCACACAATCACACAATCACACAATCACACAATCACACAATCACACAATCACACAATCACACAATCACACAATCACACAATCACACAATCACACAACCACACAATCACACAATGACACAATCACACAATCACACACACACACAATCACACAGTCACAATCACACAATCACAATCACACAATCACAATCACACAATCACAATCACACAATCACAATCACACAATCACAATCACACAATCACACAAGCACACAAACACACAATCTCACAATCACACAATCACACAATCACACAATCACACAATCACAATCGCACAATCACAATTACACAATCACACAATCACACAATCACACAATCACACAATCACTCAATCACACAATCACACAATCACACAATCACAATCGCACAATCACAATTACACAATCACACAATCACACAATCACACAATCACACAATCACACAATCACAATCGCACAATCACAATTACACAATCACACAATCACACAATCACACAATCACACAATCACACAACCACACAACCACACAATCAAACAAGCACACAATCACTCAATCACACAATCACACACTCACACAACCACACAGTCACAATCACACAATCACACAATCCCACAATCACACAATCACACAATCACACAATCACAATCGCACAATCACAATTACACAATCACACAATCACACAATCACACAATCACACAATCACACAATCACACAATCACACAGTCACACAAACACAAAATCACACAAACACACAATCACACAATCACACAATCACAATCGCACAATCACAATTTCACAATCACACAATCACACAATCACACAATCACACAATCACACAATCACACAATCACACAATCACAATCGCACAATCACAATTACACAATCACACAATCACACAATCACACAATCACACAATCACACAATCACACAATCACACAATCACACAATCACACAATCACACAATCACACAGTCACACAATCACACAATCACACAATCACACAATCACACAATCACACAATCACACAATCATCAATCACACAATCACGGTCACACAATCACACATTCACACAATCACACAATCACATAATCACACAGTCACACAATCACACAATCACACAATCACACAATCACCTAATCACACAATTACACAATCTCACAACCACACAATCACACAATCACACAATCACACAATCACACAGTCACAATCATACAATCACAATCACACAATCACAATCACACAATCACAATCACACAATCACAATCACACAATCACACAACCACACAACCACACAATCAAACAATCAAACAAGCACACAATCACTCAATCACACAATCACACACTCACACAATCACACAGTCACAATCACACAATCACACAATCCCACAATCACTCAATCTCACAATCACACAATCACACAATCACACAATCACACAATCACACAATCACACAATCACACAATCACAAAATCACACAATCACACAATCACACACTCACACAATCACACAATCACACAATCACACAATCGCAAAATCACACAATCACACAATCACACGATCACACGATCACACGATCACACAATCACACGATCACGCAATCACACATCCACACAATCACACAATCACACCATCACAATCACGCAATCACACATTCACGGTCACACTAACACGATCACACAATCACGATCACACAATCACGGTCACACAATCACGGTCACACAACCACACAATCACACAATCACACAATCACACAATCACACAATCACACAATCACACAATCACACAATCACACAATCACACAATCACACAATCACAGAATCACACAATCACACAATCACACAATCACGCAATCACACAATCACACAATCACACAATCACACAATCACACAATCACACAATCACACGATCACACAATCACGATCACACAATCAGGGTCACACAATCACGGTCACACAACCACACAATCACACAATCACACAATCACACAATCACACAATCACACAATCACACAATCACACAATCACACAATCACACAATCACACAATCACACAATCACACAATCACACAGTCACACAATCACACAATCGCAATCACGCAATCACACAATCACGATCACACAATCACGATCACACCATCACGGTCACACAACCACACAATCACACAATCACACAATCACACAATCACACAATCACACAATCACACAATCACACAATCACACAATCACACAATCACACAATCACACAATCACACAATCACACAATCACACAATCACACAATCACACAATCACACAATCACACAATCACACAATCACACAATCACAAAATCACACAATCACACAATCACACAATCACACAATCACACAATCACACAATCACACAATCACACAGTCACACAATCACACAATCGCAATCACGCAATCACACAATCACGATCACACAATCACGATCACACCATCACGGTCACACAACCACACAATCACACAATCACACAATCACACAATCACACAATCACACAATCACACAATCACACAATCACACAATCACACAATCACACAATCACACAATCACACAATCACACAATCACACAATCACACAATCACACAATCACACTATCACACAATCACACAATCACACAATCACACAATCACACAGTCACACAATCACACAATCGCAATCACGCAATCACACAATCACGATCACACCATCACGGTCACACAACCACACAATCACACAATCACACAATCACACAATCACACAATCACACAATCACACAATCACACAATCACACAATCACACAATCACACAATCACACAATCACACAATCACACAATCACACAATCACACAATCACACAATCACACAATCACAGAATCACACAATCACACAATCACACAATCACACAATCACGGTCACACAATCACACATTCACACAATCACACAATCACACAATCACTCAATCACACAATCACACAATCACACAATCACACAATCACACAATCACACAATCACACAATCACACAATCACACAATCACACAATCACACAATCACACAATCACACAATCACACAATCACACAATCACACAATCACACAATCACACAGTCACACAATCACACAATCGCAATCACGCAATCACACAATCACGATCACACAATCACGATCACACCATCACGGTCACACAACCACACAATCACACAATCACACAATCACACAATCACACAATCACACAATCACACAATCACACAATCACACAATCACACAATCACACAATCACACAATCACACAATCACACAATCACACAATCACACAATCACACAATCACACAATCACAAAATCACACAATCACACAATCACACAATCACACAATCACACAATCACACAATCACACAATCACACAGTCACACAATCACACAATCGCAATCACGCAATCACACAATCACGATCACACAATCACGATCACACCATCACGGTCACACAACCACACAATCACACAATCACACAATCACACAATCACACAATCACACAATCACACAATCACACAATCACACCATCACGGTCACACAACCACACAATCACACAATCACACAATCACACAATCACACAATCACACAATCACACAATCACACAATCACACAATCACACAATCACACAATCACACAATCACACAATCACACAATCACACAATCACACAATCACACAATCACACAATCACACAATCACACAATCACACAATCACACAATCACACAATCACACAATCACAAAATCACACAATCACACAATCACACAATCACACAATCACACAATCACCTAATCACACAATCACACAATCTCACAACCACACAATCACACAAGCACACAATCACTCAATCACACAATCACACACTCACACAATCACACAGTCACAATCACACAATCACAATCACACAATCACAATCACACAATCACAATCACACAATCACAATCACACAATCACAATCACACAATCACAATCACACAATCACAATCACACAATCACAATCACACAACCACAATCACACAATCACAATCACACAACCACAATCACACAATCACAATCACACAATCACAATCACACAATCACAATCACACAATCGCAATCACACAATCACAATCATACAATCACACAAGCACACAATCACACAATCTCACAATTACACAATCACACAATCACACAACGACACAATCACACAATCACACACACACACAATCACACAGTCACAATCACACAATCACAATCACACAATCACAATCACACAATCACAATCACACAATCACACAAGCACACAAACACACAATCTCACAATCACACAATCACACAATCACACAATCACACAATCACACAATCACACAATCACAATCGCACAATCACAATTACACAATCACACAATCACACAATCACACAATCACACAATCACTCAATCACACAACCACACAATCACACAAGCACACAATCACTCAATTACACAATCACACACTCACACAACCACACAGTCACAATCACACAATCACAGTCACACAATCACAATCACACAATCACAATCACACAATCACAATCACAGAATCACAATCACACAATCACAATCACACAATCACAATCACACAATCACAATCACACAATCACAATCACACAAGCACAATCACACAATCACAATCACACAATCACAATCACACAATCACAATCACACAATCACAATCACACAATCACAATCACACAATCACAATCACACAATCACAATCACACAATCACAATCACAGAATCACAATCACACAATCACAATCACACAATCACACAATCACACAATCACACAATCACACAATCACACAATCACACAATCACACAATCACACAATCACACAATCACACAATCACACAATCACACAATCACACAATCACACAATCACACAATCACACAATCACACAATCACCTAATCACACAATCACACAATCTCACAACCACACAATCACGCAAGCACACAATCACTCAATCACACAATCACACACTCACACAATCACACAGTCACAGTCACACAATCACAATCACACAATCACAATCACACAATCACAATCACACAATCACAATCACACAACCACAATCACACAATCACAATCACACAACCACAATCACACAATCACAATCACACAATCACAATCACACAATCACAATCACACAATCGCAATCACACAATCACAATCATACAATCACACAAGCACACAATCACACAATCTCACAATTACACAATCACACAATCACACAATCACACAATCACACAATCACACAATCACAATCGCACAATCACAATTACACAATCACTCAATCACACAATCACACAATCACACAATCACACAACCACACAACCACACAATCATACAAGCACACAATCACTCAATCACACAATCACACAATCACACAATCACACAATCACACAATCACACAGTCACACAAACACACAATCACACAAACACACAGTCACACAATCACACAATCACAAAATCACACAATCACACAATCACACAATCACACAATCACACAATCACAATCAAACAATCACAATCACACAATCACAATCACACAATCACAATCACACAATCACAATCACACAATCACAATCACACAATCACAATCACACAATCACAATCACACAATCACAATCACACAATCACAATCACACAATCACAATCACACAATCACAATCACACAATCACAATCACACAATCACAATCACACAATCACAATCACACAATCACAATCACACAATCGCAATCACACAATCACAATCACACAATCACAATCACACAATCACAATCACACAATCACAATCACACAATCACAATCACACAATCACACAAGCACGTAAACACACAATCTCACAATCACACAATCACACAATCACACAATCACTATCGCACAATCACAATTACACAATCAGACAATCACACAATCACACAATCACACAATCACACAATCACACAATCACACAATCACACAATCACACAATCACACAATCACACAATCACACAATCACACAATCACACAATCACACAATCACACAATCACACAATCACACAATCACACAATCACACAATCACACAGTCACACAATCACACAATCACAAAATCACACAATCACACAATCACCTAATCACACAATCACACAATCTCACAACCACCCAATCACACAATCACACAATCACTCAATCACACAATCACACAATCACACAATAACACAATCACACAATCACACAATCACACAATCACACAATCACACAATCACACAATCACACAATCACACAATCACACAATCACACAATCACACAATCACACAATCACACAACCACACAATCACACAATGACACAATCACACAATCACACACACACACAATCACACAGTCGCAATCACACAATCACAATCACACAATCACAATCACACAATCACAATCACACAATCACAATCACACAATCACAATCACACAATCACAATCACACAATCACAATCACACAATCACAATCACACAATCACAATCACACAATCACAATCACACAATCACAATCACACAATCACAATCACACAATCACACAAGCACACAAACACACAATCTCACAATCACACAATCACACAATCACAGAATCACACAATCACACAGTCACACAATCACACAATCGTAATCACGCAATCACACAATCACGATCACACAATCACGATCACACCATCACGGTCACACAACCACACAATCACACAATCACACAATCACACTATCACACAATCACACAATCACACAATCACACAATCACACAATCACACAATCACACAATCACACAATCACACAATCACACAATCACACAATCACACAATCACACAATCACACAATCACACAATCACAATCGCACAATCACAATTACACAATCACACAATCACACAATCACACAATCACACAATCACACAATCACACAATCACACAATCACACAATCACACAATCACACAATCACACAATCACACAATCACACAATCACACAATCACACAATCACACAATCACAATCGCACAATCACAACTACACAATCAGACAATCACACAATCACACAATCACACAATCACAGAGTCACGCAATCACACAATCACACAATCACACAATCACACAATCACAGAGTCACGCAATCACACAATCACACAATCACACAATCACACAATCACACAATCACCTAATCACACAATCACACAATCTCACAACCACACAATCACACAATCATACAATCACGCAATCACAATCACGCAATCGCAATCACGCAATCACAATCACGCAATCACACATTCACGGTCACACAATCACGGTCACACAATCACGGTCACACAATCACGGTCACACAACCACACAATCACACAATCACACAATCACACAATCACACAATCACACAATCACACAATCACACAATCACACAATCACACAATCACACAATCACAGAATCACACAATCACACAATCACACAATCACGCAATCACACAATCACGCAATCACACAATCACACAATCACACAATCACACAATCACACAATCACACAATCACACAATCACACAATCACACAATCACACAATCACACAATCACACAATCACCTAATCACACAATCACACAATCTCACAACCACACAATCACACAAGCACACAATCACTCAATCACACAATCACACACTCACACAATCACACAGTCACAATCACACAATCACAATCACACAATCACAATCACACAATCACAATCACACAATCACAATCACACAATCACAATCACACAATCACAATCACACAATCACAATCACACAATCACAATCACACAATCACAATCACACAACCACAATCACACAATCACAATCACACAATCTCACAATTACATAATCACACAATCACACAATCACACAATCACACAATCACACAATCACAATCGCACAATCACAATTACACAATCACACAATCACACAACCACACAATCACACAATCACACAATCACACAATCACACAATCTCACAAGGACACAATCACACAATCACACACACACACAATCACACAGTCACAATCACACAATCACAATCACACAATCACAATCACACAATCACAATCACACAATCACACAAGCACACAAACACACAATCTCACAATCACACAATCACACAATCACACAATCACACAATCACACAATCACACAATCACACAATCACACAATCACACAATCACACAATCACACAATTACACAATCACACAATCACACAATCACACAATCACACAATCACACAATCACACAATCACACAATCACACAATCACACAATCACACAATCACACAATCACACAATCACACAATCACACAATCACACAATCACACAATCACACAATCACACAATCACACAATCACACAATCACACAATCACCTAATCACACAATCACACAATCTCACAACCACACAATCACGCAAGCACACAATCACTCAATCACACAATCACACACTCACACAATCACACAGTCACAATCACACAATCACAATCACACAATCACAATCACACAATCACAATCACACAATCACAATCACACAATCACAATCACACAATCACAATCACACAATCACAATCACACAATCACAATCACACAATCACAATCACACAACCACACAACCACAATCACACAATCACAATCACACAACCACAATCACACAATCACACAATCACAATCGCACAATCACAATCACACAATCGCAATCACACAATCACACAAGCACACAATCACACAATCTCACAATTACACAATCACACAATCACACAATCACAATCGCACAATCACAATTACAGAATCACACAATCACACAATCACACAATCGCACAATCACACAATCACACAGTCACACAAACACACAATCACACAAACACACAGTCACACAATCACACAATCACAATTACACAATCAAACAATCACACAATCACACAATCACACAATCACACAATCACACAATCACACAATCACACAATCACAATCGCACAGTCACAATTACACAATCACACAATCACACAATCACACAATCACACAATCACACAATCACACAATCACACAATCACACAATCACACAATCACACAATCACACAATCACACAATCACACAATCACACAATCACACAGTCACACAATCACACAATCACACAATCACACAATCACACAATCACACAATCATCAATCACACAATCACGGTCACACAATCACACATTCACACAATCACACAATCACACAATCACACAGTCACACAATCACACAATCACACAATCACACAATCACACAATCACAAAATCACCTATTCACACAATCACACAATCCCACAACCACACAATCACACAATCACACAATCACACAGTCACAATCAAACAATCACAATCACACAATCACAATCACACAATCACAATCACACAATCACAATCACACAATCACAATCACACAATCACAATCACACAATCACAATCACACAATCACAATCACACAATCGCAATCACACAATCACAATCACACAATCACAATCACACAATCACAATCACACAATCACAATCACACAATCACAATCACACAATCACAATCACACAATCACAATCACACAATCACAATCACACAATCACAATCACACAATCACACAAGCACGTAAACACACAATCTCACAATCACACAATCACACAATCACACAATCACACAATCACTATCGCACAATCACAATTACACAATCAGACAATCACACAATCACACAATCACACAATCACACAATCACACAATCACACAATCACACAATCACACAGTCACACAATCACACAATCACAAAATCACACAATCACACAATCACCTAATCACACAATCACACAATATCACAACCACCCAATCACACAATCACACAATCACTCAATCACACAATCACACAATCACACAATCACACAATCACACAACCACACAATCACACAAGGACACAATCACACAATCACACACACACACAATCACACAATCACACAATCACAATCACACAATCACAATCACACAATCACAATCACACAATCACAATCACACAATCACAATCACACAATCACAATCACACAATCACAATCACACAATCACACAAGCACACAAACACACAATCTCACAATCACACAATCACACAATCACACAATCACACAATCACAATCGCACAATCACAATTACACAATCACACAATCACACAATCACACAATCACACAATCACACAATCACACAATCACTCAATCACACAATCACACAATCACACAATCACAATCGCACAATCACAATTACACAATCACACAATCACACAATCACACAATCACACAATCACAATCGCACAATCACAATCACACAATCACACAATCACAATCGCACAATCACACAATCTCACAACCACACAATCACACAAGCACACAATCACTCAATTACACAATCACACACTCACACAACCACACAGTCACAATCACACAATCACAATCACACAATCACAATCACACAATCACAATCACACAATCACAATCACAGAATCACAATCACACAATCACAATCACACAATCACAATCACACAATCACAATCACACAATCACAATCACACAAGCACAATCACACAATCACAATCACACAATCACAATCACACAATCACAATCACACAATCACAATCACACAATCACAATCACACAATCACAATCACACAATCACAATCACACAATCACAATCACACAATCACACAATCACACAATCACACAATCCCACAATCACACAATCACACAATTACACAATCACACAATCACACAATCACACAATCACACAATCACACAATCACACAATCACACAATCACAATCGCACAATCACAATTACAGAATCACACAATCACACAATCACACAATCACACAATCACACAATCACACAATCACACAATCACACGATCACACAATCACACAATCACCTAATCACACAATCACACAATCTCACAACCACACAATCACGCAAGCACACAATCACTCAATCACACAATCACACACTCACACAATCACACAGTCACAATCACACAATCACAATCACACAATCACAATCACACAATCACAATCACACAATCACAATCACACAATCACAATCACACAACCACAATCACACAATCACAATCACACAACCACAATCACACAATCACACAATCACAATCGCACAATCACAATCACACAATCGCAATCACACAATCACACAAGCACACAATCACACAATCTCACAATTACACAATCACACAATCACACAATCACAATCGCACAATCACAATTACAGAATCACACAATCACACAATCACACAATCACACAATCACACAATCACACAATCACACAGTCACAAAAACACACAATCACACAAACACACAGTCACACAATCACACAATCACAAAATCACACAATCACACAATCACACAATCACACAATCACAATCGCACAATCACAATTACACAATCAAACAATCACACAATCACACAATCACACAATCACACAATCACACAATCACACAATCACACAATCACAATCGCACAGTCACAATTACACAATCACACAATCACACAATCACACAATCACACAATCACACAATCACACAATCACACAATCACACAATCACACAATCACACAATCACATAGTCACACAATCACACAATCACACAATCACACAATCACACAATCACACAATCATCAATCACACAATCACGGTCACACAATCACACATTCACACAATCACACAATCACACAATCACACAGTCACACAATCACACAATCACACAATCACACAATCACACAATCACACAATCACACAATCACCTAATCACACAATCACACAATCCCACAACCACACAATCACACAATCACACAATCACACAGTCACAATCAAACAATCACAATCACACAATCACAATCACACAATCACAATCACACAATCACAATCACACAATCACAATCACACAATCACAATCACACAATCACAATCACACAATCACAATCACACAATCACAATCACACAATCACAATCACACAATCACAATCACACAATCACAATCACACAATCACAATCACACAATCACAATCACACAATCACAATCACACAATCACAATCACACAATCACAATCACACAATCACAATCACACAATCACAATCACACAATCACAATCACACAATCACAATCACACAATCACAATCACACAATCACAATCACACAATCACAATCACACAATCACAATCACACAATCACAATCACACAATCACAATCACACAATCACAATCACACAATCACAATCACACAATCACAATCACACAATCACAATCACACAATCACAATCACACAATCACAATCACACAATCACAATCACACAATCACAATCACACAATCACAATCACACAATCACACAAGCACACAAACACACAATCTCACAATCACACAATCACACAATCACAGAATCACACAATCACACAGTCACACAATCACACAATCGTAATCACGCAATCACACAATCACGATCACACAATCACGATCACACCATCACGGTCACACAACCACACAATCACACAATCACACAATCACACTATCACACAATCACACAATCACACAATCACACAATCACACAATCACACAATCACACAATCACACAATCACACAATCACACAATCACACAATCACACAATCACACAATCACACAATCACACAATCACACAATCACAATCGCACAATCACAATTACACAATCACACAATCACACAATCACACAATCACACAATCACACAATCACACAATCACACAATCACACAATCACACAATCACACAATCACACAATCACACAATCACACAATCACACAATCACAATCGCACAATCACAACTACACAATCAGACAATCACACAATCACACAATCACACAATCACACAATCACAGAGTCACGCAATCACACAATCACACAATCACACAATCACACAATCACAGAGTCACGCAATCACACAATCACACAATCACACAATCACACAATCACACAATCACCTAATCACACAATCACACAATCTCACAACCACACAATCACACAATCATACAATCACGCAATCACAATCACGCAATCGCAATCACGCAATCACAATCACGCAATCACAATCACACAATCACAATCACACAATCACAATCACACAATCACAATCACACAATCACAATCACACAATCACAATCACACAACCACACAACCACAATCACACAATCACAATCACACAACCACAATCACACAATCACACAATCACAATCGCACAATCACAATCACACAATCGCAATCACACAATCACACAAGCACACAATCACACAATCTCACAATTACACAATCACACAATCACACAATCACAATCGCACAATCACAATTACAGAATCACACAATCACACAATCACACAATCGCACAATCACACAATCACACAGTCACACAAACACACAATCACACAAACACACAGTCACACAATCACACAATCACAATTACACAATCAAACAATCACACAATCACACAATCACACAATCACACAATCACACAATCACACAATCACACAATCACAATCGCACAGTCACAATTACACAATCACACAATCACACAATCACACAATCACACAATCACACAATCACACAATCACACAATCACACAATCACACAATCACACAATCACACAATCACACAATCACACAATCACGCAATCACACAATCACACAATCACACAATCACACAATCACACAATCACACAATCACACAATCACACAATCACACAATCACACAATCACACAATCACACAATCACCTAATCACACAATCACACAATCTCACAACCACACAATCACACAAGCACACAATCACTCAATCACACAATCACACACTCACACAATCACACAGTCACAATCACACAATCACAATCACACAATCACAATCACACAATCACAATCACACAATCACAATCACACAATCACAATCACACAATCACAATCACACAATCACAATCACACAATCACAATCACACAATCACAATCACACAACCACAATCACACAATCACAATCACACAATCTCACAATTACATAATCACACAATCACACAATCACACAATCACACAATCACACAATCACAATCGCACAATCACAATTACACAATCACACAATCACACAACCACACAATCACACAATCACACAATCACACAATCACACAATCTCACAAGGACACAATCACACAATCACACACACACACAATCACACAGTCACAATCACACAATCACAATCACACAATCACAATCACACAATCACAATCACACAATCACACAAGCACACAAACACACAATCTCACAATCACACAATCACACAATCACACAATCACACAATCACACAATCACACAATCACACAATCACACAATCACACAATCACACAATCACACAATTACACAATCACACAATCACACAATCACACAATCACACAATCACACAATCACACAATCACACAATCACACAATCACACAATCACACAATCACACAATCACACAATCACACAATCACACAATCACACAATCACACAATCACACAATCACACAATCACACAATCACACAATCACACAATCACCTAATCACACAATCACACAATCTCACAACCACACAATCACGCAAGCACACAATCACTCAATCACACAATCACACACTCACACAATCACACAGTCACAATCACACAATCACAATCACACAATCACAATCACACAATCACAATCACACAATCACAATCACACAATCACAATCACACAATCACAATCACACAATCACAATCACACAATCACAATCACACAATCACAATCACACAACCACACAACCACAATCACACAATCACAATCACACAACCACAATCACACAATCACACAATCACAATCGCACAATCACAATCACACAATCGCAATCACACAATCACACAAGCACACAATCACACAATCTCACAATTACACAATCACACAATCACACAATCACAATCGCACAATCACAATTACAGAATCACACAATCACACAATCACACAATCGCACAATCACACAATCACACAGTCACACAAACACACAATCACACAAACACACAGTCACACAATCACACAATCACAATTACACAATCAAACAATCACACAATCACACAATCACACAATCACACAATCACACAATCACACAATCACACAATCACAATCGCACAGTCACAATTACACAATCACACAATCACACAATCACACAATCACACAATCACACAATCACACAATCACACAATCACACAATCACACAATCACACAATCACACAATCACACAATCACACAATCACACAATCACACAGTCACACAATCACACAATCACACAATCACACAATCACACAATCACACAATCATCAATCACACAATCACGGTCACACAATCACACATTCACACAATCACACAATCACACAATCACACAGTCACACAATCACACAATCACACAATCACACAATCACACAATCACAAAATCACCTATTCACACAATCACACAATCCCACAACCACACAATCACACAATCACACAATCACACAGTCACAATCAAACAATCACAATCACACAATCACAATCACACAATCACAATCACACAATCACAATCACACAATCACAATCACACAATCACAATCACACAATCACAATCACACAATCACAATCACACAATCGCAATCACACAATCACAATCACACAATCACAATCACACAATCACAATCACACAATCACAATCACACAATCACAATCACACAATCACAATCACACAATCACAATCACACAATCACAATCACACAATCACAATCACACAATCACACAAGCACGTAAACACACAATCTCACAATCACACAATCACACAATCACACAATCACACAATCACTATCGCACAATCACAATTACACAATCAGACAATCACACAATCACACAATCACACAATCACACAATCACACAATCACACAATCACACAATCACACAGTCACACAATCACACAATCACAAAATCACACAATCACACAATCACCTAATCACACAATCACACAATATCACAACCACCCAATCACACAATCACACAATCACTCAATCACACAATCACACAATCACACAATCACACAATCACACAACCACACAATCACACAAGGACACAATCACACAATCACACACACACACAATCACACAATCACACAATCACAATCACACAATCACAATCACACAATCACAATCACACAATCACAATCACACAATCACAATCACACAATCACAATCACACAATCACAATCACACAATCACACAAGCACACAAACACACAATCTCACAATCACACAATCACACAATCACACAATCACACAATCACAATCGCACAATCACAATTACACAATCACACAATCACACAATCACACAATCACACAATCACACAATCACACAATCACTCAATCACACAATCACACAATCACACAATCACAATCGCACAATCACAATTACACAATCACACAATCACACAATCACACAATCACACAATCACAATCGCACAATCACAATCACACAATCACACAATCACAATCGCACAATCACACAATCTCACAACCACACAATCACACAAGCACACAATCACTCAATTACACAATCACACACTCACACAACCACACAGTCACAATCACACAATCACAATCACACAATCACAATCACACAATCACAATCACACAATCACAATCACAGAATCACAATCACACAATCACAATCACACAATCACAATCACACAATCACAATCACACAATCACAATCACACAAGCACAATCACACAATCACAATCACACAATCACAATCACACAATCACAATCACACAATCACAATCACACAATCACAATCACACAATCACAATCACACAATCACAATCACACAATCACAATCACACAATCACACAATCACACAATCACACAATCCCACAATCACACAATCACACAATTACACAATCACACAATCACACAATCACACAATCACACAATCACACAATCACACAATCACACAATCACAATCGCACAATCACAATTACAGAATCACACAATCACACAATCACACAATCACACAATCACACAATCACACAATCACACAATCACACGATCACACAATCACACAATCACCTAATCACACAATCACACAATCTCACAACCACACAATCACGCAAGCACACAATCACTCAATCACACAATCACACACTCACACAATCACACAGTCACAATCACACAATCACAATCACACAATCACAATCACACAATCACAATCACACAATCACAATCACACAATCACAATCACACAACCACAATCACACAATCACAATCACACAACCACAATCACACAATCACACAATCACAATCGCACAATCACAATCACACAATCGCAATCACACAATCACACAAGCACACAATCACACAATCTCACAATTACACAATCACACAATCACACAATCACAATCGCACAATCACAATTACAGAATCACACAATCACACAATCACACAATCACACAATCACACAATCACACAATCACACAGTCACAAAAACACACAATCACACAAACACACAGTCACACAATCACACAATCACAAAATCACACAATCACACAATCACACAATCACACAATCACAATCGCACAATCACAATTACACAATCAAACAATCACACAATCACACAATCACACAATCACACAATCACACAATCACACAATCACACAATCACAATCGCACAGTCACAATTACACAATCACACAATCACACAATCACACAATCACACAATCACACAATCACACAATCACACAATCACACAATCACACAATCACACAATCACATAGTCACACAATCACACAATCACACAATCACACAATCACACAATCACACAATCATCAATCACACAATCACGGTCACACAATCACACATTCACACAATCACACAATCACACAATCACACAGTCACACAATCACACAATCACACAATCACACAATCACACAATCACACAATCACACAATCACCTAATCACACAATCACACAATCCCACAACCACACAATCACACAATCACACAATCACACAGTCACAATCAAACAATCACAATCACACAATCACAATCACACAATCACAATCACACAATCACAATCACACAATCACAATCACACAATCACAATCACACAATCACAATCACACAATCACAATCACACAATCACAATCACACAATCACAATCACACAATCACAATCACACAATCACAATCACACAATCACAATCACACAATCACAATCACACAATCACAATCACACAATCACAATCACACAATCACAATCACACAATCACAATCACACAATCACAATCACACAATCACAATCACACAATCACAATCACACAATCACAATCACACAATCACAATCACACAATCACAATCACACAATCACAATCACACAATCACAATCACACAATCACAATCACACAATCACAATCACACAATCACAATCACACAATCACAATCACACAATCACAATCACACAATCACAATCACACAATCACAATCACACAATCACAATCACACAATCACAATCACACAATCACAATCACACAATCACACAAGCACACAAACACACAATCTCACAATCACACAATCACACAATCACAGAATCACACAATCACACAGTCACACAATCACACAATCGTAATCACGCAATCACACAATCACGATCACACAATCACGATCACACCATCACGGTCACACAACCACACAATCACACAATCACACAATCACACTATCACACAATCACACAATCACACAATCACACAATCACACAATCACACAATCACACAATCACACAATCACACAATCACACAATCACACAATCACACAATCACACAATCACACAATCACACAATCACACAATCACAATCGCACAATCACAATTACACAATCACACAATCACACAATCACACAATCACACAATCACACAATCACACAATCACACAATCACACAATCACACAATCACACAATCACACAATCACACAATCACAATCGCACAATCACAACTACACAATCAGACAATCACACAATCACACAATCACACAATCACACAATCACAGAGTCACGCAATCACACAATCACACAATCACACAATCACACAATCACAGAGTCACGCAATCACACAATCACACAATCACACAATCACACAATCACACAATCACCTAATCACACAATCACACAATCTCACAACCACACAATCACACAATCATACAATCACGCAATCACAATCACGCAATCGCAATCACGCAATCACAATCACGCAATCACACATTCACGGTCACACAATCACGGTCACACAATCACGGTCACACAATCACGGTCACACAACCACACAATCACACAATCACACAATCACACAATCACACAATCACACAATCACACAATCACACAATCACACAATCACACAATCACACAATCACACAATCACACAATCACAGAATCACACAATCACACAATCACACAATCACACAATCACACAATCACGCAATCACACAATCACACAATCACACAATCACACAATCACACAATCACACAATCACACAATCACACAATCACACAATCACACAATCACACAATCACACAATCACCTAATCACACAATCACACAATCTCACAACCACACAATCACACAAGCACACAATCACTCAATCACACAATCACACACTCACACAATCACACAGTCACAATCACACAATCACAATCACACAATCACAATCACACAATCACAATCACACAATCACAATCACACAATCACAATCACACAATCACAATCACACAATCACACAATCACAATCACACAATCACAATCACACAATCACAATCACACAACCACAATCACACAATCACAATCACACAATCTCACAATTACATAATCACACAATCACACAATCACACAATCACACAATCACACAATCACAATCGCACAATCACAATTACACAATCACACAATCACACAACCACACAATCACACAATCACACAATCACACAATCACACAATCTCACAAGGACACAATCACACAATCACACACACACACAATCACACAGTCACAATCACACAATCACAATCACACAATCACAATCACACAATCACAATCACACAATCACACAAGCACACAAACACACAATCTCACAATCACACAATCACACAATCACACAATCACACAATCACACAATCACACAATCACACAATCACACAATCACACAATTACACAATCGCACAATCACACAATCACACAATCACACAATCACACAATCACACAATCACACAATCACACAATCACACAATCACACAATCACACAATCACACAATCACACAATCACACAATCACACAATCACACAATCACACAATCACACAATCACACAATCACACAATCACACAATCACACAATCACCTAATCACACAATCACACAATCTCACAACCACACAATCACGCAAGCACACAATCACTCAATCACACAATCACACACTCACACAATCACACAGTCACAATCACACAATCACAATCACACAATCACAATCACACAATCACAATCACACAATCACAATCACACAATCACAATCACACAATCACAATCACACAATCACAATCACACAATCACAATCACACAACCACACAACCACAATCACACAATCACAATCACACAACCACAATCACACAATCACACAATCACAATCGCACAATCACAATCACACAATCGCAATCACACAATCACACAAGCACACAATCACACAATCTCACAATTACACAATCACACAATCACACAATCACAATCGCACAATCACAATTACAGAATCACACAATCACACAATCACACAATCGCACAATCACACAATCACACAGTCACACAAACACACAATCACACAAACACACAGTCACACAATCACACAATCACAATTACACAATCAAACAATCACACAATCACACAATCACACAATCACACAATCACACAATCACAATCGCACAGTCACAATTACACAATCACACAATCACACAATCACACAATCACACAATCACACAATCACACAATCACACAATCACACAATCACACAATCACACAATCACACAATCACACAATCACACAGTCACACAATCACACAATCACACAATCACACAATCACACAATCACACAATCATCAATCACACAATCACGGTCACACAATCACACATTCACACAATCACACAATCACACAATCACACAGTCACACAATCACACAATCACACAATCACACAATCACACAATCACAAAATCACCTATTCACACAATCACACAATCCCACAACCACACAATCACACAATCACACAATCACACAGTCACAATCAAACAATCACAATCACACAATCACAATCACACAATCACAATCACACAATCACAATCACACAATCACAATCACACAATCACAATCACACAATCACAATCACACAATCACAATCACACAATCGCAATCACACAATCACAATCACACAATCACAATCACACAATCACAATCACACAATCACAATCACACAATCACAATCACACAATCACAATCACACAATCACAATCACACAATCACAATCACACAATCACAATCACACAATCACAATCACACAATCACAATCACACAATCACAATCACACAATCACACAAGCACGTAAACACACAATCTCACAATCACACAATCACACAATCACACAATCACACAATCACTATCGCACAATCACAATTACACAATCAGACAATCACACAATCACACAATCACACAATCACACAATCACACAATCACACAATCACACAATCACACAGTCACACAATCACACAATCACAAAATCACACAATCACACAATCACCTAATCACACAATCACACAATATCACAACCACCCAATCACACAATCACACAATCACTCAATCACACAATCACACAATCACACAATCACACAATCACACAATCACACAACCACACAATCACACAAGGACACAATCACACAATCACACACACACACAATCACACAATCACACAATCACAATCACACAATCACAATCACACAATCACAATCACACAATCACAATCACACAATCACAATCACACAATCACAATCACACAATCACAATCACACAATCACAATCACACAATCACACAAGCACACAAACACACAATCTCACAATCACACAATCACACAATCACACAATCACACAATCACAATCGCACAATCACAATTACACAATCACACAATCACACAATCACACAATCACACAATCACACAATCACTCAATCACACAATCACACAATCACACAATCACAATCGCACAATCACAATTACACAATCACACAATCACACAATCACACAATCACACAATCACACAATCACAATCGCACAATCACAATCACACAATCACACAATCACAATCGCACAATCACACAATCTCACAACCACACAATCACACAAGCACACAATCACTCAATTACACAATCACACACTCACACAACCACACAGTCACAATCACACAATCACAATCACACAATCACAATCACACAATCACAATCACACAATCACAATCACAGAATCACAATCACACAATCACAATCACACAATCACAATCACACAATCACAATCACACAATCACAATCACACAAGCACAATCACACAATCACAATCACACAATCACAATCACACAATCACAATCACACAATCACAATCACACAATCACAATCACACAATCACAATCACACAATCACAATCACACAATCACAATCACACAATCACACAATCACACAATCACACAATCCCACAATCACACAATCACACAATTACACAATCACACAATCACACAATCACACAATCACACAATCACACAATCACACAATCACACAATCACAATCGCACAATCACAATTACAGAATCACACAATCACACAATCACACAATCACACAATCACACAATCACACAATCACACAATCACACGATCACACAATCACACAATCACCTAATCACACAATCACACAATCTCACAACCACACAATCACGCAAGCACACAATCACTCAATCACACAATCACACACTCACACAATCACACAGTCACAATCACACAATCACAATCACACAATCACAATCACACAATCACAATCACACAATCACAATCACACAATCACAATCACACAACCACAATCACACAATCACAATCACACAACCACAATCACACAATCACACAATCACAATCGCACAATCACAATCACACAATCGCAATCACACAATCACACAAGCACACAATCACACAATCTCACAATTACACAATCACACAATCACACAATCACAATCGCACAATCACAATTACAGAATCACACAATCACACAATCACACAATCACACAATCACACAATCACACAATCACACAGTCACAAAAACACACAATCACACAAACACACAGTCACACAATCACACAATCACACAATCACAATCACACAATCACAATCACACAATCACAATCACACAATCACAATCACACAATCACAATCACACAATCACAATCACACAATCACAATCACACAATCACAATCACACAATCACAATCACACAATCACAATCACACAATCACAATCACACAATCACAATCACACAATCACAATCACACAATCACAATCACACAATCACAATCACACAATCACAATCACACAATCACAATCACACAATCACAATCACACAATCACAATCACACAATCACAATCACACAATCACAATCACACAATCACAATCACACAATCACAATCACACAATCACAATCACACAATCACAATCACACAATCACAATCACACAATCACAATCACACAATCACAATCACACAATCACAATCACACAATCACAATCACACAATCACAATCACACAATCACAATCACACAATCACAATCACACAATCACAATCACACAATCACAATCACACAATCACAATCACACAATCACAATCACACAATCACAATCACACAATCACAATCACACAATCACAATCACACAATCACAATCACACAATCACAATCACACAATCACAATCACACAATCACAATCACACAATCACAATCACACAATCACAATCACACAATCACAATCACACAATCACAATCACACAATCACAATCACACAATCACAATCACACAATCACAATCACACAATCACAATCACACAATCACAATCACACAATCACACAAGCACGTAAACACACAATCTCACAATCACACAATCACACAATCACACAATCACACAATCACTATCGCACAATCACAATTACACAATCAGACAATCACACAATCACACAATCACACAATCACACAATCACACAATCACACAATCACACAATCACACAGTCACACAATCACACAATCACAAAATCACACAATCACAGAATCACCTAATCACACAATCACACAATATCACAACCACCCAATCACACAATCACACAATCACTCAATCACACAATCACACAATCACACAATCACACAATCACACAACCACACAATCACACAAGGACACAATCACACAATCACACACACACACAATCACACAATCACACAATCACAATCACACAATCACAATCACACAATCACAATCACACAATCACAATCACACAATCACAATCACACAATCACACAAGCACACAAACACACAATCTCACAATCACACAATCACACAATCACACAATCACACAATCACAATCGCACAATCACAATTACACAATCACACAATCACACAATCACACAATCACACAATCACACAATCACTCAATCACACAATCACACAATCACACAATCACAATCGCACAATCACAATCGCACAATCACAATTACACAATCAGACAATCACACAATCACACAATCACACAATCACACAATCACACAATCACACAATCACACAATCACACAATCACACAATCACACAATCACAGAGTCACGCAATCACACAATCACACAATCACACAATCACACAATCACACAATCACCTAATCACACAATCACACAATCTCACAACCACACAATCACACAATCACACAATCACTCAATCACACAATCACACAATCACACAATCACACAATCACACAACCACACAATCACACAATCACACACACACACAATCACACAGTCACAATCACACAATCACAATCACACAATCACAATCACACAATCACAATCACACAATCACAATCACACAATCACAATCACACAATCACAATCACACAATCGCAATCACACAATCACAATCACACAATCACAATCACACATCACAATCACACAATCACACAAGCACACAAACACACAATCTCACAATCACACAATCACACAATCACACAATCACACAATCACAATCGCACAATCACAATTACACAATCACACAATCACACAATCACACAATCACACAACCACACAACCACACAACCACACAATCATACAAGCACACAATCACTCAATCACACACTCACACAATCACACAGTCACAATCACACAATCACAATCACACAATCACAATCACACAATTACAATCACACAATCACAATCACACAATCACAATCACACAATCACAATCACACAATCACAATCACACAATCACAATCACACAATCACAATCACACAATCACAATCACACAATCACACAATCACAATCACACAATCACAAGCACACAATCAGAATCACACAATCACAATCACACAATCACAATCACACAATCACAATCACACAATCACAATCACACAATCACAATCACACAATCACAATCACACAATCACAATCACACAATCACAATCACACAATCACAATCACACAATCACAATCACACAATCACAATCACACAATCACACAATCCCACAATCACACAATCACCTAATCACACAAACACACAATCTCACAACCACACAATCACGCAAGCACACAATCACTCAATCACACAATCACACACTCACACAATCACACAGTCACAGTCACACAATCACAATCACACAATCACAATCACACAATCACAATCACACAATCACAATCACACAACCACAATCACACAATCACAATCACACAACCACAATCACACAATCACAATCACACAATCACAATCACACAATCGCAATCACACAATCACAATCATACAATCACACAAGCACACAATCACACAATCACACAATCTCACAATTACACAATCACAATCGCACAATCACACAATCACACAGTCACACAATCACACAATCACACAATCACACAATCACACAATCACACAATCACCTAATCACACAATCACACAATCTCACAACCACACAATCACACAAGCACACAATCACTCAATCACACAATCACACACTCACACAATCACACAGTCACAATCACACAATCACAATAACACAATCACAATCACACAATCACAATCACACAATCACAATCACACAACCACAATCACACAATCACAATCACACAATCACAATCACACAATCACACAATCACAATCACACAATCACACAAGCACACAATCACACAATCACACAATCTCACAATTACACAATCACACAATCACACAATCACACAATCACACAATCACACAATCACACAATCACAATCGCACAATCACAATTACACAATCACACAATCACACAATCACACAACCACACAACCACACAACCACACAATCATACAAGCACACAATCACTCAATCACACACTCACACAATCACACAGTCACAATCACACAATCACAATCACACAATCACAATCACACAATTACAGTCACACAATCACAATCACACAATCACAATCACACAATCACAATCACACAATCACAATCACACAATCACAATCACACAATCACAATCACACAATCACAATCACACAATCACAATCACACAATCACAATCACACAATCACAAGCACACAATCAGAATCACACAATCACAATCACACAATCACAATCACACAATCACAATCACACAATCACAATCACACAATCACAATCACACAATCACAATCACACAATCACAATCACACAATCACAATCACACAATCACAATCACACAATCACAATCACACAATCACAATCACACAATCACAATCACACAATCACACAATCCCACAATCACACAATCACCTAATCACACAAACACACAATCTCACAACCACACAATCACGCAAGCACACAATCACTCAATCACACAATCACACACTCACACAATCACACAGTCACAATCACACAATCACAATCACACAATCACAATCACACAATCACAATCACACAATCACAATCACACAACCACAATCACACAATCACAATCACACAACCACAATCACACAATCACAATCACACAATCACAATCACACAATCGCAATCACACAATCGCAATCACACAATCACAATCATACAATCACACAAGCACACAATCACACAATCACACAATCTCACAATTACACAATCACACAATCACACAATCACACAATCACACAATCACACAACCACACAATCACACAATCACACACACACACAATCACACAGTCACAATCACACAATCACAATCACACAATCACAATCACACAATCACAATCACACAATCACAATCACACAATCACAATCACACAATCACAATCACGCAATCACAATCACACAATCACAATCACACAATCACAATCACACAATCACAATCACACAATCACAATCACACATCACAATCACACAATCACACAAGCACACAAACACACAATCTCACAATCACACAATCACACAATCACACAATCACACAATCACACAATCACACAATCACACAATCACACAATCACAATCGCACAATCACACAATCACACAATCACACAATCACACAATCACACAATCACACAGTCACACAATCACACAATCACACAATCACACAATCACACAATCACACAATCACACAACCACCTAATCACACAATCACACAATCTCACAACCACACAATCACACAAGCACACAATCACTCAATCACACAATCACACACTCACACAATCACACAGTCACAATCACACAATCACAATCACACAATCACAATCACACAATCACAATCACACAATCACAATCACACATCACAATCACACATCACACAAGCACACAAACACACAATCACACAATATCACAACCACACAATCACACAATCACACAATCACACAATCACACAATCACACAATCACACAATCACAATCGCACAATCACAATTACACAATCACACAATCACACAATCACACAATCACACAATCACACAATCACACAATCACACAATCACACAGTCACACAATCACACAATCACACAATCACACAATCACACAATCACACAATCACACAATCACACAATCACCTAACCACACAATCACACAATCTCACAACCACACAATCACACAAGCACACAATCACTCAATCACACAATCACACACTCACACAATCACACAGTCACAATCACACAATCACAATCACACAATCACAATCACACAATCACAATCACACAATCACAATCACACAATCACAATCACACAATCACAATCACACAATCACAATCACACAATCACAATCACACAATCACAATCACACAATCACAATCACACAATCACAATCACACAATCACAATCACACAATCACAATCACACAATCACAATCACACAATCACAATCACACAATCACAATCACACAATCACAATCACACAATCACACAAGCACGTAAACACACAATCTCACAATCACACAATCACACAATCACACAATCACATAATCACTATCGCACAATCACAATTACACAATCAGACAACCACACAATCACACAATCACACAATCACACAATCACACAATCACACAATCACACAATCGCACAATCACAATTACACAATCACACAATCACACAATCACACAATCACACAACCACACAACCACACAACCACACAACCACACAATCATACAAGCACACAATCACTCAATCACACACTCACACAATCACACAGTCACAATCACACAATCACAATCACACAATCACAATCACACAATTACAATCACACAATCACAATCACACAATCACAATCACACAATCACAATCACACAATCACAATCACACAATCACAATCACACAATCACAATCACACAATCACAATCACACAATCACAAGCACACAATCAGAATCACACAATCACAATCACACAATCACAATCACACAATCACAATCACACAATCACAATCACACAATCGCAATCACACAATCACAATCATACAATCACACAAGCACACAATCACACAATCACACAATCTCACAATTACACAATCACAATCGCACAATCACAATTACACAATCACACAATCACACAATCACACAATCACACAATCACACAATCACACAATCACACAATCACACAATCACACAGTCACACAATCACACAATCACACAATCACACAATCACACAATCACACAATCACCTAATCACACAATCACACAATCTCACAACCACACAATCACACAAGCACACAATCACTCAATCACACAATCACACACTCACACAATCACACAGTCACAATCACACAATCACAATCACACAATCACAATCACACAATCACAATCACACAATCACAATCACACAATCACAATCACACAACCACAATCACACAATCACAATCACACAATCACAATCACACAATCACACAATCACAATCACACAATCACACAAGCACACAATCACACAATCACACAATCTCACAATTACACAATCACACAATCACACAATCACACAATCACACAATCACACAATCACACAATCACAATCGCACAATCACAATTACACAATCACACAATCACACAATCACACAATCACACAACCACACAACCACACAACCACACAATCATACAAGCACACAATCACTCAATCACACACTCACACAATCACACAGTCACAATCACACAATCACAATCACACAATCACAATCACACAATTACAGTCACACAATCACAATCACACAATCACAATCACACAATCACAATCACACAGTCACAATCACACAATCACAATCACACAATCACAATCACACAATCACAATCACACAATCACAAGCACACAATCAGAATCACACAATCACAATCACACAATCACAATCACACAATCACAATCACACAATCACAATCACACAATCACAATCACACAATCACAATCACACAATCACAATCACACAATCACAATCACACAATCACACAATCCCACAATCACACAATCACCTAATCACACAAACACACAATCTCACAACCACACAATCACGCAAGCACACAATCACTCAATCACACAATCACACACTCACACAATCACACAGTCACAATCACACAATCACAATCACACAATCACAATCACACAATCACAATCACACAATCACAATCACACAACCACAATCACACAATCACAATCACACAACCACAATCACACAATCACAATCACACAATCACAATCACACAATCGCAATCACACAATCGCAATCACACAATCACAATCATACAATCACACAAGCACACAATCACACAATCACACAATCTCACAATTACACAATCACACAATCACACAATCACACAATCACACAATCACACAACCACACAATCACACAATCACACACACACACAATCACACAGTCACAATCACACAATCACAATCACACAATCACAATCACACAATCACAATCACACAATCACAATCACACAATCACAATCACACAATCACAATCACGCAATCACAATCACACAATCACAATCACACAATCACAATCACACAATCACAATCACACAATCACAATCACACATCACAATCACACAATCACACAAGCACACAAACACACAATCTCACAATCACACAATCACACAATCACACAATCACACAATCACACAATCACACAATCACACAATCACACAATCACACAATCACAATCGCACAATCACAATTACACAATCACACAATCACACAATCACACAATCACACAATCACACAATCACACAGTCACACAATCACACAATCACAATCGCACAATCACAATTACACAATCACACAATCACACAATCACACAATCACACAATCACACAATCACACAATCACACAATCACACAGTCACACAATCACACAATCACACAATCACACAATCACACAATCACACAATCACACAATCACACAATCACCTAACCACACAATCACACAATCTCACAACCACACAATCACACAAGCACACAATCACTCAATCACACAATCACACACTCACACAATCACACAGTCACAATCACACAATCACAATCACACAATCACAATCACACAATCACAATCACACAATCACAATCACACAATCACAATCACACAATCACAATCACACAATCACAATCACACAATCACAATCACACAATCACAATCACACAATCACAATCACACAATCACAATCACACAATCACAATCACACAATCACAATCACACAATCACAATCACACAATCACAATCACACAATCACAATCACACAATCACACAAGCACGTAAACACACAATCTCACAATCACACAATCACACAATCACACAATCACATAATCACTATCGCACAATCACAATTACACAATCAGACAACCACACAATCACACAATCACACAATCACACAATCACACAATCACACAATCACACAATCACACAATCACACAATCACACAGTCGCACAATCACACAATCACAAAATCACACAATCACACAATCACCTAATCACACAATCACACAATCTCACAACCACCCAATCACACAATCACACAATCACTCAATCACACAATCACACAATCACACAATCACACAATCACACAATCACACAATCACACAATCACACAATCACACAATCACACAATCACACAATCACAATCACACAATCACAATCACACAATCACAATCACACAATCACAATCACACAATCACAATCACACAATCACAATCACACAATCACACAACCACACAACCACACAATCAAACAAGCACACAATCACTCAATCACACAATCACACACTCACACAATCACACAGTCACAATCACACAATCACACAATCCCACAATCACTCAATCTCACAATCACACAATCACACAATCACACAATCACACAATCACACAATCACACAATCACACAATCACACAATCACAAAATCACACAATCACACAATCACACACTCACACAATCACACAATCACACAATCACACAATCGCAAAATCACACAATCACACAATCACACGATCACACGATCACACGATCACACAATCACACGATCACGCAATCACACATCCACACAATCACACAATCACACCATCACAATCACGCAATCACACATTCACGGTCACACTAACACGATCACACAATCACGATCACACAGTCACGGTCACACAATCACGGTCACACAACCACACAATCACACAATCACACAATCACACAATCACACAATCACACAATCACACAATCACACAATCACACAATCACACAATCACACAATCACACAATCACACAATCACACAATCACACAATCACACAATCACACAATCACACAATCACACAATCACACAATCACACAATCACACAATCACACAATCACACAATCACACAATCACACAATCACACAATCACACAATCACAAAATCACACAATCACACAATCACACAATCACACAATCACACAATCACACAATCACACAATCACACAGTCACACAATCACACAATCGCAATCACGCAATCACACAATCACGATCACACAATCACGATCACACCATCACGGTCACACAACCACACAATCACACAATCACACAATCACACAATCACACAATCACACAATCACACAATCACACAATCACACAATCACACAATCACACAATCACACAATCACACAATCACACAATCACACAATCACACTATCACACAATCACACAATCACACAATCACACAATCACACAGTCACACAATCACACAATCGCAATCACGCAATCACACAATCACGATCACACCATCACGGTCACACAACCACACAATCACACAATCACACAATCACACAATCACACAATCACACAATCACACAATCACACAATCACACAATCACACAATCACACAATCACACAATCACACAATCACACAATCACACAATCACACAATCACACAATCACACAATCACACAATCACACAATCACACAATCACACAATCACACAATCACAAAATCACACAATCACACAATCACACAATCACACAATCACGGTCACACAATCACACATTCACACAATCACACAATCACACAATCACTCAATCACACAATCACACAATCACACAATCACACAATCACACAATCACACAATCACACAATCACACAAGCACACAATCACACAATCACACAATCACACAATCACACAATCACACAACCACACAATCACACAATGACACAATCACACAATCACACAATCACACAATCACACAATCACACAATCACACAATCAGAAAATCACACAATCACACAATCACACAATCACACAATCACGGTCACACAATCACACATTCACACAATCACACAATCACACAATCACTCAATCACACAATCACACAATCACACAATCACACAATCATCAATCACACAATCACGGTCACACAATCACACATTCACACAATCACACAATCACACAATCACACAGTCACACAATCACACAATCACACAATCACACAATCACACAATCACACAATCACCTAATCACACAACCACACAATCACACAATGACACAATCACACAATCACACACACACACAATCACACAGTCACAATCACACAATCACAATCACACAATCACAATCACACAATCACAATCACACAATCACAATCACACAATCACACAAGCACACAAACACACAATCTCACAATCACACAATCACACAATCACACAATCACACAATCACACAATCACACAATCACACAATCACAATCGCACAATCACAATTACACAATCACACAATCACACAATCACACAATCACACAATCACTCAATCACACAACCACACAATCACACAAGCACACAATCACTCAATTACACAATCACACACTCACACAACCACACAGTCACAATCACACAATCACAATCACACAATCACAATCACACAATCACAATCACACAATCACAATCACACAATCACAATCACAGAATCACAATCACACAATCACAATCACACAATCACAATCACACAATCACAATCACACAATCACAATCACACAAGCACAATCACACAATCACAATCCCACAATCACAATCACACAATCACAATCACACAATCACAATCACACAATCACAATCACACAATCACAATCACAATCACACAATCACAATCACAGAATCACAATCACACAATCACAATCACACAATCACACAATCACACAATCACACAATCACACAATCACACAATCACACAATCACACAATCACACAATCACACAATCACACAATCACACAATCACACAATCACACAATCACACAGTCACACAATCACCTAATCACACAATCACACAATCTCACAACCACACAATCACGCAAGCACACAATCACTCAATCACACAATCACACACTCACACAATCACACAGTCACAATCACACAATCACAATCACACAATCACAATCACACAATCACAATCACACAATCGCAATCACACAATCACAATCATACAATCACACAAGCACACAATCACACAATCTCACAATTACACAATCACACAATCACACAATCACACAATCACACAATCACACAATCACACAATCACACAATCACAATCGCACAATCACAATTACACAATCACTCAATCACACAATCACACAATCACACAATCACACAACCACACAACCACACAATCATACAAGCACACAATCACTCAATCACACAATCACACAATCACACAATCACACAATCACACAATCACACAGTCACACAAACACACAATCACACAAACACACAGTCACACAATCACACAATCACAAAATCACACAATCACACAATCACACAATCACACAATCACAATCGCACAATCACAATTACACAATCACACAATCACACAATCGCACAATCACACAATCACACAATCACACAATCACAATCGCACAATCACAATTACACAATCACACAATCACACAATCACACAATCACACAACCACACAACCACACAACCACACAACCACACAATCATACAAGCACACAATCACTCAATCACACACTCACACAATCACACAGTCACAATCACACAATCACAATCACACAATCACAATCACACAATTACAATCACACAATCACAATCACACAATCACAATCACACAATCACAATCACACAATCACAATCACACAATCACAATCACACAATCACAATCACACAATCACAATCACACAATCACAAGCACACAATCAGAATCACACAATCACAATCACACAATCACAATCACACAATCACAATCACACAATCACAATCACACAATCGCAATCACACAATCACAATCATACAATCACACAAGCACACAATCACACAATCACACAATCTCACAATTACACAATCACAATCGCACAATCACAATTACACAATCACACAATCACACAATCACACAATCACACAATCACACAATCACACAATCACACAATCACACAATCACACAGTCACACAATCACACAATCACACAATCACACAATCACACAATCACACAATCACCTAATCACACAATCACACAATCTCACAACCACACAATCACACAAGCACACAATCACTCAATCACACAATCACACACTCACACAATCACACAGTCACAATCACACAATCACAATCACACAATCACAATCACACAATCACAATCACACAATCACAATCACACAATCACAATCACACAACCACAATCACACAATCACAATCACACAATCACAATCACACAATCACACAATCACAATCACACAATCACACAAGCACACAATCACACAATCACACAATCTCACAATTACACAATCACACAATCACACAATCACACAATCACACAATCACACAATCACACAATCACAATCGCACAATCACAATTACACAATCACACAATCACACAATCACACAATCACACAACCACACAACCACACAACCACACAATCATACAAGCACACAATCACTCAATCACACACTCACACAATCACACAGTCACAATCACACAATCACAATCACACAATCACAATCACACAATTACAGTCACACAATCACAATCACACAATCACAATCACACAATCACAATCACACAGTCACAATCACACAATCACAATCACACAATCACAATCACACAATCACAATCACACAATCACAAGCACACAATCAGAATCACACAATCACAATCACACAATCACAATCACACAATCACAATCACACAATCACAATCACACAATCACAATCACACAATCACAATCACACAATCACAATCACACAATCACAATCACACAATCACACAATCCCACAATCACACAATCACCTAATCACACAAACACACAATCTCACAACCACACAATCACGCAAGCACACAATCACTCAATCACACAATCACACACTCACACAATCACACAGTCACAATCACACAATCACAATCACACAATCACAATCACACAATCACAATCACACAATCACAATCACACAACCACAATCACACAATCACAATCACACAACCACAATCACACAATCACAATCACACAATCACAATCACACAATCGCAATCACACAATCGCAATCACACAATCACAATCATACAATCACACAAGCACACAATCACACAATCACACAATCTCACAATTACACAATCACACAATCACACAATCACACAATCACACAATCACACAACCACACAATCACACAATCACACACACACACAATCACACAGTCACAATCACACAATCACAATCACACAATCACAATCACACAATCACAATCACACAATCACAATCACACAATCACAATCACACAATCACAATCACGCAATCACAATCACACAATCACAATCACACAATCACAATCACACAATCACAATCACACAATCACAATCACACATCACAATCACACAATCACACAAGCACACAAACACACAATCTCACAATCACACAATCACACAATCACACAATCACACAATCACACAATCACACAATCACACAATCACACAATCACAATCGCACAATCACAATTACACAATCACACAATCACACAATCACACAATCACACAATCACACAATCACACAGTCACACAATCACACAATCACAATCGCACAATCACAATTACACAATCACACAATCACACAATCACACAATCACACAATCACACAATCACACAATCACACAATCACACAGTCACACAATCACACAATCACACAATCACACAATCACACAATCACACAATCACACAATCACACAATCACCTAACCACACAATCACACAATCTCACAACCACACAATCACACAAGCACACAATCACTCAATCACACAATCACACACTCACACAATCACACAGTCACAATCACACAATCACAATCACACAATCACAATCACACAATCACAATCACACAATCACAATCACACAATCACAATCACACAATCACAATCACACAATCACAATCACACAATCACAATCACACAATCACAATCACACAATCACAATCACACAATCACAATCACACAATCACAATCACACAATCACAATCACACAATCACAATCACACAATCACAATCACACAATCACAATCACACAATCACACAAGCACGTAAACACACAATCTCACAATCACACAATCACACAATCACACAATCACATAATCACTATCGCACAATCACAATTACACAATCAGACAACCACACAATCACACAATCACACAATCACACAATCACACAATCACACAATCACACAATCACACAATCACACAATCACACAGTCGCACAATCACACAATCACAAAATCACACAATCACACAATCACCTAATCACACAATCACACAATCTCACAACCACCCAATCACACAATCACACAATCACTCAATCACACAATCACACAATCACACAATCACACAATCACACAATCACACAATCACACAATCACACAATCACACAATCACACAATCACACAATCACAATCACACAATCACAATCACACAATCACAATCACACAATCACAATCACACAATCACAATCACACAATCACAATCACACAATCACACAACCACACAACCACACAATCAAACAAGCACACAATCACTCAATCACACAATCACACACTCACACAATCACACAGTCACAATCACACAATCACACAATCCCACAATCACTCAATCTCACAATCACACAATCACACAATCACACAATCACACAATCACACAATCACACAATCACACAATCACACAATCACAAAATCACACAATCACACAATCACACACTCACACAATCACACAATCACACAATCACACAATCGCAAAATCACACAATCACACAATCACACGATCACACGATCACACGATCACACAATCACACGATCACGCAATCACACATCCACACAATCACACAATCACACCATCACAATCACGCAATCACACATTCACGGTCACACTAACACGATCACACAATCACGATCACACAGTCACGGTCACACAATCACGGTCACACAACCACACAATCACACAATCACACAATCACACAATCACACAATCACACAATCACACAATCACACAATCACACAATCACACAATCACACAATCACACAATCACACAATCACACAATCACACAATCACACAATCACACAATCACACAATCACACAATCACACAATCACACAATCACACAATCACACAATCACACAATCACACAATCACAAAATCACACAATCACACAATCACACAATCACACAATCACACAATCACACAATCACACAATCACACAGTCACACAATCACACAATCGCAATCACGCAATCACACAATCACGATCACACAATCACGATCACACCATCACGGTCACACAACCACACAATCACACAATCACACAATCACACAATCACACAATCACACAATCACACAATCACACAATCACACAATCACACAATCACACAATCACACAATCACACAATCACACAATCACACAATCACACTATCACACAATCACACAATCACACAATCACACAATCACACAGTCACACAATCACACAATCGCAATCACGCAATCACACAATCACGATCACACCATCACGGTCACACAACCACACAATCACACAATCACACAATCACACAATCACACAATCACACAATCACACAATCACACAATCACACAATCACACAATCACACAATCACACAATCACACAATCACACAATCACACAATCACACAATCACACAATCACACAATCACACAATCACACAATCACACAATCACACAATCACACAATCACAAAATCACACAATCACACAATCACACAATCACACAATCACGGTCACACAATCACACATTCACACAATCACACAATCACACAATCACTCAATCACACAATCACACAATCACACAATCACACAATCACACAATCACACAATCACACAATCACACAAGCACACAATCACACAATCACACAATCACACAATCACACAATCACACAACCACACAATCACACAATGACACAATCACACAATCACACAATCACACAATCACACAATCACACAATCACACAATCAGAAAATCACACAATCACACAATCACACAATCACACAATCACGGTCACACAATCACACATTCACACAATCACACAATCACACAATCACTCAATCACACAATCACACAATCACACAATCACACAATCATCAATCACACAATCACGGTCACACAATCACACATTCACACAATCACACAATCACACAATCACACAGTCACACAATCACACAATCACACAATCACACAATCACACAATCACACAATCACCTAATCACACAACCACACAATCACACAATGACACAATCACACAATCACACACACACACAATCACACAGTCACAATCACACAATCACAATCACACAATCACAATCACACAATCACAATCACACAATCACAATCACACAATCACACAAGCACACAAACACACAATCTCACAATCACACAATCACACAATCACACAATCACACAATCACACAATCACACAATCACACAATCACAATCGCACAATCACAATTACACAATCACACAATCACACAATCACACAATCACACAATCACTCAATCACACAACCACACAATCACACAAGCACACAATCACTCAATTACACAATCACACACTCACACAACCACACAGTCACAATCACACAATCACAATCACACAATCACAATCACACAATCACAATCACACAATCACAATCACACAATCACAATCACAGAATCACAATCACACAATCACAATCACACAATCACAATCACACAATCACAATCACACAATCACAATCACACAAGCACAATCACACAATCACAATCCCACAATCACAATCACACAATCACAATCACACAATCACAATCACACAATCACAATCACACAATCACAATCACAATCACACAATCACAATCACAGAATCACAATCACACAATCACAATCACACAATCACACAATCACACAATCACACAATCACACAATCACACAATCACACAATCACACAATCACACAATCACACAATCACACAATCACACAATCACACAATCACACAATCACACAGTCACACAATCACCTAATCACACAATCACACAATCTCACAACCACACAATCACGCAAGCACACAATCACTCAATCACACAATCACACACTCACACAATCACACAGTCACAATCACACAATCACAATCACACAATCACAATCACACAATCACAATCACACAATCGCAATCACACAATCACAATCATACAATCACACAAGCACACAATCACACAATCTCACAATTACACAATCACACAATCACACAATCACACAATCACACAATCACACAATCACACAATCACACAATCACAATCGCACAATCACAATTACACAATCACTCAATCACACAATCACACAATCACACAATCACACAACCACACAACCACACAATCATACAAGCACACAATCACTCAATCACACAATCACACAATCACACAATCACACAATCACACAATCACACAGTCACACAAACACACAATCACACAAACACACAGTCACACAATCACACAATCACAAAATCACACAATCACACAATCACACAATCACACAATCACAATCGCACAATCACAATTACACAATCACACAATCACACAATCGCACAATCACACAATCACACAATCACACAATCACAATCGCACAATCACAATTACACAATCACACAATCACACAATCACACAATCACACAATCACACAATCACACAATCACACAATCACGGTCACACAATCACACATTCACACAATCACACAATCACACAATCACACAGTCACACAATCACACAATCACACAATCACACAATCACACAATCACACAATCACCTAATCACACAATCACACAATCTCACAACCACACAATCACACAATCACACAATCACACAGTCACAATCAAACAATCACAATCACACAATCACAATCACACAATCACAATCACACAATCACAATCACACAATCACAATCACACAATCACAATCACACAATCACAATCACACAATCACAATCACACAATCACAATCACACAATCACAATCACACAATCACAATCACACAATCACAATCACACAATCACAATCACACAATCACAATCACACAATCACAATCACACAATCACAATCACACAATCACAATCACACAATCACAATCACACAATCACAATCACACAATCACAATCACACAATCACAATCACACAATCACAATCACACAATCACAATCACACAATCACAATCACACAATCACAATCACACAATCACAATCACACAATCACAATCACACAATCACAATCACACAATCACAATCACACAATCACAATCACACAATCACAATCACACAATCACAATCACACAATCACACAAGCACGTAAACACACAATCTCACAATCACACAATCACACAATCACACAATCACTATCGCACAATCACAATTACACAATCAGACAATCACACAATCACACAATCACACAATCACACAATCACACAATCACACAATCACACAATCACACAATCACACAATCACACAATCACACAATCACACAATCACACTATCACACAATCACACAGTCACACAATCACACAATCGCAATCACGCAATCACACAATCACGATCACACCATCACGGTCACACAACCACACAATCACACAATCACACAATCACACAATCACACAATCACACAATCACACAATCACACAATCACACAATCACACAATCACACAATCACACAATCACACAATCACACAATCACACAATCACACAATCACACAATCACACAATCACACAATCACACAATCACACAATCACAAAATCACACAATCACACAATCACACAATCACACAATCACGGTCACACAATCACACATTCACACAATCACACAATCACACAATCACTCAATCACACAATCACACAATCACACAATCACACAATCACACAATCACACAATCACACAATCACACAAGCACACAATCACACAATCACACAATCACACAATCACACAATCACACAACCACACAATCACACAATGACACAATCACACAATCACACAATCACACAATCACACAATCACACAATCACACAATCAGAAAATCACACAATCACACAATCACACAATCACGGTCACACAATCACACATTCACACAATCACACAATCACACAATCACTCAATCACACAATCACACAATCACACAATCACACAATCATCAATCACACAATCACGGTCACACAATCACACATTCACACAATCACACAATCACACAATCACACAGTCACACAATCACACAATCACACAATCACACAATCACACAATCACACAATCACCTAATCACACAACCACACAATCACACAATGACACAATCACACAATCACACACACACACAATCACACAGTCACAATCACACAATCACAATCACACAATCACAATCACACAATCACAATCACACAATCACAATCACACAATCACACAAGCACACAAACACACAATCTCACAATCACACAATCACACAATCACACAATCACACAATCACACAATCACAATCGCACAATCACAATTACACAATCACACAATCACACAATCACACAATCACACAATCACTCAATCACACAACCACACAATCACACAAGCACACAATCACTCAATTACACAATCACACACTCACACAACCACACAGTCACAATCACACAATCACAATCACACAATCACAATCACACAATCACAATCACACAATCACAATCACACAATCACAATCACACAATCACAATCACAGAATCACAATCACACAATCACAATCACACAATCACAATCACACAATCACAATCACACAATCACAATCACACAAGCACAATCACACAATCACAATCACACAATCACAATCACACAATCACAATCACACAATCACAATCACACAATCACAATCACACAATCACAATCACACAATCACAATCACAGAATCACAATCACACAATCACAATCACACAATCACACAATCACACAATCACACAATCACACAATCACACAATCACACAATCACACAATCACACAATCACACAATCACACAATCACACAATCACACAATCACACAATCACCTAATCACACAATCACACAATCTCACAACCACACAATCACGCAAGCACACAATCACTCAATCACACAATCACACACTCACACAATCACACAGTCACAATCACACAATCACAATCACACAATCACAATCACACAATCACAATCACACAATCGCAATCACACAATCACAATCATACAATCACACAAGCACACAATCACACAATCTCACAATTACACAATCACACAATCACACAATCACACAATCACACAATCACACAATCACAATCGCACAATCACAATTACACAATCACTCAATCACACAATCACACAATCACACAATCACACAACCACACAACCACACAATCATACAAGCACACAATCACTCAATCACACAATCACACAATCACACAATCACACAATCACACAATCACACAGTCACACAAACACACAATCACACAAACACACAGTCACACAATCACACAATCACAAAATCACACAATCACACAATCACACAATCACACAATCACACAATCACAATCGCACAATCACAATTACACAATCACACAATCACACAATCGCACAATCACACAATCACACAATCACACAATCACAATCGCACAATCACAATTACACAATCACACAATCACACAATCACACAATCACACAATCACACAATCACACAATCACACAATCACGGTCACACAATCACACATTCACACAATCACACAATCACACAATCACACAGTCACACAATCACACAATCACACAATCACACAATCACACAATCACACAATCACCTAATCACACAATCACACAATCTCACAACCACACAATCACACAATCACACAATCACACAGTCACAATCAAACAATCACAATCACACAATCACAATCACACAATCACAATCACACAATCACAATCACACAATCACAATCACACAATCACAATCACACAATCACAATCACACAATCACAATCACACAATCACAATCACACAATCACAATCACACAATCACAATCACACAATCACAATCACACAATCACAATCACACAATCACAATCACACAATCACAATCACACAATCACAATCACACAATCACAATCACACAATCACAATCACACAATCACAATCACACAATCACAATCACACAATCACAATCACACAATCACAATCACACAATCACAATCACACAATCACAATCACACAATCACAATCACACAATCACAATCACACAATCACAATCACACAATCACAATCACACAATCACAATCACACAATCACACAAGCACGTAAACACACAATCTCACAATCACACAATCACACAATCACACAATCACTATCGCACAATCACAATTACACAATCACACAATCACACAATCACACAATCACACAATCACACAATCACACAATCACACAATCACACAATCACACAATCACACAATCACACAATCACACAATCACACAATCACACAATCACACAATCACACAATCACACAGTCACACAATCACACAATCACAAAATCACACAATCACACAATCACCTAATCACACAATCACACAATCTCACAACCACCCAATCACACAATCACACAATCACTCAATCACACAATCACACAATCACACAATAACACAATCACACAATCACACAATCACACAATCACACAATCACACAATCACACAATCACACAATCACACAATCACACAATCACACAACCACACAATCACACAATGACACAATCACACAATCACACACACACACAATCACACAGTCGCAATCACACAATCACAATCACACAATCACAATCACACAATCACAATCACACAATCACACAAGCACACAAACACACAATCTCACAATCACACAATCACACAATCACACAATCACACAATCACACAGTCACACAATCACACAATCGTAATCACGCAATCACACAATCACGATCACACAATCACGATCACACCATCACGGTCACACAACCACACAATCACACAATCACACAATCACACTATCACACAATCACACAATCACACAATCACACAATCACACAATCACACAATCACACAATCACACAATCACACAATCACACAATCACACAATCACAAAATCACACAATCACACAATCACCTAATCACACAATCACACAATCTCACAACCACCCAATCACACAATCACACAATCACTCAATCACACAATCACACAATCACACAATAACACAATCACACAATCACACAATCACACAATCACACAATCACACAATCACACAATCACACAATCACACAATCACACAATCACACAATCACAATCGCACAATCACAACTACACAATCAGACAATCACACAATCACACAATCACACAATCACACAATCACACAATCACAGAGTCACGCAATCACACAATCACACAATCACACAATCACACAATCACACAATCACACAATCACACAATCACAATCGCACAATCACAACTACACAATCAGACAATCACACAATCACACAATTACACAATCACACAATCACACAATCACAGAGTCACGCAATCACACAATCACACAATCACACAATCACACAATCACACAATCACACAATCACAGAGTCACGCAATCACACAATCACACAATCACACAATCACACAATCACACAATCACCTAATCACACAATCACACAATCACACAATCTCACAACCACACAATCACACAATCACACAATCACGCAATCACAATCACGCAATCACAATCACGCAATCGCAATCACGCAATCACAATCACGCAATCACACATTCACGGTCACACAATCACGGTCACACAATCACGGTCACACAACCACACAATCACACAATCACACAATCACACAATCACACAATCACACAATCACACAATCACACAATCACACAATCACACAATCACACAATCACACAATCACAGAATCACACAATCACACAATCACACAATCACACAATCACACAATCACGCAATCACACAATCACACAATCACACAATCACACAATCACACAATCACACAATCACACAATCACACAATCACACAATCACACAATCACGCAATCACGCAATCACGCAATCACACAATCACGCAATCACGCAATCACACAATCACACAATCACACAATCACACAAGCACACAATCACTCAATCGCAAAATCACACAATCACACAATCACACGATCACACGATCACACGATCACACAATCACACGATCACGCAATCACACATTCACACAATCACACAATCACACCATCACACAATCACACAATCACGCAATCACAATCACGCAATCGCAATCACGCAATCACAATCACGCAATCACACATTCACGATCACACCATCACGGTCACACAACCACACAATCACACAATCACACAATCACACAATCACACAATCACACAATCACACAATCACACAATCACACAATCACACAATCACACAATCACACAATCACACAATCACACAATCACACAATCACACAATCACAAAATCACACAATCACACAATCACACAATCACACAATCACGGTCACACAATCACACATTCACACAATCACACAATCACACAATCACTCAATCACACAATCACACAATCACACAATCACACAATCACACAATCACACAACCACACAATCACACAATGACACAATCACACAATCACACAATCACACAATCACACAATCACACAATCACACAATCACACAATCACAAAATCACACAATCACACAATCACACAATCACACAATCACGGTCACACAATCACACATTCACACAATCACACAATCACACAATCACTCAATCACACAATCACACAATCACACAATCACACAATCATCAATCACACAATCACGGTCACACAATCACACATTCACACAATCACACAATCACACAATCACACAGTCACACAATCACACAATCACACAATCACACAATCACACAATCACACAATCACCTAATCACACAACCACACAATCACACAATGACACAATCACACAATCACACACACACACAATCACACAGTCACAATCACACAATCACAATCACACAATCACAATCACACAATCACAATCACACAATCACACAAGCACACAAACACACAATCTCACAATCACACAATCACACAATCACACAATCACACAATCACACAATCACACAATCACAATCGCACAATCACAATTACACAATCACACAATCACACAATCACACAATCACACAATCACTCAATCACACAACCACACAATCACACAAGCACACAATCACTCAATTACACAATCACACACTCACACAACCACACAGTCACAATCACACAATCACAATCACACAATCACAATCACACAATCACAATCACACAATCACAATCACACAATCACAATCACACAATCACAATCACAGAATCACAATCACACAATCACAATCACACAATCACAATCATACAATCACAATCACACAATCACAATCACACAAGCACAATCACACAATCACAATCACACAATCACAATCACACAATCACAATCACACAATCACAATCACACAATCACAATCACAAAATCACAATCACACAATCACAATCACAGAATCACAATCACACAATCACACAATCACACAATCACACAATCACACAATCACACAATCACACAATCACACAAGCACACAATCACACAATCACACAATCACACAATCACACAATCACACAACCACACAATCACACAATGACACAATCACACAATCACACAATCACACAATCACACAATCACACAATCACACAATCACAAAATCACACAATCACACAATCACACAATCACACAATCACGGTCACACAATCACACATTCACACAATCACACAATCACACAATCACTCAATCACACAATCACACAATCACACAATCACACAATCATCAATCACACAATCACGGTCACACAATCACACATTCACACAATCACACAATCACACAATCACACAGTCACACAATCACACAATCACACAATCACACAATCACACAATCACACAATCACACAATCACACAATCACCTAATCACACAACCACACAATCACACAATGACACAATCACACAATCACACACACACACAATCACACAGTCACAATCACACAATCACAATCACACAATCACAATCACACAATCACAATCACACAATCACAATCACACAATCACACAATCACACAAGCACACAAACACACAATCTCACAATCACACAATCACACAATCACACAATCACACAATCACACAATCACAATCGCACAATCACAATTACACAATCACACAATCACACAATCACACAATCACACAATCACACAATCACTCAATCACACAACCACACAATCACACAAGCACACAATCACTCAATTACACAATCACACACTCACACAACCACACAGTCACAATCACACAATCACAATCACACAATCACAATCACACAATCACAATCACACAATCACAATCACACAATCACAATCACACAATCACAATCACAGAATCACAATCACACAATCACAATCACACAATCACAATCACACAATCACAATCACACAATCACAATCACACAAGCACAATCACACAATCACAATCACACAATCACAATCACACAATCACAATCACACAAGCACAATCACACAATCACAATCACACAATCACAATCACACAATCACAATCACACAATCACAATCGCACAATCACAATTACACAATCACTCAATCACACAATCACACAATCACACAATCACACAACCACACAACCACACAATCATACAAGCACACAATCACTCAATCACACAATCACACAATCACACAATCACACAATCACACAATCACACAATCACACAGTCACACAAACACACAATCACACAAACACACAGTCACACAATCACACAATCACAAAATCACACAATCACACAATCACACAATCACACAATCACAATCGCACAATCACAATTACACAATCACACAATCACACAATCGCACAATCACACAATCACACAATCACACAATCACACAATCACAATCGCACAATCACAATTACACAATCACACAATCACACAATCACACAATCACACAATCACACAATCACACAATCACACAATCACACAATCACGGTCACACAATCACACATTCACACAATCACACAATCACACAATCACACAGTCACACAATCACACAATCACACAATCACACAATCACACAATCACACAATCACCTAATCACACAATCACACAATCTCACAACCACACAATCACACAATCACACAATCACACAGTCACAATCAAACAATCACAATCACACAATCACAATCACACAATCACAATCACACAATCACAATCACACAATCACAATCACACAATCACAATCACACAATCACAATCACACAATCGCAATCACACAATCACAATCACACAATCACAATCACACAATCACAATCACACAATCACAATCACACAATCACAATCACACAATCACAATCACACAATCACAATCACACAATCACAATCACACAATCACAATCACACAATCACAATCACACAATCACAATCACACAATCACAATCACACAATCACAATCACACAATCACAATCACACAATCACAATCACACAATCACAATCACACAATCACAATCACACAATCACAATCACACAATCACAATCACACAATCACAATCACACAATCACAATCACACAATCACAATCACACAATCACAATCACACAATCACACAAGCACGTAAACACACAATCTCACAATCACACAATCACACAATCACACAATCACACAATCGTAATCACGCAATCACACAATCACGATCACACAATCACGATCACACCATCACGGTCACACAACCACACAATCACACAATCACACAATCACACTATCACACAATCACACAATCACACAATCACACAATCACCCAATCACACAATCACACAATCACACAATCACACAATCACACAATCACACAATCACACAATCACACAATCACAATCGCACAATCACAATTACACAATCACACAATCACACAATCACACAATCACACAATCACACAATCACACAATCACACAATCACACAATCACACAATCACACAATCACACAATCACACAATCACACAATCACACAATCACACAATCACACAATCACACAATCACACAATCACACAATCACACAATCACAATCGCACAATCACAACTACACAATCAGACAATCACACAATCACACAATCACACAATCACACAATCACACAATCACACAATCACAGAGTCACGCAATCACACAATCACACAATCACACAATCACACAATCACAATCGCACAATCACAATTACACAATCACACAATCACACAATCGCACAATCACACAATCACACAATCACACAATCACACAATCACAATCGCACAATCACAATTACACAATCACACAATCACACAATCACACAATCACACAATCACACAATCACACAATCACACAATCACGGTCACACAATCACACATTCACGCAATCACACAATCACACAATCACACAGTCACACAATCACACAATCACACAATCACACAATCACACAATCACACAATCACCTAATCACACAATCACACAATCTCACAACCACACAATCACACAATCACACAATCACACAGTCACAATCAAACAATCACAATCACACAATCACAATCACACAATCACAATCACACAATCACAATCACACAATCACAATCACACAATCACAATCACACAATCACAATCACACAATCACAATCACACAATCACAATCACACAATCACAATCACACAATCACAATCACACAATCACAATCACACAATCACAATCACACAATCACAATCACACAATCACAATCACACAATCACAATCACACAATCACAATCACACAATCACAATCACACAATCACAATCACACAATCACAATCACACAATCACAATCACACAATCACACAAGCACGTAAACACACAATCTCACAATCACACAATCACACAATCACACAATCACTATCGCACAATCACAATTACACAATCAGACAATCACACAATCACACAATCACACAATCACACAATCACACAATCACACAATCACACAATCACACAATCACACAATCACACAATCACACAATCACACAATCACACAATCACACAATCACACAATCACACAATCACACAATCACACAATCACACAATCACACAATCACACAATCACACAATCACACAGTCACACAATCACACAATCACAAAATCACACAATCACACAATCACCTAATCACACAATCACACAATCTCACAACCACCCAATCACACAATCACACAATCACTCAATCACACAATCACACAATCACACAATAACACAATCACACAATCACACAATCACACAATCACACAATCACACAATCACACAATCACACAATCACACAATCACACAATCACACAATCACACAACCACACAATCACACAATGACACAATCACACAATCACACAGTCGCAATCACACAATCACAATCACACAATCACAATCACACAATCACAATCACACAATCACACAAGCACACAAACACACAATCTCACAATCACACAATCACACAATCACACAATCACACAATCACACAGTCACACAATCACACAAGCGTAATCACGCAATCACACAATCACGATCACACAATCACGATCACACAATCACGATCACACCATCACGGTCACACAACCACACAATCACACAATCACACAATCACACTATCACACAATCACACAATCACACAATCACACAATCACACAATCACACAATCACACAATCACACAATCACACAATCACACAATCACACAATCACACAATCACACAATCACACAATCACACAATCACACAATCACAATCGCACAATCACAATTACACAATCACACAATCACACAATCACACAATCACACAATCACACAATCACACAATCACACAATCACACAATCACACAATCACACAATCACACAATCACACAATCACACAATCACACAATCACACAATCACACAATCACACAATCACAATCGCACAATCACAACTACACAATCAGACAATCACACAATCACACAATCACACAATCACACAATCACACAATCACAGAGTCACGCAATCACACAATCACACAATCACACAATCACACAATCACACAATCACACAATCACAGAGTCACGCAATCACACAATCACACAATCACACAATCACACAATCACACAATCACCTAATCACACAATCACACAATCACACAATCTCACAACCACACAATCACACAATCACGCAATCACAATCACGCAATCGCAATCACGCAATCACAATCACGCAATCACACATTCACGGTCACACAATCACGGTCACACAACCACACAATCACACAATCACACAATCACACAATCACACAATCACACAATCACACAATCACACAATCACACAATCACACAATCACACAATCACACAATCACACAATCACAGAATCACACAATCACACAATCGCACAATCACACAATCACACAATCACGCAATCACACAATCACACAATCACACAATCACACAATCACACAATCACACAATCACACAATCACACAATCACACAATCACACAATCACACAATCACACAATCACGCAATCACGCAATCACGCAATCACACAATCACACAATCACGCAATCACACAATCACACAATCACACAATCACACAAGCACACAATCACACAATCACACAATCACACAATCACGCAATCACACAATCACAGAATCACACAATCACACAATCACACAATCACACAATCACACAATCACGCAATCACACAATCACACAATCACACAATCACACAATCACACAATCACACAATCACACAATCACACAATCACACAATCACACAATCACACAATCACACGATCACACAATCACACATTCACACAATCACACAATCACTCCATCACACAATCACACAATCACACAATCACACAATCACGCAATCACAATCACGCAATCAGAATCACGCAGTCACACATTCACGGTCACACTATCACGGTCACACAATCACGGTCACACAATCACGGTCACACAACCACACAATCACACAATCACACAATCACACGATCACACAATCACACAATCACACAATCACACAATCACACAATCACCTAATCACACAATCACACATGCACACAATCACTCAATTACACAATCACACACTCACACAATCACACAATCACACAATCACACAAGCACACAATCACACAATCACACAATCACACAATCACACAATCACACAATCACACAATCACACAATCACACAATCACACAATCACACAATCACACAATCACACAATCACACAATCGCACAATCACACCATCACACAATCACACAATCACACAATCACACAATCACACAATCACAATCACACAATCACAATCACACAATCACAATCACACAATCACAATCACACAATCACAATCACACAATCACAATCACACAATCACAATCACACAATCACAATCACACAATCACAATCACACACTCACAATCACATAATCACAATCACACAATCACAATCACACAATCACAATCACACAATCACAATCACACAATCACAATCACACAATCACAATCACACAATCACAATCACACAATCACACAATCACACAATCACAATCACACAATCACAATCACACAATCACAATCACACCATCACAATCACACAATCACAATCACACAATCACAATCACACAATCACAATCACACACGCACACAATCATACACTCACACAATCACACAGTCACAATCACACAATCACAATCACACAATCACAATCACATAAATCACAATCACACAATCACAATCACACAATCACACAATCACAATCACACAATCACAATCACACAATCACACAATCCCACAATCACACAATCACACAATCACACAATCACACAATCACACAATCACACAATCACACAATCACACAATCACACAATCACACAATCACACAATCACACAATCACACAATCACACAATCACACAATCACACAATCACACAATCACACAACCACACAATCACACAATCACACAATCACAATCGCACAATCACAATTACACAATCAGACAATCACACAATCACACAATCACACAATCACACAATCACACAATCACACAATCACACAATCACACAATCACACAATCACACAATCACACAATCACACAATCACATAATCACACAGTCACGCAATCACACAATCACACAATCACACAATCACACAATCACACAATCACACAATCACACAATCACACAATCACAATCGCACAATCACAATTACACAATCACACAACCACACAATCACACAACGACACAATCACACAATCACACACACACACAATCACACAGTCACAATCACACAATCACAATCACACAATCACAATCACACAATCACAATCACACAATCACAATCACACAATCACAATCACACAATCACAATCACACAATCACAATCACACAATCACAATCACACAATCACAATCACACAATCACAATCACACAATCACAATCACACAATCACAATCACACAATCACAATCACACAATCACAATCACACAATCACAATCACACAATCACAATCACACAATCACAATCACACAATCACAATCACACAATCACAATCACACAATCACAATCACACAATCACAATCACACAATCACAATCACACAATCACAATCACACAATCACAATCACACAATCACAATCACACAATCACAATCACACAATCACAATCACACAATCACAATCACACAATCACAATCACACAATCACAATCACACAATCACAATCACACAATCACAATCACACCATCACAATCACACAATCAAAATCACACAATCACAATCACACAATCACAATCACACAATCACAATCACACAATCACACAATCACACAATCACACAATCACACAATCACACAATCACACAATCACACAATCACAATCGCACAATCACAATTACACAATCAGACAATCACACAATCACACAATCACACAATCACACAATCACACAATCACACAATCACACAATCACACAATCACACAATCACACAATCACACAATCACATAATCACACAGTCACGCAATCACACAATCACACAATCACACAATCACACAATCACACAATCACACAATCACACAATCACACAGTCACACAAACACACAATCACACAAACACACAGTCACACAATCACACAATCACAAAATCACACAATCACACAATCACACAATCACACAATCACAATCGCACAATCACAATTACACAATCACACAATCACACAATCACACAATCACACAATCACACAATCACACAATCACACAATCACACAATCACACAATCACACAATCACACAATCACACAATCACACAATCACACAATCACACAATCACACAATCACACAATCACACAATCACACAATCACACAATCACACAATCACACAATCACACAATCACACAATCACACAATCACACAATCACACAATCACACAATCACACAATCACACAATCACACAATCACACAATCACACAATCACGCAATCACGCAATCACGCAACCACACAATCACACAATCACACAATCACACAATCACACAATCACACAATCACACAATCACACAATCACACAATCACACAATCACACAATCACGCAATCACAATCACGCAATCAGAATCACGCAGTCACACATTCACGGTCACACTATCACGGTCACACAAACACGGTCACACAATCACGGTCACACAATCACGGTCACACAACCACACAATCACACAATCACACAATCACACGATCACACAATCACACAATCACACAATCACACAATCACCTAATCACACAATCACACATGCACACAATCACTCAATTACACAATCACACACTCACACAATCACACAATCACAATCACACAATCACAATCACACAATCACAATCACACAATCACAATCACACAATCACAATCACACAATCACAATCACACAATCACAATCACACAATCACAATCACACAATCACAATCACACAATCACAATCACACCATCACAATCACACAATCAAAATCACACAATCACAATCACACAATCACAATCACACAATCACAATCACACAATCACACAATCACACAATCACACAATCACACAATCACACAATCACACAATCACAATCGCACAATCACAATTACACAATCAGACAATCACACACTCACACAATCACACAATCACACAATCACACAATCACATAATCACACAATCACACAATCACACAATCACATAATCACACAGTCACGCAATCACACAATCACACAATCACACAATCACACAATCACACAATCACCTAATCACAAAATCACACAATCACACAATCACACAATCACACAATCACACAATCACAATCGCACAATCACAATTACACAATCACACATTCACACAATCACACAATCTCTCCATCACACAATCACACAATCACACAATCACACAATCACGCAATCACAATCACGCAATCAGAATCACGCAGTCACACATTCACGGTCACACTATCACGGTCGCACAATCACGGTCACACAAACACGGTCACACAATCACGGTCACACAATCACGGTCACACAACCACACAATCACACAATCACACAATCACACGATCACACAATCACACAATCACACAATCACACAATCACCTAATCACACAATCACACATGCACACAATCACTCAATTACACAATCACACACTCACACAATCACACAATCACACAATCACACAAGCACGCAATCACACAATCACACAATCACACAATCACACAATCACACAATCACACAATCACACAATCACACAATCACACAATCACACAATCACACAATCACACAATCACACAATCACACAATCACACAATCACAATCGCACAATCACAATTACACAATCAGACAATCACACAATCACACAATCACACAATCACACAATCACACAATCACACAATCACACAATCACACAATCACACAATCACACAATCACACAATCACACAATCACACAATCACACAATCACATAATCACACAGTCACGCAATCACACAATCACACAATCACACAATCACACAATCACACAATCACACAATCACACAATCACACAATCACAATCGCACAATCACAATTACACAATCACACAACCACACAATCACACAATCACGATCACACCATCACGGTCACACAACCACACAATCACACAATCACACAATCACACTATCACACAATCACACAATCACACAATCACACAATCACACAATCACACAATCACACAATCACACAATCACACAATCACACAATCACACAATCACACAATCACACAATCACACAATCACACAATCACACAATCACACAATCACAGAATCACACAATCACACAATCACACAATCACACAATCACACAATCACGCAATCACACAATCACACAATCACACAATCACACAATCACACAATCACACAATCACACAATCACACAATCACACAATCACACAATCACACAATCACACAATCACACAATCACTCAATCACGCAACCACACAATCACACAATCACACAATCACACAATCACACAATCACACAATCACACAATCACACAATCACACAATCACACGATCACACGATCACACGATCACACAATCACACGATCACACAATCACACATTCACACAATCACACAATCACTCCATCACACAATCACACAATCACACAATCACACAATCACGCAATCACAATCACGCAATCAGAATCACGCAGTCACACATTCACGGTCACACTATCACGGTCACACAATCACGGTCACACAATCACGGTCACACAACCACACAATCACACAATCACACAATCACACGATCACACAATCACACAATCACACAATCACACAATCACACAATCACCTAATCACACAATCACACATGTACACAATCACTCAATTACACAATCACACACTCACACAATCACACAATCACACAATCACACAAGCACACAATCACACAATCACACAATCACACAATCACACAATCACACAATCACACAATCACACAATCACACAATCACACAATCGCACAATCACACCATCACACAATCACACAATCACACAATCACACAATCACACAATCACAATCACACAATCACAATCACACAATCACAATCACACAATCACAATCACACAATCACAATCACACAATCACAATCACACAATCACAATCACACAATCACAATCACACACTCACAATCACATAATCACAATCACACAATCACAATCACACAATCACAATCACACAATCACAATCACACAATCACAATCACACAATCACAATCACACAATCACACAATCACAATCACACAATCACAATCACACAATCACAATCACACCATCACAATCACACAATCACAATCACACAATCACAATCACACAATCACAATCACACAATCACAATCACACACGCACACAATCACTCAATTACACAATCATACACTCACACAATCACACAGTCACAATCACACAATCACAATCACACAATCACAATCACACAATCACAATCACACAATCACAATCACACAATCACACAATCCCACAATCACACAATCACACAATCACACAATCACACAATCACACAATCACACAATCACACAATCACACAATCACACAATCACACAATCACACAATCACACAATCACACAATCACACAATCACACAACCACACAATCACACAATCACACAATCACAATCGCACAATCACAATTACACAATCAGACAATCACACAATCACACAATCACACAATCACACAATCACACAATCACACAATCACACAATCACACAATCACACAATCACACAATCACACAATCACATAATCACACAGTCACGCAATCACACAATCACACAATCACACAATCACACAATCACACAATCACACAATCACACAATCACACAATCACAATCGCACAATCACAATTACACAATCACACAACCACACAATCACACAACGACACAATCACACAATGACACAATCACACAATCACACACACACACAATCACACAGTCACAATCACACAATCACAATCACACAATCACAATCACACAATCACAATCACACAATCACAATCACACAATCACAATCACACAATCACAATCACACAATCACAATCACACAATCACAATCACACAATCACAATCACACAATCACAATCACACAATCACAATCACACAATCACAATCACACAATCACAATCACACAATCACAATCACACAATCACAATCACACAATCACAATCACACAATCACAATTACACAATCACAATCACACAATCACAATCACACAATCACAATCACACAATCACAATCACACAATCACAATCACACAATCACAATCACACAATCACAATCACACAATCACAATCACACAATCACAATCACACAATCACAATCACACAATCACAATCACACCATCACAATCACACAATCAAAATCACACAATCACAATCACACAATCACAATCACACAATCACAATCACACAATCACACAATCACACAATCACACAATCACACAATCACACAATCACACAATCACAATCGCACAATCACAATTACACAATCAGACAATCACACAATCACACAATCACACAATCACACAATCACACAATCACACAATCACACAATCACATAATCACACAATCACACAATCACACAATCACATAATCACACAGTCACGCAATCACACAATCACACAATCACACAATCACACAATCACACAATCACACAGTCACACAAACACACAATCACACAAACACACAATCACACAATCACACAATCACAATCGCACAATCACAATTACACAATCACACAATCACACAATCACACAATCACACAATCACACAATCACACAATCACACAATCACACAATCACACAATCACACAATCACACAATCACACAATCACACAATCACACAATCACACAATCACACAATCACACAATCACACAATCACACAATCACACAATCACACAATCACACAATCACACAATCACACAATCACACAATCACACAATCACACAATCACACAATCACACAATCACGCAATCACGCAATCACGCAACCACACAATCACACAATCACACAATCACACAATCACACAATCACACAATCACACAATCACACAATCACACAATCACACAATCACACAATCACACAATCACGCAATCACAATCACGCAATCAGAATCACGCAGTCACACATTCACGGTCACACTATCACGGTCACACAAACACGGTCACACAATCACGGTCACACAATCACGGTCACACAACCACACAATCACACAATCACACAATCACACGATCACACAATCACACAATCACACAATCACACAATCACCTAATCACACAATCACACATGCACACAATCACTCAATTACACAATCACACACTCACACAATCACACAATCACAATCACACAATCACAATCACACAATCACAATCACACAATCACAATCACACAATCACAATCACACAATCACAATCACACAATCACAATCACACCATCACAATCACACAATCAAAATCACACAATCACAATCACACAATCACAATCACACAATCACAATCACACAATCACACAATCACACAATCACACAATCACACAATCACACAATCACACAATCACACAATCACAATCGCACAATCACAATTACACAATCAGACAATCACACACTCACACAATCACACAATCACACAATCACACAATCACACAATCACATAATCACACAATCACACAATCACACATTCACATAATCACACAGTCACGCAATCACACAATCACACAATCACACAATCACACAATCACACAATCACCTAATCACAAAATCACACAATCACACAATCACACAATCACACAATCACACAATCACAATCGCACAATCACAATTACACAATCACACATTCACACAATCACACAATCTCTCCATCACACAATCACACAATCACACAATCACACAATCACGCAATCACAATCACGCAATCAGAATCACGCAGTCACACATTCACGGTCACACTATCACGGTCACACAATCACGGTCACACAAACACGGTCACACAATCACGGTCACACAATCACGGTCACACAACCACACAATCACACAATCACACAATCACACGATCACACAATCACACAATCACACAATCACACAATCACCTAATCACACAATCACACATGCACACAATCACTCAATTACACAATCACACACTCACACAATCACACAATCACACAATCACACAAGCACGCAATCACACAATCACACAATCACACAATCACACAATCACACAATCACACAATCACACAATCACACAATCACACAATCACACAATCACACAATCACACAATCACACAATCACACAATCACACAATCACAATCGCACAATCACAATTACACAATCAGACAATCACACAATCACACAATCACACAATCACACAATCACACAATCACACAATCACACAATCACACAATCACGCAATCACACAGTCACGCAATCACACAATCACGCAATCACACAATCACACAATCACACAATCACCTAATCACACAATCACACAATCTCACAACCACACAATCACACAATCACACAATCACTCAATCACACAATCACACAATCACACAATCACACAATCACACAATCACACAATCACACAATCACACAATCACACAATCACACAATCACACAATCACACAATCACACAATCACACAATCACACAATCACACAACCACACAATCACACAATGACACAATCACACAATCACACACACACACAATCACACTGTCACAATCACACAATCACAATCACACAATCACAATCACACAATCACAATCACACAATCACAATCACACAATCACAATCACACAATCACAATCACACAATCACAATCACACAATCACAATCACACAATCACAATCACACAATCACAATCACACAATCACAATCACACAATCACAATCACACAATCACAATCACACAATCACAATCACACAATCACAATCACACAATCACAATCACACAATCACAATCACACAATCACAATCACACAATCACAATCACACAATCACAATCACACAATCACAATCACACAATCACAATCACACAAGCACAATCACACAATCACAATCACACAATCACAATCACACAATCACAATCACACAATCACAATCACACAATCACAATCACACAATCACAATCACACAACCACAATCACACAATCACAATCACACAATCACAATCACACAATCACAATCACACAATCACAATCACACAATCACAATCACACAATCACAATCACACAATCACACAATCACACAATCACACAATCACACAATCACACAATCACACAATCACACAATCACGCAATCACGCAATCACGCAATCACGCAACCACACAATCACACAATCACACAATCACACAATCACACAATCACACAATCACACAATCACACAATCACACAATCACACAATCACACAATCACACAATCACACAATCACACAATCACACAATCACACAATCACGCAATCACTCAATCACGCAACCACACAATCACACAATCACACAATCACACAATCACACAATCACACAATCACACAATCACACAATCACACGATCACACGATCACACGATCACACAATCACACGATCACACAATCACACATTCACACAATCACACAATCACTCCATCACACAATCACACAATCACACAATCACACAATCACAGAATCACACAATCACACAATCACACAATCACACAATCACACAATCACGCAATCACACAATCACACAATCACACAATCACACAATCACACAATCACACAATCACACAATCACACAATCACACAATCACACAATCACACAATCACACAATCACACAATCACTCAATCACGCAACCACACAATCACACAATCACACAATCACACAATCACACAATCACACAATCACACAATCACACAATCACACAATCACACGATCACACGATCACACGATCACACAATCACACGATCACACAATCACACATTCACACAATCACACAATCACTCCATCACACAATCACACAATCACACAATCACACAATCACGCAATCACAATCACGCAATCAGAATCACGCAGTCACACATTCACGGTCACACTATCACGGTCACACAATCACGGTCACACAATCACGGTCACACAACCACACAATCACACAATCACACAATCACACGATCACACAATCACACAATCACACAATCACACAATCACACAATCACCTAATCACACAATCACACATGCACACAATCACTCAATTACACAATCACACACTCACACAATCACACAATCACACAATCACACAAGCACACAATCACACAATCACACAATCACACAATCACACAATCACACAATCACACAATCACACAATCACACAATCACACAATCGCACAATCACACAATCGCACAATCACACCATCACACAATCACACAATCACACAATCACACAATCACAATCACACAATCACAATCACACAATAACAATCACACAATCACAATCACACAATCACAATCACACAATCACAATCACACAATCACAATCACACAATCACAATCACACACTCACAATCACATAATCACAATCACACAATCACAATCACACAATCACAATCACACAATCACAATCACACAATCACAATCACACAATCACAATCACACAATCACACAATCACAATCACACAATCACAATCACACAATCACAATCACACCATCACAATCACACAATCACAATCACACAATCACAATCACACAATCACAATCACACAATCACAATCACACACGCACACAATCACTCAATTACACAATCATACACTCACACAATCACACAGTCACAATCACACAATCACAATCACACAATCACAATCACACAATCACAATCACACAATCACAATCACACAATCACACAATCACAATCACACAATCACAATCACACAATCACACAATCCCACAATCACACAATCACACAATCACACAATCACACAATCACACAATCACACAATCACACAATCACACAATCACACAATCACACAATCACACAATCACACAATCACACAATCACACAATCACACAACCACACAATCACACAATCACACAATCACAATCGCACAATCACAATTACACAATCAGACAATCACACAATCACACAATCACACAATCACACAATCACACAATCACACAATCACACAATCACACAATCACACAATCACACAATCACATAATCACACAGTCACGCAATCACACAATCACACAATCACACAATCACACAATCACACAATCACACAATCACACAATCACACAATCACAATCGCACAATCACAATTACACAATCACACAACCACACAATCACACAACGACACAATCACACAATGACACAATCACACAATCACACACACACAATCACACAATCACAATCACACAATCACAATCACACAATCACAATCACACAATCACAATCACACAATCACAATCACACAATCACAATCACACAATCACAATCACACAATCACAATCACACAATCACAATCACACAATCACAATCACACAATCACAATCACACAATCACAATCACACAATCACAATCACACAATCACAATCACACAATCACAATCACACAATCACAATCACACAATCACAATCACACAATCACAATCACACAATCACAATCACACAATCACAATCACACAATCACAATCACACCATCACAATCACACAATCAAAATCACACAATCACAATCACACAATCACAATCACACAATCACAATCACACAATCACACAATCACACAATCACACAATCACACAATCACACAATCACAATCGCACAATCACAATTACACAATCAGACAATCACACAATCACACAATCACACAATCACACAATCACACAATCACACAATCACATAATCACACAATCACACAATCACACAATCACATAATCACACAGTCACGCAATCACACAATCACACAATCACACAATCACACAATCACACAATCACACAGTCACACAAACACACAATCACACAAACACACAATCACACAATCACACAATCACAATCGCACAATCACAATTACACAATCACACAATCACACAATCACACAATCACACAATCACACAATCACACAATCACACAATCACACAATCACACAATCACACAATCACACAATCACACAATCACACAATCACACAATCACACAATCACACAATCACACAATCACACAATCACACAATCACACAATCACACAATCACACAATCACACAATCACACAATCACACAATCACACAATCACACAATCACACAATCACACAATCACACAATCACGCAATCACGCAATCACGCAACCACACAATCACACAATCACACAATCACACAATCACACAATCACACAATCACACAATCACACAATCACACAATCACACAATCACACAATCACACAATCACGCAATCACAATCACGCAATCAGAATCACGCAGTCACACATTCACGGTCACACTATCACGGTCACACAAACACGGTCACACAATCACGGTCACACAATCACGGTCACACAACCACACAATCACACAATCACACAATCACACGATCACACAATCACACAATCACACAATCACACAATCACCTAATCACACAATCACACATGCACACAATCACTCAATTACACAATCACACACTCACACAATCACACAATCACAATCACACAATCACAATCACACAATCACAATCACACAATCACAATCACACAATCACAATCACACAATCACAATCACACAATCACAATCACACAATCACAATCACACAATCACAATCACACAATCACAATCACACAATCACAATCACACCATCACAATCACACAATCAAAATCACACAATCACAATCACACAATCACAATCACACAATCACAATCACACAATCACACAATCACACAATCACACAATCACACAATCACACAATCACAATCGCACAATCACAATTACACAATCAGACAATCACACACTCACACAATCACACAATCACACAATCACACAATCACACAATCACATAATCACACAATCACACAATCACACAATCACATAATCACACAGTCACGCAATCACACAATCACACAATCACACAATCACACAATCACACAATCACCTAATCACAAAATCACACAATCACACAATCACACAATCACACAATCACACAATCACAATCGCACAATCACAATTACACAATCACACATTCACACAATCACACAATCTCTCCATCACACAATCACACAATCACACAATCACACAATCACGCAATCACAATCACGCAATCAGAATCACGCAGTCACACATTCACGGTCACACTATCACGGTCACACAATCACGGTCACACAAACACGGTCACACAATCACGGTCACACAATCACGGTCACACAACCACACAATCACACAATCACACAATCACACGATCACACAATCACACAATCACACAATCACACAATCACCTAATCACACAATCACACATGCACACAATCACACATGCACACAATCACTCAATTACACAATCACACACTCACACAATCACACAATCACACAATCACACAAGCACGCAATCACACAATCACACAATCACACAATCACACAATCACACAATCACACAATCACACAATCACACAATCACACAATCACACAATCACACAATCACACAATCACACAATCACACAATCACACAATCACAATCGCACAATCACAATTACACAATCAGACAATCACACAATCACACAATCACACAATCACACAATCACACAATCACACAATCACACAATCACACAATCACGCAATCACACAGTCACGCAATCACACAATCACGCAATCACACAATCACACAATCACACAATCACCTAATCACACAATCACACAATCTCACAACCACACAATCACACAATCACACAATCACTCAATCACACAATCACACAATCACACAATCACACAATCACACAATCACACAATCACACAATCACACAATCACACAATCACACAATCACACAATCACACAATCACACAATCACACAATCACACAATCACACAACCACACAATCACACAATGACACAATCACACAATCACACACACACACAATCACACTGTCACAATCACACAATCACAATCACACAATCACAATCACACAATCACAATCACACAATCACAATCACACAATCACAATCACACAATCACAATCACACAATCACAATCACACAATCACAATCACACAATCACAATCACACAATCACAATCACACAATCACAATCACACAATCACAATCACACAATCACAATCACACAATCACAATCACACAATCACAATCACACAATCACAATCACACAATCACAATCACACAATCACAATCACACAATCACAATCACACAATCACACAATCACACAATCACACAATCACACAATCACACAATCACACAATCACACAATCACGCAATCACGCAATCACGCAATCACGCAACCACACAATCACACAATCACACAATCACACAATCACACAATCACACAATCACACAATCACACAATCACACAATCACACAATCACACAATCACACAATCACACAATCACACAATCACACAATCACACAATCACGCAATCACTCAATCACGCAACCACACAATCACACAATCACACAATCACACAATCACACAATCACACAATCACACAATCACACAATCACACGATCACACGATCACACGATCACACAATCACACGATCACACAATCACACATTCACACAATCACACAATCACTCCATCACACAATCACACAATCACACAATCACACAATCACGCAATCACAATCACGCAATCAGAATCACGCAGTCACACATTCACGGTCACACTATCACGGTCACACAATCACGGTCACACAATCACGGTCACACAACCACACAATCACACAATCACACAATCACACGATCACACAATCACACAATCACACAATCACACAATCACACAATCACACAATCACACAATCACACAATCACACAATCACACAATCACACAATCACATAATCACACAGTCACGCAATCACACAATCACACAATCACACAATCACACAATCACACAATCACACAATCACACAATCACAATCGCACAATCACAATTACACAATCACACAACCACACAATCACACAACGACACAATCACACAATGACACAATCACACAATCACACACACACACAATCACACAGTCACAATCACACAATCACAATCACACAATCACAATCACGCAATCACAATCACGCAATCACAATCACGCAATCACAATCACGCAATCACAATCACGCAATCACAATCACGCAATCACAATCACACAATCACAATCACACAATCACAATCACACAATCACAATCACACAATCACAATCACACAATCACAATCACACAATCACAATCACACAATCACAATCACACAATCACAATCACACAATCACAATCACACAATCACAATCACACAATCACAATCACACAATCACAATCACACAATCACAATCACACAATCACAATCACACAATCACAATCACACAATCACAATCACACAATCACAATCACACAATCCCAATCACACAATCCCAATCACACAATCACAATCACACAATCACAATCACACAATCACAATCACACAATCACAATCACACAATCACAATCACACAATCACAATCACACAATCACAATCACACAATCACAATCACACAATCACAATCACACAATCACAATCACACAATCACAATCACACAATCACAATCACACAATCACAATCACACAATCACAATCACACAATCACAATCACACAATCACAATCACACAATCACAATCACACAATCACAATCACACAATCACAATCACACAATCACAATCACACAATCACAATCACACAATCACAATCACACAATCACAATCACACAATCACAATCACACAATCACAATCACACAATCACAATCACACAATCACAATCACACAATCACAATCACACAATCACAATCACACAATCACAATCACACAATCACAATCACACAATCACAATCACACAATCACAATCACACAATCACAATCACACAATCACAATCACACAATCACAATCACACAATCACAATCACACAATCACAATCACACAATCACAATCACACAATCACAATCACACAATCACAATCACACAATCACAATCACACAATCACAATCACACAATCACAATCACACAATCACAATCACACAATCACAATCACACAATCACAATCACACAATCACAATCACACAATCACAATCACACAATCACAATCACACAATCACAATCACACAATCACAATCACACAATCACAATCACACAATCACAATCACACAATCACAATCACACAATCACAATCACACAATCACACAATCCCACAATCACACAATCCCACAATCACACAATCCCACAATCACACAATCCCACAATCACACAATCCCACAATCACACAATCACACAATCACACAATCACACAATCACACAATCACACAATCACACAATCACACAATCACACAATCACACAATCACACAATCACACAATCACACAATCACACAAGCACACAATCACACAATCACACAATCACACAGTCACACAAACACACAATCACACAAACACACAGTCACACAATCACACAATCACAAAATCACACAATCACACAATCACACAATCACAATCGCACAATCACAATTACACAATCACACAATCACACAATCACACAATCACAATCGCACAATTACACAATCTCACAACCCCACAATCACACAAGCACATAATCACACAAGCACACAATCACTCAATCACACAATCACACCCTCACACAATCACACAATCACACAATCACACAATCACAAAATCACACAATCACACAATCACACGATCACACGATCACACGATCACACAATCACACGATCACGCAATCACGCAATCACACATTCACACAATCACACAATCACACCACCACACAATCACACAATCACACAATCACACAATCACACAATCACGCAATCACAATCACGCAATCGCAATCACGCAATCACAATCACGCAATCACACATTCACGGTCACACTGACACGATCACACAATCACGATCACACAATCACGGTCACACAATCACGGTCACGCAACCACACAATCACACAATCACACAATCACACAATCACACAATCACACAATCACACAATCACAATCACACAATCACACAAGCACACAATCACACAACCTCACAATCACACAATCAGAATCACACAATCACAATCACACAATCACAATCACACAATCACAATCACACAACCACAATCACACAATCACAATCACACAATCACAATCACACAATCACAATCACACAATCACAATCACACAATCACAATCACACAATCACAATCACACAAGCACAATCACACAATCACAATCACACAATCACAATCACACAATCACAATCACAGAATCACAATCACACAATCACAATCACACAATCACACAATCACACAATCACACAATCACACAATCCCACAATCACACGATCACACGATCACACAATCACACCATCACACAATCACACAATCACACAATCACACAATCACACAATCACGCAATCACAATCACGCAATCGCAATCACGCAATCACAATCACGCAATCACACATTCACGGTCACACTGACACGATCACACAATCACGATCACACAATCACGGTCACACAATCACGGTCACGCAACCACACAATCACACAATCACACAATCACACAATCACACAATCACACAATCACACAATCACACAATCACAATCACACAATCACACAAGCACACAATCACACAACCTCACAATCACACAATCACACAATCACACAATCACACAATCACAATCGCACAATCGCACAATCACACAATCTCACAACCACACAATCACACAAGCACACAATCACTCAATTACACAATCACACACTCACACAACCACACAGTCACAATCACACAATCACAATCACACAATCACAATCACACAATCAGAATCACACAATCACAATCACACAATCACAATCACACAATCACAATCACACAATCACAGTCACACAATCACAATCACACAATCACAATCACACAATCACAATCACACAATCACAATCACACAATCACAATCACACAATCACAATCACACAATCACAATCACACAATCACAATCACACAATCACAATCACACAAGCACAATCACACAATCACAATCACACAATCACAATCACACAATCACAATTACAGAATCACAATCACACAATCACAATCACACAATCACACAATCACACAATCACACAATCACACAATCACACAATCACACGATCACACAATCACACAATCACACCATCACACAATCACACAATCACACAATCACACAATCACACAATCACACAATCACACAATCACACAATCACACAATCACACAATCACACAATCACACAATCACACAATCACACTCGCACAATCACAATTACACAATCACACAATCACACAATCACACAATCACACAGTCACACAATCACACAATCACACAATCACACAATCACACAATCACACAATCACACAATCACACAATCACACAATCACACAACCACACAATCACACAATCACACCATCACACAATCACAATCGCACAATCACAATTACACAATCAGACAATCACACAATCACACAATCACACAATCACACAATCACACAATCACACAGTCACGCAATCACACAATCACACAATCACACAATCACACAATCACACAATCACACAATCACACAATCACACAGTCACACAAACACACAATCACACAAACACACAGTCACACAATCACACAATCACAAAATCACACAATCACACAGTCACACAATCACACAATCACAATCGCACAATCACAATTACACAATCACACAATCACACAATCACACAATCACACAATCACACAATCACACAATCACACAATCACACAATCACACAATCACACAATCACACAATCACACAATCACACAATCACACAATCACACAATCACACAATCACACAATCACACAATCACACAATCACACAATCACACAATCACACAATCACACAATCACACAATCACACAATCACACAATCACACAATCACGCAATCACACAATCACACAATCACACAATCACACAATCACACAATCACGCAATCACAATAACGCAATCAGAATCACGCAGTCACACATTCACGGTCACACTATCACGGTCACACAATCACGGTCACACAAACACGGTCACACAATCACGGTCACACAATCACGGTCACACAACCACACAATCACACAATCACACAATCACACGATCACACAATCACACAATCACACAATCACACAATCACCTAATCACACAATCACACATGCACACAATCACTCAATTACATAATCACACACTCACACAATCACACAATCACAATCACACAATCACAATCACACAATCACAATCACACAATCACAATCACACAATCACAATCACACAATCACAATCACACAATCACAATCACACAATCACAATCACACAATCACAATCACACCATCACAATCACACAATCAAAATCACACAATCACAATCACACAATCACAATCACACAATCACAATCACACAATCACACAATCACACAATCACACAATCACACAATCACACAATCACAATCGCACAATCACAATTACACAATCAGACAATCACACAATCACACAATCACACAATCACACAATCACACAATCACACAATCACACAATCACATAATCACACAATCACACAATCACACAATCACATAATCACACAGTCACGCAGTCACACAATCACACAATCACACAATCACACAATCACACAATCACCTAATCACAAAATCACACAATCACACAATCACACAATCACACAATCACAATCGCACAATCACAATTACACAATCACACATTCACACAATCACACAATCTCTCCATCACACAATCACACAATCACACAATCACACAATCACGCAATCACAATCACGCAATCAGAATCACGCAGTCACACATTCACGGTCACACTATCACGGTCACACAATCACGGTCACACAAACACGGTCACACAATCACGGTCACACAATCACGGTCACACAACCACACAATCACACAATCACACAATCACACGATCACACAATCACACAATCACACAATCACACAATCACCTAATCACACAATCACACATGCACACAATCACTCAATTACACAATCACACACTCACACAATCACACAATCACACAATCACACAAGCACACAATCACACAATCACACAATCACACAATCACACAATCACACAATCACACAATCACACAATCACACAATCACACAATCACACAATCGCACAATCACACCATCACACAATCACACAATCACACAATCACACAATCACACAATCACAATCACACAATCACAATCACACAATCACAATCACACAATCACAATCACACAATCACAATCACACAATGACAATCACACAATCACAATCACACACTCACAATCACATAATCACAATCACACAATCACAATCACACAATCACAATCACACAATCACAATCACACAATCACAATCGCACAATCACAATCACACAATCACACAATCACAATCACACAATCACAATCACACAATCACAATCACACAAGCACAATCACACAATCACAATCACACAATCACAATCACACAATCACAATCACAGAATCACAATCACACAATCACAATCACACAATCACACAATCACACAATCACACGATCACACAATCACACAATCACACGATCACACGATCACACAATCACACAATCACACAATCACACAATCACACAATCACACAATCACACAATCACACAATCACACAATCACACAATCACACCATCACACAATCACACAATCACACAATCACACAATCACACAATCACGCAATCACAATCACGCAATCGCAATCACGCAATCGCAATCACGCAATCACACATTCACGGTCACACTGACACGATCACACAATCACGGTCACACAATCACGGTCACGCAACCACACAATCACACAATCACACAATCACACAATCACACAATCACACAATCACACAATCACACAATCACAATCACACAATCACACAAGCACACAATCACACAACCTCACAATCACACAATCACACAATCACACAATCACACAATCACAATCGCACAATCGCACAATCACACAATCTCACAACCACACAATCACACAAGCACACAATCACTCAATTACACAATCACACACTCACACAACCACACAGTCACAATCACACAATCACAATCACACAATCACAATCACACAATCAGAATCACACAATCACAATCACACAATCACAATCACACAATCACAATCACACAATCACAATCACACAATCACAATCACACAATCACAATCACACAATCACAATCACACAATCACAATCACACAATCACAATCACACAATCACAATCACACAATCACAATCACACAATCACAATCACACAATCACAATCACACAAGCACAATCACACAATCACAATCACACAATCACAATCACACAATCACAATTACAGAATCACAATCACACAATCACAATCACACAATCACACAATCACACAATCACACAATCACAATCACACAATCACAATCACACAATCACAATTACAGAATCACAATCACACAATCACAATCACACAATCACACAATCACACAATCACACAATCACACAATCACACAATCACACGATCACACAATCACACAATCACACCATCACACAATCACACAATCACACAATCACACAATCACACAATCACACAATCACACAATCACACAATCACACAATCACACAATCACACAATCACACTCGCACAATCACAATTACACAATCACACAATCACACAATCACACAATCACACAGTCACACAATCACACAATCACACAATCACACAATCACACAATCACACAATCACACAATCACACAATCACACAATCACACAACCACACAATCACACAATCACACCATCACACAATGACACAATCACACAATCACACAATCACACAATCACACAATCACACAATCACAATCACACAATCACAATCACACAATCACACAATCACACAATCACACAATCACACAATCACACAATCACACAATCACACAATCACACAGTCACGCAATCACACAATCACGCAATCACACAATCACACAATCACACAATCACCTAATCACACAATCACACAATCTCACAACCACACAATCACACAATCACACAATCACTCAATCACACAATCACACAATCACACAATCACACAATCACACAATCACACAATCACACAATCACACAATCACACAATCACACAATCACACAATCACACAATCACACAACCACACAATCACACAATGACACAATCACACAATCACACAATCACACAATCACACAATCACACAATCACACAATCACAATCACACAATCACAATCACACAATCAGAATCACACAATCACAATCACACAATCACAATCACACAATCACAATCACACAATCACAATCACACAGTCACAATCACACAGTCACAATCACACAGTCACAATCACACAATCACAATCACACAATCACAATCACACAATCACCATCACACAATCACCATCACACAATCACAATCACACAATCACAATCACACAATCACAATCACACAATCACAATCACACAATCACAATCACACAATCACAATCACACAATCACAATCACACAATCACAATCACACAATCACAATCACACAATCACAATCACACAATCACAATCACACAATCACAATCACACAATCACAATCACACAATCACAATCACACAATCACAATCACACAATCACAATCACACAATCACAATCACACAATCACAATCACACAATCACAATCACACAATCACAATCACACAATCACAATCACACAATCACAATCACACAATCACAATCACACAATCACAATCACACAATCACAATCACACAATCACAATCACACAATCACGATCACACAATCACGATCACACAATCACGATCACACAATCACGATCACACAATCACGATCACACAATCACGATCACACAATCACGATCACACAATCACGATCACACAATCACGATCACACAATCACAATCACACAATCACAATCACACAATCACAATCACACAATCACAATCACACAATCACAATCACACAATCACAATCACACAATCACAATCACACAATCACAATCACACAATCACAATCACACAATCACAATCACACAATCACAATCACACAATCACAATCACTCAATCACAATCACACAATCACAATCACACAATCACAATCACACTATCACAATCACACAATCACAATCACACAATCACAATCACACAATCACAATCACACAATCACAATCACACAATCACAATCACACAATCACAATCACACAATCACAATCACACAATCACAATCACACAATCACAATCACACAATCACAATCACACAATCACAATCACACAATCACAATCACACAATCACAATCACACAATCACAATCACACAATCACAATCACACAATCACAATCACACAATCACAATCACACAATCACAATCACACAATCACAATCACACAATCACAATCACACAATCACAATCACACAATCACAATCACACAATCACAATCACACAATCACAATCACACAATCACAATCACACAATCACAATCACACAATCACAATCACACAATCACAATCACACAATCACAATCACACAATCACAATCACACAATCACAATCACACAATCACAATCACACAATCACAATCACACAATCACAATCACACAATCACAATCACACAATCACACAATCACACAATCACACAATCACACGATCACACGATCACACGATCACACGATCACACAATCACACAATCACACAACCACATAATCACACAAGCACACAATCACTCAATCACACAATCACACCCTCACACAATCACACAATCACACAATCACACAATCACAAAATCACACAATCACACAATCACACGATCACACGATCACACGATCACACAATCACACGATCACGCAATCACGCAATCACACATTCACACAATCATACAATCACACCACCACACAATCACACAATCACACAATCACACAATCACACAATCACGCAATCACAATCACGCAATCGCAATCACGCAATCACAATCACGCAATCACACATTCACGGTCACACTGACACGATCACACAATCACGATCACACAATCACGGTCACACAATCACGGTCACGCAACCACACAATCACACAATCACACAATCACACAATCACACAATCACACAATCACACAATCACACAATCACACAATCACAATCACACAATCACACAAGCACGCAATCACACAACCTCACAATCACACAATCACACAAGCACACAATCACTCAATTACACAATCACACACTCACACAACCACACAGTCACAATCACACAATCACAATCACACAATCACAATCACACAATCAGAATCACACATTCACAATCACACAATCACAATCACACAATCACAATCACACAATCACAATCACACTATCACAATCACACAATCACAATCACACAATCACAATCACACAATCACAATCACACAATCACAATCACACAATCACAATCACACAAGCACAATCACACAATCACAATCACACAATCACAATCACACAATCACAATCACAGAATCACAATCACACAATCACAATCACACAATCACACAATCACACAATCACACAATCACACAATCACACAATCACACGATCACACGATCACACAATCACACAATCACACAATCACACAATCACACAATCACACAATCACACAATCACACAATCACACAATCACACAATCACACCATCACACAATCACACAATCACACAATCACACAATCACACAATCACGCAATCACAATCACGCAATCGCAATCACGCAATCACAATCACGCAATCACACATTCACGGTCACACTGACACGATCACACAATCACGATCACACAATCACGGTCACACAATCACGGTCACGCAACCACACAATCACACAATCACACAATCACACAATCACACAATCACACAATCACACAATCACACAATCACAATCACACAATCACACAAGCACACAATCACACAACCTCACAATCACACAATCACACAATCACACAATCACACAATCACACAATCACACAATCACAATCGCACAATCGCACAATCACACAATCTCACAACCACACAATCACACAAGCACACAATCACTCAATTACACAATCACACACTCACACAACCACACAGTCACAATCACACAATCACAATCACACAATCACAATCACACAATCAGAATCACACAATCACAATCACACAATCACAATCACACAATCACAATCACACAATCACAATCACACAATCACAATCACACAATCACAATCACACAATCACAATCACACAATCACAATCACACAATCACAATCACACAATCACAATCACACAATCACAATCACACAATCACAATCACACAATCACAATCACACAATCACAATCACACAATCACAATCACACAATCACAATCACACAATCACAATCACACAATCACAATCACACAATCACAATCACACAATCACAATCACACAAGCACAATCACACAATCACAATCACACAATCACAATCACACAATCACAATCACACAATCACAATCACAGAATCACAATCACACAATCACAATCACACAATCACACAATCACACAATCACACAATCACACGATCACACAATCACACGATCACACAATCACACAATCACACCATCACACAATCACACAATCACACAATCACACAATCACACAATCACACAATCACACAATCACACAATCACACAATCACACAATCACACTCGCACAATCACAATTACACAATCACACAATCACACAATCACACAATCACACAATCACACAGTCACACAATCACACAATCACACAATCACACAATCACACAATCACACAATCACACAATCACACAATCACACAACCACACAATCACACAATCACACCATCACACAATCACAATCGCACAATCACAATTACACAATCAGACAATCACACAATCACACAATCACACAATCACACAATCACACCATCACACAATCACACAATCACACAATCACACAATCACACAATCACGCAATCACAATCACGCAATCGCAATCACGCAATCACAATCACGCAATCACACATTCACGGTCACACTGACACGATCACACAATCACGATCACACAATCACGGTCACACAATCACGGTCACGCAACCACACAATCACACAATCACACAATCACACAATCACACAATCACACAATCACACAATCACACAATCACAATCACACAATCACACAAGCACACAATCACACAACCTCACAATCACACAATCACACAATCACACAATCACACAATCACACAATCACACAATCACAATCGCACAATCGCACAATCACACAATCTCACAACCACACAATCACACAAGCACACAATCACTCAATTACACAATCACACACTCACACAACCACACAGTCACAATCACACAATCACAATCACACAATCACAATCACACAATCAGAATCACACAATCACAATCACACAATCACAATCACACAATCACAATCACACAATCACAATCACACAATCACAATCACACAATCACAATCACACAATCACAATCACACAATCACAATCACACAATCACAATCACACAATCACAATCACACAATCACAATCACACAATCACAATCACACAATCACAATCACACAATCACAATCACACAATCACAATCACACAATCACAATCACACAATCACAATCACACAATCACAATCACACAATCACAATCACACAAGCACAATCACACAATCACAATCACACAATCACAATCACACAATCACAATCACACAATCACAATCACAGAATCACAATCACACAATCACAATCACACAATCACACAATCACACAATCACACAATCACACGATCACACAATCACACGATCACACAATCACACAATCACACCATCACACAATCACACAATCACACAATCACACAATCACACAATCACACAATCACACAATCACACAATCACACAATCACACAATCACACTCGCACAATCACAATTACACAATCACACAATCACACAATCACACAATCACACAATCACACAGTCACACAATCACACAATCACACAATCACACAATCACACAATCACACAATCACACAATCACACAATCACACAACCACACAATCACACAATCACACCATCACACAATCACAATCGCACAATCACAATTACACAATCAGACAATCACACAATCACACAATCACACAATCACACAATCACACAATCACACAATCACACAATCACACAATCACACAATCACACAGTCACGCAATCACACAATCACGCAATCACACAATCACACAATCACACAATCACCTAATCACACAATCACACAATCTCACAACCACACAATCACACAATCACACAATCACTCAATCACACAATCACACAATCACACAATCACACAATCACACAATCACACAATCACACAATCACACAATCACACAATCACACAATCACACAATCACACAATCACAATCACACAATCACAATCACACAATCACAATCACACAATCACAATCACACAATCACAATCACACAATCACAATCACACAATCACAATCACACAATCACAATCACACAATCACAATCACACAAGCACAATCACACAATCACAATCACACAATCACAATCACACAATCACAATCACACAATCACAATCATAGAATCACAATCACACAATCACAATCACACAACCACAATCACACAATCACAATCACACAATCACAATCACACAATCACAATCACACAATCACAATCACACAATCACAATCACACAATCACAATCACACAATCACAATCACACAATCACAATCACACAATCACAATCACACAATCACAATCACACAATCACAATCACACAATCACAATCACACAATCACAATCACACAATCACAATCACACAATCACAATCACACAATCACAATCACACAATCACAATCACACAATCACAATCACACAATCACAATCACACAATCACAATCACACAATCACAATCACACAATCACAATCACACAATCACAATCACACAATCACAATCACACAATCACAATCACACAATCACAATCACACAATCACAATCACACAATCACAATCACACAATCACACAATCCCACAATCACGCAATCCCACAATCACACAATCACACAATCACACAATCACACAATCACACAATCACACAATCACACAATCACACAATCACACAATCACACAATCACACAATCACACAATCACACAATCACACAGTCACACAATCACACAGTCACACAAACACACAATCACACAAACACACAGTCACACAATCACACAATCACACAATCACACAATCACACAATCACAATCGCACAATCACACAATCACACAATCACACAATCACACAATCACACAATCACACAATCACACAATCACACAATCACACAATCACACAATCACACAATCACACAATCACACAATCACACAATCACACAATCACACAATCACACAATCACACAATCACACAATCACACAATCACACAATCACGCAATCACGCAATCACGCAACCACACAAGCACACAATCACTCAATCACACAATCACACCCTCACACAATCACACAATCACACAATCACACAATCACAAAATCACACAATCACACAATCACACGATCACACGATCACACAATCACTCAATCACGCAACCACACAATCACACAATCACACAATCACACAATCACACAATCACACAATCACACAATCACACGATCACACGATCACACGATCACACAATCACACGATCACACAATCACACATTCACAAAATCACACAATCACTCCATCACACAATCACACAATCACACAATCACACAATCACGCAATCACAATCACGCAATCAGAATCACGCAGTCACACATTCACGGTCACACTATCACGGTCACACAATCACGGTCACACAATCACGGTCACACAACCACACAATCACACAATCACACAATCACACGATCACACAATCACACAATCACACAATCACACAATCACACAATCACCTAATCACACAATCACACATGCACACAATCACTCAATTACACAATCACACACTCACACAATCACACAATCACACAATCACACAAGCACACAATCACACAATCACACAATCACACAATCACACAATCACACAATCACACAATCACACAATCACACAATCACACAATCGCACAATCACACAATCGCACAATCACACCATCACACAATCACACAATCACACAATCACACAATCACACAATCACAATCACACAATCACAATCACACAATCACAATCACACAATCACAATCACACAATCACAATCACACAATCACAATCACACACTCACAATCACACACTCACAATCACATAATCACAATCACACAATCACAATCACACAATCACAATCACACAATCACAATCACACAATCACAATCACACAATCACAATCACACAATCACACAATCACAATCACACAATCACAATCACACCATCACAATCACACCATCACAATCACACAATCACAATCACACAATCACAATCACACAATCACAATCACACAATCACAATCACACAATCACAATCACACAATCACAATCACACAATCACAATCACACAATCACAATCACACAATCACAATCACACAATCACAATCACACAATCACAATCACACAATCACAATCACACAATCACAATCACACAATCACAATCACACAATCACAATCACACAATCACAATCACACAATCACACAATCACAATCACACAATCACAATCACACAATCACAATCACACAATCACAATCACACAATCACAATCACACAATCACAATCACACAATCACAATCACACAATCACAATCACACAATCACAATCACACAATCACAATCACACAATCATCAATCACACAATCACGGTCACACAATCACACATTCACACAATCACACGATCACACAATCACACAATCACACAATCACACAATCACACAATCACAATCACGCAATCACACAATCACGATCACACAATCACGATCACACAATCACGTTCACACAATCACGATCACACAATCACGGTCACACAATCGCGGTCACACAACCACACAATCACACAATCACACAATCACACGATCACACAATCACACAATCACACAATCACACAATCACACAATCACACAATCACACATTCACACAATCACACAATCACACAATCACACAATCACACAATCACACAATCACAATCACGCAATCACACAATCACGATCACACAATCACGATCACACAATCACGTTCACACAATCACGATCACACAATCACGGTCACACAATCGCGGTCACACAACCACAAAATCACACAATCACACAATCACACAATCACACAATCACGGTCACACAATCACACATTCACGCAATCACACAATCACACAATCACTCAATCACACAATCACACAATCACACAATCACACAATCACACAATCACACAATCACACAATCACACAATCACACAATCACACAATCACACAATCACACAATCACACAATCACACAATCACACAATCACACAATCACACAATCACACAATCACACAATCACACAATCACACAATCACACAATCACACAATCACACAATCACAGAATCACACAATCACAGAATCACACAATCACACAATCACACAACCACACAACCACACAATCACACAAGCACACAATCACACAATCACACAATCACACAACCACACAACCACACAATCACACAAGCACACAATCACTCAATCATACAATCACACACTCACACAATCACACAGTCACAATCACACAATCACACAATCACACAATCACACAATCACACAATCACACAATCACACAATCACACAATCACACAATCACACAATCACACAATCACACAATCACACAATCACACAATCACACAATCACACAATCACACAATCAGAATCACACAATCACAATCACACAATCACAATCACACAATCACAATCACACAATCACAATCACACAATCACAATCACACAATCACATCACACAATCACAATCACACAATCACAATCACACAATCACAATCACACAATCACAATCACACAATCACAATCACACAATCACAATCACACAATCACAATCACACAATCACAATCACACAATCACAATCACACAATCACAATCACACAATCACAATCACACAATCACAATCACACAATCACAATCACACAAACACACAATCACAATCACACAATCACAATCACACAATCACAATCACAATCACACAATCACAATCACACAATCACAATCACACAATCACAATCACACAATCACAATCACACAATCACAATCACACAATCACAATCACACAATCACAATCACACAATCACAATCACACAATCACAATCACACAATCACAATCACACAATCACAATCACACAATCACAATCACACAATCACAATCACACTATCACAATCACACAATCACAATCACACAATCACAATCACACAATCACAATCACACAATCACAATCACACAATCACAATCACACAATCACAATCACACAATCACAATCACACAATCACAATCACACAATCACAATCACACAATCACAATCACACAATCACAATCACACAATCACAATCACACAATCACAATCACACAATCACAATCACACAATCACAATCACACAATCACAATCACACAATCACAATCACACAATCACAATCACACAATCACAATCACACAATCACAATCACACAATCACAATCACACAATCACAATCACACAATCACAATCACACAATCACAATCACACAATCACAATCACACAATCACAATCACACAATCACAATCACACAATCACAATCACACAATCACAATCACACAATCACAATCACACAATCACAATCACACAATCACAATCACACAATCACAATCACACAATCACAATCACACAATCACAATCACACTATCACAATCACACAATCACAATCACACAATCACAATCACACAATCACAATCACACAATCACAATCACACAATCACAATCACACAATCACAATCACACAATCACAATCACACAATCACAATCACACAATCACAATCACACAATCACAATCACACAATCACAATCACACAATCACAATCACACAATCACAATCACACAATCACAATCACACAATCACAATCACACAATCACAATCACACAATCACAATCACACAATCACAATCACACAATCACAATCACACAATCACAATCACACAATCACAATCACACAATCACAATCACACAATCACAATCACACAATCACAATCACACAATCACAATCACACAATCACAATCACACAATCACAATCACACAATCACAATCACACAATCACAATCACACAATCACAATCACACAATCACAATCACACAATCACAATCACACAATCACAATCACACAATCACAATCACACAATCACAATCACACAATCACAATCACACAATCACAATCACACAATCACAATCACACAATCACAATCACACAATCACAATCACACAATCACAATCACACAATCACAATCACACAATCACATCACACAATCACAATCACACAATCACAATCACACAATCACAATCACACAATCACAATCACACAATCACAATCACACAATCACAATCACACAATCACAATCACACAATCATCAATCACACAATCACGGTCACACAATTACACAATCACACAATCACACAATCACACAATCACACAATCACAATCACGCAATCACACAATCACGATAACACAATCACGATCACACAATCACGTTCACACAATCACGATCACACAATCACGGTCACACAATCGCGGTCACACAACCACACAATCACACAATCACACAATCACACGATCACACAATCACACAACCACTCAATCACACAATCACACAATCACACAATCACACAATCACACAATCACACAAACACACAATCACACAATCACACAATCACACAATCACACAATCACACAATCACACAATCACACAATCACACAGTCACACAATCACACAATCGCAATCACGCAATCACACAATCACGATCACACAAACACGATCACACAATCACGATCACACAATCACGGTCACACAACCACACAATCACACAATCACCTAATCACACAATCACACAATCTCACAACCACACAATCACACAATCACACAATCACTCAATCACACAATCACACAATCACACAATCACACAATCACACAATCACACAATCACACAATCACACAATCACACAATCACACAATCACACAATCACAATCATACAATCACACAAGCACACAATCACACAATCTCACAATTACACAATCACACAATCACAATCGCACAATCACGATTACACAATCCCACAATCACACAATCACACAATCACACAATCACACAATCACACAACCACAGAACCACTCAATCACTCAATCACACAATCACACACTCACACAATCACACAGTCACAATCACACAATCACACAATCCCACAATCACACAATCACACAATCACACAATCACACAATCACACAATCACACAATCACACAATCACACAATCACACAATCACACAATCACACAATCACACAATCACACAATCACACAATCACACAATCACAAAATCACACAATCACACAATCACACAATCACACAATCAAACAATCACAATCGCACAATCACAATTACACAATCACACAATCACACAATCACACAATCACACAATCACACAATCACACCATCACACAATCACACAATCACACAATCACACAATCACACAATCACACAATCACACAATCACACAATCACACAATCACACAATCACACAATCACCTAATCACACAATCACACAACCACATAATCACACAAGCACACAATCACTCAATCACACAATCACACCCTCACACAATAACACAATCACACAATCACACAATCACAAAATCACACAATCACACAATCACACGATCACACGATCACACGATCACACAATCACACGATCACGCAATCACGCAATCACACATTCACACAATCACACAATCACACCATCACACAATCACACAATCACACAATCACACAATCACAATCACACAATCACAATCACACAATCACAATCACACAATCACAATCACACAATCACAATCACACAATCACAATCACACAATCACAATCACACAATCACAATCACACAATCACAATCACACAATCACAATCACACAATCACAATCACACAATCACAATCACACAATCACAATCACACAATCACAATCACACAATCACAATCACACAATCACAATCACACAATCACAATCACACAATCACAATCACACAATCACAATCACACAATCACATCACACAATCACAATCACACAATCACAATCACACAATCACAATCACACAATCACAATCACACAATCACAATCACACAATCACAATCACACAATCACAATCACACAATCATCAATCACACAATCACGGTCACACAATTACACAATCACACAATCACACAATCACACAATCACACAATCACAATCACGCAATCACACAATCACGATAACACAATCACGATCACACAATCACGTTCACACAATCACGATCACACAATCACGGTCACACAATCGCGGTCACACAACCACACAATCACACAATCACACAATCACACGATCACACAATCACACAACCACTCAATCACACAATCACACAATCACACAATCACACAATCACACAATCACACAAACACACAATCACACAATCACACAATCACACAATCACACAATCACACAATCACACAATCACACAATCACACAGTCACACAATCACACAATCGCAATCACGCAATCACACAATCACGATCACACAAACACGATCACACAATCACGATCACACAATCACGGTCACACAACCACACAATCACACAATCACCTAATCACACAATCACACAATCTCACAACCACACAATCACACAATCACACAATCACTCAATCACACAATCACACAATCACACAATCACACAATCACACAATCACACAATCACACAATCACACAATCACACAATCACACAATCACACAATCACAATCATACAATCACACAAGCACACAATCACACAATCTCACAATTACACAATCACACAATCACAATCGCACAATCACGATTACACAATCCCACAATCACACAATCACACAATCACACAATCACACAATCACACAACCACAGAACCACTCAATCACTCAATCACACAATCACACACTCACACAATCACACAGTCACAATCACACAATCACACAATCCCACAATCACACAATCACACAATCACACAATCACACAATCACACAATCACACAATCACACAATCACACAATCACACAATCACACAATCACACAATCACACAATCACACAATCACACAATCACACAATCACACAATCACACAATCACAAAATCACACAATCACACAATCACACAATCACACAATCAAACAATCACAATCGCACAATCACAATTACACAATCACACAATCACACAATCACACAATCACACAATCACACAATCACACCATCACACAATCACACAATCACACAATCACACAATCACACAATCACACAATCACACAATCACACAATCACACAATCACACAATCACACAATCACCTAATCACACAATCACACAACCACATAATCACACAAGCACACAATCACTCAATCACACAATCACACCCTCACACAATAACACAATCACACAATCACACAATCACAAAATCACACAATCACACAATCACACGATCACACGATCACACGATCACACAATCACACGATCACGCAATCACGCAATCACACATTCACACAATCACACAATCACACCATCACACAATCACACAATCACACAATCACACAATCACAATCACACAATCACAATCACACAATCACAATCACACAATCACAATCACACAATCACAATCACACAATCACAATCACACAATCACAATCACACAATCACAATCACACAATCACAATCACACAATCACAATCACACAATCACAATCACACAATCACAATCACACAATCACAATCACACAATCACAATCACACAATCACAATCACACAATCACAATCACACAATCACAATCACACAATCACAATCACACAATCACAATCACACAATCACATCACACAATCACAATCACACAATCACAATCACACAATCACAATCACACAATCACAATCACACAATCACAATCACACAATCACAATCACACAATCACAATCACACAATCATCAATCACACAATCACGGTCACACAATTACACAATCACACAATCACACAATCACACAATCACACAATCACAATCACGCAATCACACAATCACGATAACACAATCACGATCACACAATCACGTTCACACAATCACGATCACACAATCACGGTCACACAATCGCGGTCACACAACCACACAATCACACAATCACACAATCACACGATCACACAATCACACAACCACTCAATCACACAATCACACAATCACACAATCACACAATCACACAATCACACAAACACACAATCACACAATCACACAATCACACAATCACACAATCACACAATCACACAATCACACAATCACACAGTCACACAATCACACAATCGCAATCACGCAATCACACAATCACGATCACACAAACACGATCACACAATCACGATCACACAATCACGGTCACACAACCACACAATCACACAATCACCTAATCACACAATCACACAATCTCACAACCACACAATCACACAATCACACAATCACTCAATCACACAATCACACAATCACACAATCACACAATCACACAATCACACAATCACACAATCACACAATCACACAATCACACAATCACACAATCACAATCATACAATCACACAAGCACACAATCACACAATCTCACAATTACACAATCACACAATCACAATCGCACAATCACGATTACACAATCCCACAATCACACAATCACACAATCACACAATCACACAATCACACAACCACAGAACCACTCAATCACTCAATCACACAATCACACACTCACACAATCACACAGTCACAATCACACAATCACACAATCCCACAATCACACAATCACACAATCACACAATCACACAATCACACAATCACACAATCACACAATCACACAATCACACAATCACACAATCACACAATCACACAATCACACAATCACACAATCACACAATCACACAATCACACAATCACACAATCACAAAATCACACAATCACACAATCACACAATCACACAATCAAACAATCACAATCGCACAATCACAATTACACAATCACACAATCACACAATCACACAATCACACAATCACACAATCACACCATCACACAATCACACAATCACACAATCACACAATCACACAATCACACAATCACACAATCACACAATCACACAATCACACAATCACACAATCACCTAATCACACAATCACACAACCACATAATCACACAAGCACACAATCACTCAATCACACAATCACACCCTCACACAATAACACAATCACACAATCACACAATCACAAAATCACACAATCACACAATCACACGATCACACGATCACACGATCACACAATCACACGATCACGCAATCACGCAATCACACATTCACACAATCACACAATCACACCATCACACAATCACACAATCACACAATCACACAATCACACAATCACACAATCACGCAATCACAATCACGCAATCGCAATCACGCAATCACAATCACGCAATCACACATTCACGGTCACACTGACACGATCACACAATCACGATCACACAATCACGGTCACACAATCACGGTCACACAACCACACCATCACACAATCACACAATCACACAATCACACAATCACACAATCACACAATCACAATCACACAATCACACAAGCACGGAATCACACAACCTCACAATCACACAATCACACAATCACACAATCACAATCGCACAATCACACAATCTCACAACCACACAATCACACAAGCACACAATCACTCAATTACACAATCACACACTCACACAACCACACAGTCACAATCACACAATCACAATCACACAATCACAATCACACAATCAGAATCACACAATCACAATCACACAATCACAATCACACAATCACAATCACACAATCACAATCACACAATCACAATCACACAATCACAATCACACAATCACAATCACACAATCACAATCACACAATCACAATCACACAATCACAATCACACAAACACAATCACACAATCACAATCACACAAGCACAATCACACAATCACAATCACACAATCACAATCACACAATCACAATCACAGAATCACAATCACACAATCACAATCACACAATCACACAATCACACAATCACACAATCACACAATCACACAATCACACGATCACACAATCACACAATCACACAATCACACAATCACACAATCACACAATCACACAATCACACAATCACACAATCACACAATCACAATCGCACAATCACAATTACGCAATCACACAATCACACAATCACACAATCACACAGTCACACAATCACACAATCACACAATCCCACAATCACACAATCACACAATCACACAATCACACAATCACACAACCACACAATCACACAATCACACAATCACACAATCACAATCGCACAATCACAATTACACAATCAGACAATCACACAATCACACAATCAAACAATCACACAATCACACAATCACACAATCACACAATCACACAATCACACAATCACACAATCACACAGTCACGCAATCACACAATCACGCAATCACACAATCACACAATCACACAATCACCTAATCACACAATCACACAATCTCACAACCACACAATCACACAATCACACAATCACTCAATCACACAATCACACAATCACACAATCACACAATCACACAATCACACAATCACACAATCACACAATCACACAATCACACAATCACACAATCACACAATCACGCAATCACACAATCACACAATCACGCAATCACGCAACCACACAATCACACAATCACACAATCACACAATCACACAATCACACAATCACACAATCACACAATCACACAATCACACAATCACACAATCACACAATCACACAATCACACAATCACACAATCACACAATCACACAATCACACAATCACGCAATCACGCAACCACACAATCACACAATCACACAATCACACAATCACACAATCACACAATCACACAATCTCTCCATCACACAATCACACAATCACACAATCACACAATCACGCAATCACAATCACGCAATCGCAATCACGCAATCACAATCACGCAATCACACATTCACGGTCACACTGACACGATCACACAATCACGATCACACAATCACGGTCACACAATCACGGTCACACAACCACACAATCACACAATCACACAATCACACAATCACACAATCACGCAATCACACAATCACAATCACACAATCACACAAGCACGGAATCACACAACCTCACAATCACACAATCACACAATCACACAATCACAATCGCACAATCACACAATCTCACAACCACACAATCACACAAGCACACAATCACTCAATTACACAATCACACACTCACACAACCACACAGTCACAATCACACAATCACAATCACACAATCACAATCACACAATCAGAATCACACAATCACAATCACACAATCACAATCACACAATCACAATCACACAATCACAATCACACAATCACAATCACACAATCACAATCACACAATCACAATCACACAATCACAATCACACAATCACAATCACACAATCACAATCACACAAACACAATCACACAATCACAATCACACAAGCACAATCACACAATCACAATCACACAATCACAATCACACAATCACAATCACAGAATCACAATCACACAATCACAATCACACAATCACACAATCACACAATCACACAATCACACAATCACACAATCACACGATCACACAATCACACAATCACACAATCACACAATCACACAATCACACAATCACACAATCACACAATCACACAATCACACAATCACAATCGCACAATCACAATTACACAATCACACAATCACACAATCACACAATCACACAGTCACACAATCACACAATCACACAATCCCACAATCACACAATCACACAATCACACAATCACACAATCACACAACCACACAATCACACAATCACACAATCACACAATCACAATCGCACAATCACAATTACACAATCAGACAATCACACAATCACACAATCACACAATCACACAATCACACAATCACACAATCACACAATCACACAATCACACAATCACACAATCACACAGTCACGCAATCACACAATCACGCAATCACACAATCACACAATCACACAATCACCTAATCACACAATCACACAATCTCACAACCACACAATCACACAATCACACAATCACTCAATCACACAATCACACAATCACACAATCACACAATCACACAATCACACAATCACACAATCACACAATCACACAATCACACAATCACACAATCACACAATCACGCAATCACACAATCACACAATCACGCAATCACGCAACCACACAATCACACAATCACACAATCACACAATCACACAATCACACAATCACACAATCACACAATCACACAATCACACAATCACACAATCACACAATCACACAATCACACAATCACACAATCACACAATCACACAATCACACAATCACGCAATCACGCAACCACACAATCACACAATCACACAATCACACAATCACACAATCACACAATCACACAATCTCTCCATCACACAATCACACAATCACACAATCACACAATCACGCAATCACAATCACGCAATCAGAATCACGCAGTCACACATTCACGGCCACACTATCACGGTCACACAATCACGGTCACACAAACACGGTCACACAATCACGGTCACACAATCACGGTCACACAACCACACAATCACACAATCACACAATCACACGATCACACAATCACACAATCACACAATCACACAATCACCTAATCACACAATCACACATGCACACAATCACTCAATTACACAATCACACATTCACACAATCACACAATCACACAATCACACAATCACACAAGCACACAATCACACAATCACACAATCACACAATCACACAATCACACAATCATACAATCACACAATCACACAATCATACAATCACACAATCACACAATCACACAATCGCACAATCACACCATCACCCAATCACACAATCACACAATCACACAATCACACAATCACAATCACACAATCACAATCACACAATCGCAATCACACAATCACAATCACACAACCACAATCACACAATCACAATCACACACTCACAATCACATAATCACAATCACACAATCACAATCACACAATCACACAATCACAATCACACAATCACAATCACACAATCACAATCACACCATCACAATCACACAATCACAATCACACAATCACAATCACACAATCACAATCACACAATCACAATCACACAATCACAATCACACAATCACAATCACACAATCACAATCACACAATCACAATCACACACGCACACAATCACTCAATTACACTATCATACACTCACACAATCACACAGTCACAATCACACAATCACAATCACACAATCACAATCACACAATCACAATCACACAATCACAATCACACAATCACAATCACACAATCACAATCACACAATCACAATCACACAATCACAATCACACAATCACAATCACACAATCACAATCACACAATCTCAATCACACAATCACAATCACACAATCACAATCACACAATCACACAATCACACAATCACACAATCACACAATCACACAATCACAATCGCACAATCACAATTACACAATCACACAATCACACAATCACACAATCACACAGTCACACAATCACACAATCACACAATCACACAATCACACAATCACACAATCACACAATCACACAATCACGCAATCACAATCACGCAATCAGAATCACGCAGTCACACATTCACGGTCACACTATCACGGTCACACAATCACGGTCACACAAACACGGTCACACAATCACGGTCACACAATCACGGTCACACAACCACACAATCACACAATCACACAATCACACGATCACACAATCACACAATCACACAATCACACAATCACCTAATCACACAATCACACATGCACACAATCACTCAATTACACAATCACACACTCACACAATCACACAATCACACAATCACACAATCACACAAGCACACAATCACACAATCACACAATCACACAATCACACAATCACACAATCATACAATCACACAATCACACAATCATACAATCACACAATCACACAATCACACAATCGCACAATCACACCATCACCCAATCACACAATCACACAATCACACAATCACACAATCACAATCACACAATCACAATCACACAATCACAATCACACAATCACAATCACACAACCACAATCACACAATCACAATCACACACTCACAATCACATAATCACAATCACACAATCACAATCACACAATCACAATCACACAATCACAATCACACAATCACACAATCACAATCACACAATCACAATCACACAATCACAATCACACCATCACAATCACACAATCACAATCACACAATCACAATCACACAATCACAATCACACAATCACAATCACACACGCACACAATCACTCAATTACACTATCATACACTCACACAATCACACAGTCACAATCACACAATCACAATCACACAATCACAATCACACAATCACAATCACACAGTCACAATCACACAATCACAATCACACAATCACAATCACACAATCACAATCACACAATCTCAATCACACAATCACAATCACACAATCACAATCACACAATCACACAATCACACAATCACACAATCACACAATCACACAATTACAATCGCACAATCACAATTACACAATCACACAATCACACAATCACACAATCACACAGTCACACAATCACACAATCACACAATCACACAATCACACAATCACACAATCACACAATCACACAATCACACAATCACACAACCACACAATCACACAATCACACAATCACACAATCACAATCGCACAATCACAATTACACAATCAGACAATCACACAATCACACAATCACACAATCACACAATCACACAATCACACAATCACACAATCACACAATCACACAATCACACAATCACACAATCACACAATCACACAGTCACGCAATCACACAATCACGCAATCACACAATCACACAATCGCACAATCACCTAATCACACAATCACACAATCTCACAACCACACAATCACACAATCACACAATCACACAATCACTCAATCACACAATCACACAATCACACAATCACACAATCACACAATCACACAATCACACAATCACACAATCACACAATCACACAATCACACAATCACACAATCACACAATCACACAATCACACAATCACACAATCACGCAATCACACAATCACGCAATCACACAACCACACAATCACGCAATCACGCAACCACACAATCACACAATCACACAATCACACAATCACACAATCACACAATCACACAATCACACAATCACACAATCACACAATCACACGATCACACGATCACACGATCACACAATCACACGATCACACAATCACACATTCACACAATCACACAATCTCTCCATCACACAATCACACAATCACAATCACACAATCACACAATCACAATCACACAATCACAATCACACAATCACAATCACACAATCACAATCACACAATCACAATCACACAATCACAATCACACAATCACACAATCACAATCACACAATCACAATCACACAATCACAATCACACAATCACAATCACACAATCACAATCACACAATCACAATCACACAATCACAATCACACAATCACAATCACACAATCACAATCACACAATCACAATCACACAATCACAATCACACAATCACAATCACACAATCACAATCACACAATCACAATCACACAATCACAATCACACAATCACAATCACACAATCACAATCACACAATCACAATCACACAATCACAATCACACAATCACAATCACACAATCACAATCACACAATCACAATCACACAATCACAATCACACAATCACAATCACACAATCACAATCACACAATCACAATCACACAATCACAATCACACAATCACAATCACACAATCACAATCACACAATCACAATCACACAATCACAATCACACAATCACAATCACACAATCACAATCACACAATCACAATCACACAATCACAATCACACAATCACAATCACACAATCACAATCACACAATCACAATCACACAATCACAATCTCACAATCACAATCACACAATCACAATCACACAATCACAATCACACAATCACAATCACACAATCACAATCACACAATCACAATCACACAATCACAATCACACAATCACAATCACACAATCACAATCACACAATCACAATCACACAATCACAATCACACAATCACAATCACACAATCACAATCACACAATCACAATCACACAATCACAATCACACAATCACACAATCACAATCACACAATCACAATCACACAATCACAATCACACAATCACAATCACACAATCACAATCACACCATCACAATCACACAATCACAATCACACAATCACAATCACACAATCACATTCACACAATCACAATCACACACGCACACAATCACTCAATTACACAATCATACACTCACACAATCACACAGTCACAATCACACAATCACAATCACACAATCACAATCACACAATCACAATCACACAATCACAATCACACAATCACAATCACACAATCACAATCGCACAATCACAATCGCACAATCACAATCCCACAATCACAATCACACAATCACAATCACACAATCACAATCACACAATCACAATCACACAATCACAATCACACAATCACAATCACACAATCACAATCACACAATCACAATCACACAATCACAATCACACAATCACAATCACACAATCACAATCACACAATCACAATCACACAATCACAATCACACAATCACAATCACACAATCACAATCACACAATCACAATCACACAATCACAATCACACAATCACAATCACACAATCACAATCACACAATCACAATCACACAATCACAATCACACAATCACAATCACACAATCACAATCACACAATCACAATCACACAATCACAATCACACAATCACAATCACACAATCACAATCACACAATCACAATCACACAATCACAATCACACAATCACAATCACACAATCACAATCACACAATCACAATCACACAATCACAATCACACAATCACAATCACACAATCACAATCACACAATCACAATCACACAATCACAATCACACAATCACAATCACACAATCACAATCACACAATCACAATCACACAATCACAATCACACAATCACAATCACACAATCACAATCACACAATCACAATCACACAATCACAATCACACAATCACAATCACACAATCACAATCACACAATCACAATCACACAATCACAATCACACAATCACAATCACACAATCACAATCACACAATCACAATCACACAATCACAATCACACAATCACAATCACACAATCACAATCACACAATCACAATCACACAATCACAATCACACAATCACAATCACACAATCACAATCACACAATCACAATCACACAATCACAATCACACAATCACAATCACACAATCACAATCACACAATCACAATCACACAATCACAATCACACAATCACAATCACACAATCACAATCACACAATCACAATCACACAATCACAATCACACAATCACAATCACACAATCACAATCACACAATCACAATCACACAATCACAATCACACAATCACAATCACACAATCACAATCACACAATCACAATCACACAATCACAATCACACAATCACAATCACACAATCACAATCACACAATCACAATCACACAATCACAATCACACAATCACAATCACACAATCACAATCACACAATCACAATCACACAATCACAATCACACAATCACAATCACACAATCACAATCACACAATCACAATCACACAATCACAATCACACAATCACAATCACACAATCACAATCACACAATCACAATCACACAATCACAATCACACAATCACAATCACACAATCACAATCACACAATCACAATCACACAATCACAATCACACAATCACAATCACACAATCACAATCACACAATCACAATCACACAATCACAATCACACAATCACAATCACACAATCACAATCACACAATCACAATCACACAATCACAATCACACAATCACAATCACACAATCACAATCACACAATCACAATCACACAATCACAATCACACAATCACAATCACACAATCACAATCACACAATCACAATCACACAATCACAATCACACAATCACAATCACACAATCACAATCACACAATCACAATCACACAATCACAATCACACAATCACAATCACACAATCACAATCACACAATCACAATCACACAATCACAATCACACAATCACAATCACACAATCACAATCACACAATCACAATCACACAATCACAATCACACAATCACAATCACACAATCACAATCACACAATCACAATCACACAATCACAATCACACAATCACAATCACACAATCACAATCACACAATCACAATCACACAATCACAATCACACAATCACAATCACACAATCACAATCACACAATCACAATCACACAATCACAATCACACAATCACAATCACACAATCACAATCACACAATCACAATCACACAATCACAATCACAAAATCACAATCACACAATCACAATCACACAATCACAATCACACAATCACAATCACACAATCATCAATCACACAATCACGGTCACACAATCACACATTCACACAATCACACAATCACACAATCACACAATCACACAATCACACAATCACACAATCACACAATCACACAATCACAATCACGCAATCACACAATCACGATCACACAATCACGGTCACACAATCGCGGTCACACAACCACACAATCACACAATCACACAATCACACGATCACACAATCACACAATCACACAATCACACAATCACACAATCACACAATCACACAATCACACATTCACACAATCACACAATCACACAATCACACAATCACACAATCACAATCACGCAATCACACAATCACGATCACACAATCACGATCACACAATCACGTTCACACAATCACGATCACACAATCACGGTCACACAATCGCGGTCACACAACCACAAAATCACACAATCACACAATCACACAATCACACAATCACGGTCACACAATCACACATTCACGCAATCACACAATCACACAATCACTCAATCACACAATCACACAATCACACAATCACACAATCACACAATCACACAATCACACAATCACACAATCACACAATCACACAATCACACAATCACACAATCACACAATCAGAATCACACAATCACAATCACACAATCACAATCACACAATCACAATCACACAATCACAATCACACAATCACATCACACAATCACAATCACACAATCACAATCACACAATCACAATCACACAATCACAATCACACAATCACAATCACACAATCACAATCACACAATCACAATCACACAATCACAATCACACAATCACAATCACACAATCACAATCACACAATCACAATCACACAAACACACAATCACAATCACACAATCACAATCACACAATCACAATCACACAATCACAATCACACAATCACACAAGCACACAATCACACAATCACACAATCACACAATCACACAATCAGAATCACACAATCACAATCACACAATCACAATCACACAATCACAATCACACCATCACAATCACACAATCACAATCACACAATCACAATCACACAATCACAATCACACAATCACAATCACACAATCACAATCACACAATCACAATCACACAATCACAATCACACACGCACACAATCACTCAATTACACAATCATACACTCACACAATCACACAGTCACAATCACACAATCACAATCACACAATCACAATCACACAATCACAATCACACAATCACAATCACACAATCACAATCACTCAATCACAATCACACAATCACAATCACACAATCACAATCACACAATCACAATCACACAATCACAATCACACAATCACAATCACACAATCACAATCACACAATCACAATCACACAATCACAATCACACAATCACAATCACACAATCACAATCACACAATCACAATCACACAATCACAATCACACAATCACAATCACACAATCACAATCACACAATCACAATCACACAATCACAATCACACAATCACAATCACACAATCACAATCACACAATCACAATCACACAATCACAATCACACAATCACAATCACACAATCACAATCACACAATCACAATCACACAATCACAATCACACAATCACAATCACACAATCACAATCACACAATCACAATCACACAATCACAATCACACAATCACAATCACACAATCACAATCACACAATCACAATCACACAATCACAATCACACAATCACAATCACACAATCACAATCACACAATCACAATCACACAATCACAATCACACAATCACAATCACACAATCACAATCACACAATCACAATCACACAATCACAATCACACAATCACAATCACACAATCACAATCACACAATCACAATCACACAATCACAATCACACAATCACAATCACACAATCACAATCACACAATCACAATCACACAATCACAATCACACAATCACAATCACACAATCACAATCACACAATCACAATCACACAATCACAATCACACAATCACAATCACACAATCACAATCACACAATCACAATCACACAATCACAATCACACAATCACAATCACACAATCACAATCACACAATCACAATCACACAATCACAATCACACAATCACAATCACACAATCACAATCACACAATCACAATCACACAATCACAATCACACAATCACAATCACACAATCACAATCACACAATCACAATCACACAATCACAATCACACAATCACAATCACACAATCACAATCACACAATCACAATCACACAATCACAATCACACAATCACAATCACACAATCACAATCACACAATCACAATCACACAATCACAATCACACAATCACAATCACACAATCACAATCACACAATCACAATCACACAATCACAATCACAAAATCACAATCACACAATCACAATCACACAATCACAATCACACAATCACAATCACACAATCATCAATCACACAATCACGGTCACACAATCACACATTCACACAATCACACAATCACACAATCACACAATCACACAATCACACAATCACACAATCACACAATCACACAATCACAATCACGCAATCACACAATCACGATCACACAATCACGGTCACACAATCGCGGTCACACAACCACACAATCACACAATCACACAATCACACGATCACACAATCACACAATCACACAATCACACAATCACACAATCACACAATCACACAATCACACATTCACACAATCACACAATCACACAATCACACAATCACACAATCACAATCACGCAATCACACAATCACGATCACACAATCACGATCACACAATCACGTTCACACAATCACGATCACACAATCACGGTCACACAATCACAATCACACAATCACAATCACACAATCACAATCACACAATCACAATCACACAATCACAATCACACAATCACAATCACACAATCACAATCACACAATCACAATCACACAATCACAATCACACAATCACAATCACACAATCACAATCACACAATCACAATCACACAATCACAATCACACAATCACAATCACACAATCACAATCACACAATCACAATCACACAATCACAATCACACAATCACAATCACACAATCACAATCACACAATCACAATCACACAATCACAATCACACAATCACAATCACACAATCACAATCACACAATCACAATCACACAATCACAATCACACAATCACAATCACACAATCACAATCACACAATCACAATCACACAATCACAATCACACAATCACAATCACACAATCACAATCACACAATCACAATCACACAATCACAATCACACAATCACAATCACACAATCACAATCACACAATCACAATCACACAATCACAATCACACAATCACAATCACACAATCACAATCACACAATCACAATCACACAATCACAATCACACAATCACAATCACACAATCACAATCACACAATCACAATCACACAATCACAATCACACAATCACAATCACACAATCACAATCACACAATCACAATCACACAATCACAATCACACAATCACAATCACACAATCACAATCACACAATCACAATCACACAATCACAATCACACAATCACAATCACACAATCACAATCACACAATCACAATCACACAATCACAATCACACAATCACAATCACACAATCACAATCACACAATCACAATCACACAATCACAATCACACAATCACAATCACACAATCACAATCACACAATCACAATCACACAATCACAATCACACAATCACAATCACACAATCACAATCACACAATCACAATCACACAATCACAATCACACAACCACAATCACACAATCACAATCACACAATCACAATCACACAATCACAATCACACAATCACAATCACACAATCACAATCACACAATCACAATCACACAATCACAATCACACAATCACAATCACACAATCACAATCACACAATCACAATCACACAATCACAATCACACAATCACACAATCACAATCACACAATCACAATCACACAATCACAATCACACAATCACAATCACACAATCACAATCACACAATCACAATCACACAATCACAATCACACAATCACAATCACACAATCACAATCACACAATCACAATCACACAATCACAATCACACAATCATCAATCACACAATCACGGTCACACAATCACACATTCACACAATCACACGATCACACAATCACACAATCACACAATCACACAATCACACAATCACAATCACGCAATCACACAATCACGATCACACAATCACGATCACACAATCACGTTCACACAATCACGATCACACAATCACGGTCACACAATCGCGGTCACACAACCACACAATCACACAATCACACAATCACACGATCACACAATCACACAATCACACAATCACACAATCACACAATCACACAATCACACATTCACACAATCACACAATCACACAATCACACAATCACACAATCACACAATCACACAATCACAATCACGCAATCACACAATCACGATCACACAATCACGATCACACAATCACGTTCACACAATCACGATCACACAATCACGGTCACACAATCGCGGTCACACAACCACAAAATCACACAATCACACAATCACACAATCACACAATCACGGTCACACAATCACACATTCACGCAATCACACAATCACACAATCACTCAATCACACAATCACACAATCACACAATCACACAATCACACAATCACACAATCACACAATCACACAATCACACAATCACACAATCACACAATCACACAATCACACAATCACACAATCACACAATCACACAATCACACAATCACACAATCACACAATCACACAATCACACAATCACACAATCACACAATCACACAATCACAGAATCACACAATCACAGAATCACACAATCACACAATCACACAACCACACAACCACACAATCACACAAGCACACAATCACACAATCACACAATCACACAACCACACAACCACACAATCACACAAGCACACAATCACTCAATCATACAATCACACACTCACACAATCACACAGTCACAATCACACAATCACACAATCACACAATCACACAATCACACAATCACACAATCACACAATCACACAATCACACAATCACACAATCACACAATCACACAATCAGAATCACACAATCACAATCACACAATCACAATCACACAATCACAATCACACAATCACAATCACACAATCACAATCACACAATCACATCACACAATCACAATCACACAATCACAATCACACAATCACAATCACACAATCACAATCACACAATCACAATCACACAATCACAATCACACAATCACAATCACACAATCACAATCACACAATCACAATCACACAATCACAATCACACAATCACAATCACACAATCACAATCACACAATCACAATCACACAAACACACAATCACAATCACACAATCACAATCACACAATCACAATCACACAATCACAATCACACAATCACACAAGCACACAATCACACAATCACACAATCACACAATCACACAATCAGAATCACACAATCACAATCACACAATCACAATCACACAATCACAATCACACAATCACAATCACACAATCACATCACACAATCACAATCACACAATCACAATCACACAATCACAATCACACAATCACAATCACACAATCACAATCACACCATCACAATCACACAATCACAATCACACAATCACAATCACACAATCACAATCACACAATCACAATCACACAATCACAATCACACAATCACAATCACGCACGCACACAATCACTCAATTACACAATCATACACTCACACAATCACACAGTCACAATCACACAATCACAATCACACAATCACAATCACACAATCACAATCACACAATCACAATCACACAATCACAATCACACAATCACAATCACACAATCACAATCACACAATCACAATCACACAATCACAATCACACAATCACAATCACACAATCACAATCACACAATCACAATCACACAATCACAATCACACAATCACAATCACACAATCACAATCACACAATCACAATCACACAATCACAATCACACAATCACAATCACACAATCACAATCACACAATCACAATCACACAATCACAATCACACAATCACAATCACACAATCACAATCACACAATCACAATCACACAATCACAATCACACAATCACAATCACACAATCACAATCACACAATCACAATCACACAATCACAATCACACAATCACAATCACACAATCACAATCACACAATCACAATCACACAATCACAATCACACAATCACAATCACACTATCACAATCACACAATCACAATCACACAATCACAATCACACAATCACAATCACACAATCACAATCACACAATCACAATCACACAATCACAATCACACAATCACAATCACACAATCACAATCACACAATCACAATCACACAATCACAATCACACAATCACAATCACACAATCACAATCACACAATCACAATCACACAATCACAATCACACAATCACAATCACACAATCACAATCACACAATCACAATCACACAATCACAATCACACAATCACAATCACACAATCACAATCACACAATCACAATCACACAATCACAATCACACAATCACAATCACACAATCACAATCACACAATCACAATCACACAATCACAATCACACAATCACAATCACACAATCACAATCACACAATCACAATCACACAATCACAATCACACAATCACAATCACACAATCACAATCACACAATCACAATCACACAATCACAATCACACAATCACAATCACACAATCACAATCACACAATCACAATCACACAATCACAATCACACAATCACAATCACACAATCACAATCACACAATCACAATCACACAATCACAATCACACAATCACATCACACAATCACAATCACACAATCACAATCACACAATCACAATCACACAATCACAATCACACAATCACAATCACACAATCACAATCACACAATCACAATCACACAATCACAATCACACAATCATCAATCACACAATCACGGTCACACAATTACACAATCACACAATCACACAATCACACAATCACACAATCACAATCACGCAATCACACAATCACGATAACACAATCACGATCACACAATCACGTTCACACAATCACGATCACACAATCACGGTCACACAATCGCGGTCACACAACCACACAATCACACAATCACACAATCACACGATCACACAATCACACAACCACTCAATCACACAATCACACAATCACACAATCACACAATCACACAATCACACAAACACACAATCACACAATCACACAATCACACAATCACACAATCACACAATCACACAATCACACAATCACACAGTCACACAATCACACAATCGCAATCACGCAATCACACAATCACGATCACACAAACACGATCACACAATCACGATCACACAATCACGGTCACACAACCACACAATCACACAATCACCTAATCACACAATCACACAATCTCACAACCACACAATCACACAATCACACAATCACTCAATCACACAATCACACAATCACACAATCACACAATCACACAATCACACAATCACACAATCACACAATCACACAATCACACAATCACACAATCACAATCATACAATCACACAAGCACACAATCACACAATCTCACAATTACACAATCACACAATCACAATCGCACAATCACGATTACACAATCCCACAATCACACAATCACACAATCACACAATCACACAATCACACAACCACAGAACCACTCAATCACTCAATCACACAATCACACACTCACACAATCACACAGTCACAATCACACAATCACACAATCCCACAATCACACAATCACACAATCACACAATCACACAATCACACAATCACACAATCACACAATCACACAATCACACAATCACACAATCACACAATCACACAATCACACAATCACACAATCACACAATCACAAAATCACACAATCACACAATCACACAATCACACAATCAAACAATCACAATCGCACAATCACAATTACACAATCACACAATCACACAATCACACAATCACACAATCACACAATCACACCATCACACAATCACACAATCACACAATCACACAATCACACAATCACACAATCACACAATCACACAATCACACAATCACACAATCACCTAATCACACAATCACACAACCACATAATCACACAAGCACACAATCACTCAATCACACAATCACACCCTCACACAATAACACAATCACACAATCACACAATCACAAAATCACACAATCACACAATCACACGATCACACGATCACACGATCACACAATCACACGATCACGCAATCACGCAATCACACATTCACACAATCACACAATCACACCATCACACAATCACACAATCACACAATCACACAATCACACAATCACACAATCACGCAATCACAATCACGCAATCGCAATCACGCAATCACAATCACGCAATCACACATTCACGGTCACACTGACACGATCACACAATCACGATCACACAATCACGGTCACACAATCACGGTCACACAACCACACAATCACACAATCACACAATCACACAATCACACAATCACACAATCACACAATCACACAATCACAATCACACAATCACACAAGCACGGAATCACACAACCTCACAATCACACAATCACACAATCACACAATCACAATCGCACAATCACACAATCTCACAACCACACAATCACACAAGCACACAATCACTCAATTACACAATCACACACTCACACAACCACACAGTCACAATCACACAATCACAATCACACAATCACAATCACACAATCAGAATCACACAATCACAATCACACAATCACAATCACACAATCACAATCACACAATCACAATCACACAATCACAATCACACAATCACAATCACACAATCACAATCACACAATCACAATCACACAATCACAATCACACAATCACAATCACACAAACACAATCACACAATCACAATCACACAAGCACAATCACACAATCACAATCACACAATCACAATCACACAATCACAATCACAGAATCACAATCACACAATCACAATCACACAATCACACAATCACACAATCACACAATCACACAATCACACAATCACACGATCACACAATCACACAATCACACAATCACACAATCACACAATCACACAATCACACAATCACACAATCACACAATCACACAATCACAATCGCACAATCACAATTACACAATCACACAGTCACACAATCACACAATCACACAGTCACACAATCACACAATCACACAATCCCACAATCACACAATCACACAATCACACAATCACACAATCACACAACCACACAATCACACAATCACACAATCACACAATCACAATCGCACAATCACAATTACACAATCAGACAATCACACAATCACACAATCACACAATCACACAATCACACAATCACACAATCACACAATCACACAATCACACAATCACACAATCACACAGTCACGCAATCACACAATCACGCAATCACACAATCACACAATCACACAATCACCTAATCACACAATCACACAATCTCACAACCACACAATCACACAATCACACAATCACTCAATCACACAATCACACAATCACACAATCACACAATCACACAATCACACAATCACACAATCACACAATCACACAATCACACAATCACACAATCACACAATCACGCAATCACACAATCACACAATCACGCAATCACGCAACCACACAATCACACAATCACACAATCACACAATCACACAATCACACAATCACACAATCACACAATCACACAATCACACAATCACACAATCACACAATCACACAATCACACAATCACACAATCACACAATCACACAATCACACAATCACACAATCACGCAATCACGCAACCACACAATCACACAATCACACAATCACACAATCACACAATCACACAATCACACAATCTCTCCATCACACAATCACACAATCACACAATCACACAATCACGCAATCACAATCACGCAATCGCAATCACGCAATCACAATCACGCAATCACACATTCACGGTCACACTGACACGATCACACAATCACGATCACACAATCACGGTCACACAATCACGGTCACACAACCACACAATCACACAATCACACAATCACACAATCACACAATCACGCAATCACACAATCACAATCACACAATCACACAAGCACGGAATCACACAACCTCACAATCACACAATCACACAATCACACAATCACAATCGCACAATCACACAATCTCACAACCACACAATCACACAAGCACACAATCACTCAATTACACAATCACACACTCACACAACCACACAGTCACAATCACACAATCACAATCACACAATCACAATCACACAATCAGAATCACACAATCACAATCACACAATCACAATCACACAATCACAATCACACAATCACAATCACACAATCACAATCACACAATCACAATCACACAATCACAATCACACAATCACAATCACACAATCACAATCACACAAACACAATCACACAATCACAATCACACAAGCACAATCACACAATCACAATCACACAATCACAATCACACAATCACAATCACAGAATCACAATCACACAATCACAATCACACAATCACACAATCACACAATCACACAATCACACAATCACACAATCACACGATCACACAATCACACAATCACACAATCACACAATCACACAATCACACAATCACACAATCACACAATCACACAATCACACAATCACAATCGCACAATCACAATTACACAATCACACAATCACACAATCACACAATCACACAGTCACACAATCACACAATCACACAATCCCACAATCACACAATCACACAATCACACAATCACACAATCACACAACCACACAATCACACAATCACACAATCACACAATCACAATCGCACAATCACAATTACACAATCAGACAATCACACAATCACACAATCACACAATCACACAATCACACAATCACACAATCACACAATCACACAATCACACAATCACACAATCACACAATCACACAATCACACAATCACACAATCACACAATCACACAATCACACAATCACACAATCACACAATCACACAATCACACAATCACACAATCACACAATCACACAATCACGCAATCACGCAACCACACAATCACACAATCACACAATCACACAATCACACAATCACACAATCTCTCCATCACACAATCACACAATCACACAATCACACAATCACGCAATCACAATCACGCAATCAGAATCACGCAGTCACACATTCACGGCCACACTATCACGGTCACACAATCACGGTCACACAAACACGGTCACACAATCACGGTCACACAATCACGGTCACACAACCACACAATCACACAATCACACAATCACACGATCACACAATCACACAATCACACAATCACACAATCACCTAATCACACAATCACACATGCACACAATCACTCAATTACACAATCACACATTCACACAATCACACAATCACACAATCACACAATCACACAAGCACACAATCACACAATCACACAATCACACAATCACACAATCACACAATCATACAATCACACAATCACACAATCATACAATCACACAATCACACAATCACACAATCGCACAATCACACCATCACCCAATCACACAATCACACAATCACACAATCACACAATCACAATCACACAATCACAATCACACAATCGCAATCACACAATCACAATCACACAACCACAATCACACAATCACAATCACACACTCACAATCACATAATCACAATCACACAATCACAATCACACAATCACACAATCACAATCACACAATCACAATCACACAATCACAATCACACCATCACAATCACACAATCACAATCACACAATCACAATCACACAATCACAATCACACAATCACAATCACACAATCACAATCACACAATCACAATCACACAATCACAATCACACACGCACACAATCACTCAATTACACTATCATACACTCACACAATCACACAGTCACAATCACACAATCACAATCACACAATCACAATCACACAATCACAATCACACAATCACAATCACACAATCACAATCACACAATCACAATCACACAATCACAATCACACAATCACAATCACACAATCACAATCACACAATCACAATCACACAATCTCAATCACACAATCACAATCACACAATCACAATCACACAATCACACAATCACACAATCACACAATCACAATCGCACAATCACAATTACACAATCACACAATCACACAATCACACAATCACACAGTCACACAATCACACAATCACACAATCACACAATCACACAATCACACAATCACACAATCACACAATCACGCAATCACAATCACGCAATCAGAATCACGCAGTCACACATTCACGGTCACACTATCACGGTCACACAATCACGGTCACACAAACACGGTCACACAATCACGGTCACACAATCACGGTCACACAACCACACAATCACACAATCACACAATCACACGATCACACAATCACACAATCACACAATCACACAATCACCTAATCACACAATCACACATGCACACAATCACTCAATTACACAATCACACACTCACACAATCACACAATCACACAATCACACAATCACACAAGCACACAATCACACAATCACACAATCACACAATCACACAATCACACAATCATACAATCACACAATCACACAATCATACAATCACACAATCACACAATCACACAATCGCACAATCACACCATCACCCAATCACACAATCACACAATCACACAATCACACAATCACAATCACACAATCACAATCACACAATCACAATCACACAATCACAATCACACAACCACAATCACACAATCACAATCACACACTCACAATCACATAATCACAATCACACAATCACAATCACACAATCACAATCACACAATCACAATCACACAATCACACAATCACAATCACACAATCACAATCACACAATCACAATCACACCATCACAATCACACAATCACAATCACACAATCACAATCACACAATCACAATCACACAATCACAATCACACACGCACACAATCACTCAATTACACTATCATACACTCACACAATCACACAGTCACAATCACACAATCACAATCACACAATCACAATCACACAATCACAATCACACAGTCACAATCACACAATCACAATCACACAATCACAATCACACAATCACAATCACACAATCTCAATCACACAATCACAATCACACAATCACAATCACACAATCACACAATCACACAATCACACAATCACACAATCACACAATTACAATCGCACAATCACAATTACACAATCACACAATCACACAATCACACAATCACACAGTCACACAATCACACAATCACACAATCACACAATCACACAATCACACAATCACACAATCACACAATCACACAATCACACAACCACACAATCACACAATCACACAATCACACAATCACAATCGCACAATCACAATTACACAATCAGACAATCACACAATCACACAATCACACAATCACACAATCACACAATCACACAATCACACAATCACACAATCACACAATCACACAATCACACAATCACACAATCACACAATCACACAGTCACGCAATCACACAATCACGCAATCACACAATCACACAATCGCACAATCACCTAATCACACAATCACACAATCTCACAACCACACAATCACACAATCACACAATCACACAATCACTCAATCACACAATCACACAATCACACAATCACACAATCACACAATCACACAATCACACAATCACACAATCACACAATCACACAATCACACAATCACACAATCACACAATCACACAATCACACAATCACACAATCACGCAATCACACAATCACGCAATCACACAACCACACAATCACGCAATCACGCAACCACACAATCACACAATCACACAATCACACAATCACACAATCACACAATCACACAATCACACAATCACACAATCACACAATCACACGATCACACGATCACACGATCACACAATCACACGATCACACAATCACACATTCACACAATCACACAATCTCTCCATCACACAATCACACAATCACAATCACACAATCACACAATCACAATCACACAATCACAATCACACAATCACAATCACACAATCACAATCACACAATCACAATCACACAATCACAATCACACAATCACACAATCACAATCACACAATCACAATCACACAATCACAATCACACAATCACAATCACACAATCACAATCACACAATCACAATCACACAATCACAATCACACAATCACAATCACACAATCACAATCACACAATCACAATCACACAATCACAATCACACAATCACAATCACACAATCACAATCACACAATCACAATCACACAATCACAATCACACAATCACAATCACACAATCACAATCACACAATCACAATCACACAATCACAATCACACAATCACAATCACACAATCACAATCACACAATCACAATCACACAATCACAATCACACAATCACAATCACACAATCACAATCACACAATCACAATCACACAATCACAATCACACAATCACAATCACACAATCACAATCACACAATCACAATCACACAATCACAATCACACAATCACAATCACACAATCACAATCACACAATCACAATCACACAATCACAATCACACAATCACAATCACACAATCACAATCACACAATCACAATCACACAATCACAATCACACAATCACAATCACACAATCACAATCACACAATCACAATCACACAATCACAATCACACAATCACAATCACACAATCACAATCACACAATCACAATCACACAATCACAATCACACAATCACAATCACACAATCACAATCTCACAATCACAATCACACAATCACAATCACACAATCACAATCACACAATCACAATCACACAATCACAATCACACAATCACAATCACACAATCACAATCACACAATCACAATCACACAATCACAATCACACAATCACAATCACACAATCACAATCACACAATCACAATCACACAATCACAATCACACAATCACAATCACACAATCACAATCACACAATCACACAATCACAATCACACAATCACAATCACACAATCACAATCACACAATCACAATCACACAATCACAATCACACCATCACAATCACACAATCACAATCACACAATCACAATCACACAATCACATTCACACAATCACAATCACACACGCACACAATCACTCAATTACACAATCATACACTCACACAATCACACAGTCACAATCACACAATCACAATCACACAATCACAATCACACAATCACAATCACACAATCACAATCACACAATCACAATCACACAATCACAATCACACAATCACAATCACACAATCACAATCACACAATCACAATCACACAATCACAATCACACAATCACAATCACACAATCACAATCACACAATCACAATCACACAATCACAATCACACAATCACAATCACACAATCACAATCACACAATCACAATCACACAATCACAATCACACAATCACAATCACACAATCACAATCACACAATCACAATCACACAATCACAATCACACAATCACAATCACACAATCACAATCACACAATCACAATCACACAATCACAATCACACAATCACAATCACACAATCACAATCACACAATCACAATCACACAATCACAATCACACAATCACAATCACACAATCACAATCACACAATCACAATCACACAATCACAATCACACAATCACAATCACACAATCACAATCACACAATCACAATCACACAATCACAATCACACAATCACAATCACACAATCACAATCACACAATCACAATCACACAATCACAATCACACAATCACAATCACACAATCACAATCACACAATCACAATCACACAATCACAATCACACAATCACAATCACACAATCACAATCACACAATCACAATCACACAATCACAATCACACAATCACAATCACACAATCACAATCACACAATCACAATCACACAATCACAATCACACAATCACAATCACACAATCACAATCACACAATCACAATCACACAATCACAATCACACAATCACAATCACACAATCACAATCACACAATCACAATCACACAATCACAATCACACAATCACAATCACACAATCACAATCACACAATCACAATCACACAATCACAATCACACAATCACAATCACACAATCACAATCACACAATCACAATCACACAATCACAATCACACAATCACAATCACACAATCACAATCACACAATCACAATCACACAATCACAATCACACAATCACAATCACACAATCACAATCACACAATCACAATCACACAATCACAATCACACAATCACAATCACACAATCACAATCACACAATCACAATCACACAATCACAATCACACAATCACAATCACACAATCACAATCACACAATCACAATCACACAATCACAATCACACAATCACAATCACACAATCACAATCACACAATCACAATCACACAATCACAATCACACAATCACAATCACACAATCACAATCACACAATCACAATCACACAATCACAATCACACAATCACAATCACACAATCACAATCACACAATCACACAATCACAATCACACAATCACAATCACACAATCACAATCACACAATCACAATCACACAATCACAATCACACAATCACAATCACACAATCACAATCACACAATCACAATCACACAATCACACAATCACAATCACACAATCACAATCACACAATCACAATCACACAATCACAATCACACAATCACAATCACACAATCACAATCACACAATCACAATCACACAATCACAATCACACAATCACAATCACACAATCACAATCACACAATCACAATCACACAATCACAATCACACAATCACAATCACACAATCACAATCACACAATCACAATCACACAATCACAATCACACAATCACAATCACACAATCACAATCACACAATCACAATCACACAATCACAATCACACAATCACAATCACACAATCACAATCACACAATCACAATCACACAATCACAATCACACAATCACAATCACACAATCACAATCACACAATCACAATCACACAATCACAATCACACAATCACAATCACACAATCACAATCACACAATCACAATCACACAATCACAATCACACAATCACAATCACACAATCACAATCACACAATCACAATCACACAATCACAATCACACAATCACAATCACACAATCACAATCACACAATCACAATCACACAATCACAATCACACAATCACAATCACACAATCACAATCACACAATCACAATCACACAATCACAATCACACAATCACAATCACACAATCACACAATCACAATCACACAAACACAATCACACAATCACAATCACACAATCACAATCACACAATCACAATCACACAATCACAATCACACAATCACAATCACACAATCACAATCACACAATCACAATCACACAATCACAATCACACAATCACAATCACACAATCACAATCACACAATCACAATCACACAATCACAATCACACAATCACAATCACACAATCACAATCACACAATCACAATCACACAATCACAATCACACAATCACAATCACACAATCACAATCACACAATCACAATCACACAATCACAATCACACAATCACAATCACACAATCACAATCACACAATCACAATCACACAATCACAATCACACAATCACAATCACACAATCACAATCACACAATCACAATCACACAATCACAATCACACAATCACAATCACACAATCACAATCACACAATCACAATCACACAATCACAATCACACAATCACAATCACACAATCACAATCACACAATCACAATCACACAATCACAATCACACAATCACAATCACACAATCACAATCACACAATCACAATCACACAATCACAATCACACAATCACAATCACACAATCACAATCACACAATCACAATCACACAATCACAATCACACAATCACAATCACACAATCACAATCACACAATCACAATCACACAATCACAATCACACAATCACAATCACACAATCACAATCACACAATCACAATCACACAATCACAATCACACAATCACAATCACACAATCACAATCACACAATCACACAATCACACAAGCACTCAATCACTCAATCACACAATCACACAATCACACAATCACACAATCACAGAATCACACAATCACACAATCACACAACCACACAACCACACAATCACACAAGCACACAATCACACAATCACACAATCACACAACCACACAACCACACAATCACACAAGCACACAATCACTCAATCATACAATCACACACTCACACAATCACACAGTCACAATCACACAATCACACAATCACACAATCACACAATCACACAATCACACAATCACACAATCACACAATCACACAATCACACAATCAGAATCACACAATCACAATCACACAATCACAATCACACAATCACAGTCACACAATCACAATCACACAATCACATCACACAATCACAATCACACAATCACAATCACACAATCACAATCACACAATCACAATCACACAATCACAATCACACAATCACAATCACACAATCACAATCACACAAACACACAATCACAATCACACAATCACAATCACACAATCACAATCACACAATCACACAAGCACACAATCACACAATCACACAATCACACCAGCACACAATCACTCAATCACACAATCACACAATCACACAATCACACAATCACACAATCACACAATCACACAAGCACACAATCACACAATCTCACAATTCCACAATCACACAATCACACAATCACACAATCACACAATCACACAATCACACAATCTCACAATTCCACAATTACACAATCACACAATCACACAATCACACAATCACACAATCACACAATCACACAATCACAATCGCACAATCAGAATTACACAATCACACAGTCACACAATCACACAATCACACAATCACACAATCACACAATCACACAACCACACAACCGCACAATCATACAAGCACACAATCACACAATCACACAATCACACAACCACACAACCACACAATCACACAAGCACACAATCACACAATCATACAATCACACACTCACAATCACACAGTCACAATCACACAATCACACAATCACACAATCACACAACCGCACAATCACACAATCACACAATCACACAATCACACAATCACACAATCACACAATCACAATCACACAATCACAATCACACAATCACACAATCACACAATCACACAATCACACAATCACACAATCACACAATCACACAACCACACAATCACACAATCACACAATCACACAATCACTCAATCACACACTCACACAATCACACAATCACAATCACACAATCACAATCACACAATCACAATCACACAATCACAATCACACAATCACAATCACACAATCACAATCACACAATCACAATCACACAATCACAATCACACAATCACAATCACACAATCACAATCACACAATCACAATCACACAATCACAATCACACAATCACAATCACACAATCACAATCACACAATCACAATCACACAATCACAATCACACAATCACAATCACACAATCACAATCACACAATCACAATCACACAATCACAATCACACAATCACAATCACACAATCACAATCACACAATCACAATCACACAATCACAATCACACAATCACAATCACACAATCACAATCACACAATCACAATCACACAATCACAATCACACAATCACAATCACACAATCACAATCACACAATCACAATCACACAATCACAATCACACAATCACAATCACACAATCACAATCACACAATCACAATCACACAATCACAATCACACAATCACAATCACACAATCACAATCACACAATCACAATCACACAATCACAATCACACAATCACAATCACACAATCACAATCACACAATCACAATCACACAATCACAATCACACAATCACACAATCACACAAGCACTCAATCACTCAATCACACAATCACACAATCACACAATCACACAATCACAGAATCACACAATCACACAATCACACAACCACACAACCACACAATCACACAAGCACACAATCACACAATCACACAATCACACAACCACACAACCACACAATCACACAAGCACACAATCACTCAATCATACAATCACACACTCACACAATCACACAGTCACAATCACACAATCACACAATCACACAATCACACAATCACACAATCACACAATCACACAATCACACAATCACACAATCACACAATCAGAATCACACAATCACAATCACACAATCACAATCACACAATCACAGTCACACAATCACAATCACACAATCACATCACACAATCACAATCACACAATCACAATCACACAATCACAATCACACAATCACAATCACACAATCACAATCACACAATCACAATCACACAATCACAATCACACAAACACACAATCACAATCACACAATCACAATCACACAATCACAATCACACAATCACACAAGCACACAATCACACAATCACACAATCACACCAGCACACAATCACTCAATCACACAATCACACAATCACACAATCACACAATCACACAATCACACAATCACACAAGCACACAATCACACAATCTCACAATTCCACAATCACACAATCACACAATCACACAATCACACAATCACACAATCACACAATCTCACAATTCCACAATTACACAATCACACAATCACACAATCACACAATCACACAATCACACAATCACACAATCACAATCGCACAATCAGAATTACACAATCACACAGTCACACAATCACACAATCACACAATCACACAATCACACAATCACACAACCACACAACCGCACAATCATACAAGCACACAATCACACAATCACACAATCACACAACCACACAACCACACAATCACACAAGCACACAATCACACAATCATACAATCACACACTCACAATCACACAGTCACAATCACACAATCACACAATCACACAATCACACAACCGCACAATCACACAATCACACAATCACACAATCACACAATCACACAATCACACAATCACAATCACACAATCACAATCACACAATCACACAATCACACAATCACACAATCACACAATCACACAATCACACAATCACACAACCACACAATCACACAATCACACAATCACACAATCACTCAATCACACACTCACACAATCACACAATCACAATCACACAATCACAATCACACAATCACAATCACACAATCACAATCACACAATCACAATCACACAATCACAATCACACAATCACAATCACACAATCACAATCACACAATCACAATCACACAATCACAATCACACAATCACAATCACACAATCACAATCACACAATCACAATCACACAATCACAATCACACAATCACAATCACACAATCACAATCACACAATCACAATCACACAATCACAATCACACAATCACAATCACACAATCACAATCACACAATCACAATCACACAATCACAATCACACAATCACAATCACACAATCACAATCACACAATCACAATCACACAATCACAATCACACAATCACAATCACACAATCACAATCACACAATCACAATCACACAATCACAATCACACAATCACAATCACACAATCACAATCACACAATCACAATCACACAATCACAATCACACAATCACAATCACACAATCACAATCACACAATCACAATCACACAATCACAATCACACAATCACAATCACACAATCACAATCACACAATCACAATCACACAATCACAATCACACAATCACAATCACACAATCACAATCACACAATCACAATCACACAATCACAATCACACAATCACAATCACACAATCACAATCACACAATCACAATCACACAATCACAATCACACAATCACAATCACACAATCACAATCACACAATCACAATCACACAATCACAATCACACAATCACAATCACACAATCACAATCACACAATCACAATCACACAATCACAATCACACAATCACAATCACACAATCACAATCACACAATCACAATCACACAATCACAATCACACAATCACAATCACACAATCACAATCACACAATCACAATCACACAATCACAATCACACAATCACAATCACACAATCACAATCACACAATCACAATGACACAATCACAATGACACAATCACAATCACACAATCACAATCACACAATCACAATCACACAATCACAATCACACAATCACAATCACACAATCACAATCACACAATCACAATCACACAATCACAATCACACAATCACAATCACACAATCACAATCACACAATCACAATCACACAATCACAATCACACAATCACAATCACACAATCACAATCACACAATCACAATCACACAATCACAATCACACAATCACAATCACACAATCACAATCACACAATCACAATCACACAATCACAATCACACAATCACAATCACACAATCACAATCACACAATCACACAATCACACAACCACTCAATCACACAATCACACAATCACACAATCACACAATCACACAATCACACAATCACACAATCACACAATCACACAATCACACAGTCACACAATCACACAATCGCAATCACGCAATCACACAATCACGATCACATAATCACGATCACACAATCACGATCACACAATCACGGTCACACAACCACACAATCACACAATCACACAATCACACTATCACACATTCACACAATCACACAATCACACAATCACACAATCACACAATCACACAATCACACAATCACACAATCACACAATCACACAATCACACAATCACACAATCACACAATCACACAATCACACAATCACACAACCACAAAATCACACAATCACACAATCACACAATCAGACAATCACGGTCACACAATCACACATTCACACAATCACACAATCACACAATCACTCAATCACACAATCACACAATCAGACAATCACACAATCACAATCACACAATCACAATCACACAATCACAATCACACGATCACACAATCACTCAATCACAAAATCACACAATAACACAATCACACAATCACACAATCACACAATCACACAATCACACACTCACACAATCACACAATTACACAATCACACAATCACGCAATCTTACTATCACACAATCACACAATCACACAATCACACAATCACAGAATCACACAATCACGCAATCACACAATCACCCAATCACACAATCACACAATCACACAATCACACAATCACACAACCACACAACCACACAATCACACAAGCACACAATCACTCAATCACACAATCACACACTCACACAATCACACAGTCACAATCACACAATCACACAATTACACAATCACACAATCACACAATCACACAACCACACAATCACACAATCACACAATCACACAATCACACAATCACACAATCACACAATCACACAATCACACAATCACACAATCACACAATCACACAATCACCTAATCACACAATCACACAATCTCACAACCACACAATCACACAAGCACAGAATCACTCAATCACACAATCACACAATCACACACTCACACAATCACACAATCACACAATCACACAATCACACAGTCACACAATCACACAATCACACAATCACACACTCACACAATCACACAATCACACAATCACACAATCGCAAAATCACACAATCACACAATCACACGATCAAACGATCACACGATCACACAATCACACGATCACGCAATCACACATTCACACAATCACACAATCACACAATCACACAATCACTCAATCACACAATCACACAATCACACAATCACACAATCACACAATCACACAATCACACAATCACACAATCACACAATCATCAATCACACAATCACGGTCACACAATCACACATTCACACAATCACACAATCACACAATCACACAATCACACAATCACAATCACGCAATCACACAATCACGATCACACAATCACGTTTACACAATCACGATCACACAATCACGGTCACACAATCGCGGTCACACAACCACACAATCACACAATCACACAATCACACGATCACACAATCACACAACCACTCAATCACACAATCACACAATCACACAATCACACAATCACACAATCACACAAACACACAATCACACAATCACACAATCACACAATCACACAATCACACAATCACACAATCACACAATCACACAGTCACACAATCACACAATCGCAATCACGCAATCACACAATCACGATCACACAAACACGATCACACAATCACGATCACACAATCACGGTCACACAACCACACAATCACACAATCACCTAATCACACAATCACACAATCTCACAACCACACAATCACACAATCACACAATCACTCAATCACACAATCACACAATCACACAATCACACAATCACACAATCACACAATCACACAATCACACAATCACACAATCACAATCATACAATCACACAAGCACACAATCACACAATCTCACAATTACACAATCACACAATCACACAATCGCACAATCACAATTACACAATCCCACAATCACACAATCACACAATCACACAATCACACAATCACACAACCACAGAACCACTCAATCACTCAATCACACAATCACACACTCACACAATCACACAGTCACAATCACACAATCACACAATCCCACAATCACACAATCACACAATCACACAATCACACAATCACACAATCACACAATCACACAATCACACAATCACACAATCACACAATCACACAATCACACAATCACACAATCACAAAATCACACAATCACACAATCACACAATCACACAATCAAACAATCACAATCGCACAGTCACAATTACACAATCACACAATCACACAATCACACAATCACACAATCACACAATCACACCATCACACAATCACACAATCACACAATCACACAATCACACAATCACACAATCACACAATCACACAATCACACAATCACACAATCACACAATCACACAATCACACAATCACACAATCACCTAATCACACAATCACACAACCACATAATCACACAAGCACACAATCACTCAATCACACAATCACACCCTCACACAATAACACAATCACACAATCACACAATCACAAAATCACACAATCACACAATCACACGATCACACGATCACACGATCACACAGTCACACGATCACGCAATCACGCAATCACACATTCACACAATCACACAATCACACCATCACAAAATCACACAATCACACAATCACACAATCACACAATCACACAATCACGCAATCACAATCACGCAATCGCAATCACGCAATCACAATCACGCAATCACACATTCACGGTCACACTGACACGATCACACAATCACGATCACACAATCACGGTCACACAATCACGGTCACACAACCACACAATCACACAATCACACAATCACACAATCACACAATCACACAATCACACAATCACACAATCACAATCACACAATCACACAAGCACGGAATCACACAACCTCACAATCACACAATCACACAATCACACAATCACACAATCACAATCGCACAATCACACAATCTCACAACCACACAATCACACAAGCACACAATCACTCAATTACACAATCACACACTCACACAACCACACAGTCACAATCACACAATCACAATCACACAATCACAATCACACAATCAGAATCACACAATCACAATCACACAATCACAATCACACAATCACAATCACACAATCACAATCACACAATCACAATCACACAATCACAATCACACAATCACAATCACACAATCACAATCACACAATCACAATCACACAATCACAATCACACAATCACAATCACACAATCACAATCACACAATCACAATCACACAAACACAATCACACAATCACAATCACACAAGCACAATCACACAATCACAATCACACAATCACAATCACACAATCACAATCACAGAATCACAATCACACAATCACAATCACACAATCACACAATCACACAATCACACAATCACACAATCACACAATCACACGATCACACAATCACACAATCACACAATCACACAATCACACAATCACACAATCACACAATCACACAATCACACAATCACACAATCACACAATCACAATCGCACAATCACAATTACACAATCACACAATCACACAATCACACAATCACACAGTCACACAATCACACAATCACACAATCCCACAATCACACAATCACACAATCACACAATCACACAATCACACAACCACACAATCACACAATCACACAATCACACAATCACAATCGCACAATCACAATTACACAATCAGACAATCACACAATCACACAATCACACAATCACACAATCACACAATCACACAATCACACAACCACACAATCACCTAATCACACAATCACACAGTCACGCAATCACACAATCACGCAATCACACAATCACACAATCACACAATCACCTAATCACACAATCACACAATCTCACAACCACACAATCACACAATCACACAATCACTCAATCACACAATCACACAATCACACAATCACACAATCACACAATCACACAATCACACAATCACACAATCACACAATCACACAATCACACAATCACACAATCACGCAATCACACAATCACACAATCACGCAATCACGCAACCACACAATCACACAATCACACAATCACACAATCACACAATCACACAATCACACAATCACACAATCACACAATCACACAATCACACAATCACACAATCACACAATCACACAATCACACAATCACACAATCACGCAATCACGCAACCACACAATCACACAATCACACAATCACACAATCACACAATCACACAATCACACAATCTCTCCATCACACAATCACACAATCACACAATCACACAATCACGCAATCACAATCACGCAATCAGAATCACGCAGTCACACATTCACGGCCACACTATCACGGTCACACAATCACGGTCACACAAACACGGTCACACAATCACGGTCACACAATCACGGTCACACAACCACACAATCACACAATCACACAATCACACGATCACACAATCACACAATCACACAATCACACAATCACACAATCACCTAATCACACAATCACACATGCACACAATCACTCAATTACACAATCACACATTCACACAATCACACAATCACACAATCACACAATCACACAAGCACACAATCACACAATCACACAATCACACAATCACACAATCACACAATCATACAATCACACAATCACACAATCATACAATCACACAATCACACAATCACACAATCGCACAATCACACCATCACCCAATCACACAATCACACAATCACACAATCACACAATCACAATCACACAATCACAATCACACAATCACAATCACACAATCACAATCACACAACCACAATCACACAATCACAATCACACACTCACAATCACATAATCACAATCACACAATCACAATCACACAATCACAATCACACAATCACAATCACACAATCACAATCACACAATCACACAATCACAATCACACAATCACAATCACACAATCACAATCACACAATCACAATCACACAATCACAATCACACAATCACAATCACACACGCACACAATCACTCAATTACACTATCATACACTCACACAATCACACAGTCACAATCACACAATCACAATCACACAATCACAATCACACAATCACAATCACACAATCACAATCACACAATCACAATCACACAATCACAATCACACAATCACAATCACACAATCACAATCACACAATCACAATCACACAATCACAATCACACAATCTCAATCACACAATCACACAATCACACAATCACAATCGCACAATCACAATTACACAATCACACAATCACACAATCACACAATCACACAGTCACACAATCACACAATCACACAATCACACAATCACACAATCACACAATCACACAATCACACAATCACGCAATCACAATCACGCAATCAGAATCACGCAGTCACACATTCACGGTCACACTATCACGGTCACACAATCACGGTCACACAAACACGGTCACACAATCACGGTCACACAATCACGGTCACACAACCACACAATCGCACAATCACACAATCACACGATCGCACAATCACACAATCACACAATCACACAATCACCTAATCACACAATCACACATGCACACAATCACTCAATTACACAATCACACACTCACACAATCACACAATCACACAATCACACAATCACACAAGCACACAATCACACAATCACACAATCACACAATCACACAATCACACAATCATACAATCACACAATCACACAATCATACAATCACACAATCACACAATCACACAATCGCACAATCACACCATCACCCAATCACACAATCACACAATCACACAATCACACAATCACAATCACACAATCACAATCACACAATCACAATCACACAATCACAATCACACAACCACAATCACACAATCACAATCACACACTCACAATCACATAATCACAATCACACAATCACAATCACACAATCACAATCACACAATCACAATCACACAATCACAATCACACAATCACACAAGCACACAATCACACAATCTCACAATTACACAATCACACAATCACACAATCACACAATCACACAATCACAATCGCACAATCACAATTACACAATCACACAATCACACAGTCACACAATCACACAATCACACAATCACACAATCAGACAATCACACAACCACACAACCACACAACCATACAAGCACACAATCACTCAATCACACAATCACACACTCACACAATCACTCAGTCACAATCACACAATCACACAATCCCACAATCACACAATCACACAATCACACAATCACACAATCACACAATCACACAATCACACAATCACACAATCACACAACCACACAACCACACAATCACACAAGCACACAATCACTCAATCACACAATCACACACTCACACAATCACACAGTCACAATCACACAATCACACAATTACACAATCACACAATCACACAATCACACAACCACACAATCACACAATCACACAATCACACAAGCACACAATCACACAATCACACAATCACACAATCACACAATCACACAATCACCTAATCACACAATCACACAATCTCACAACCACACAATCACACAAGCACAGAATCACTCAATCACACAATCACACAATCACACAATCACACACTCACACAATCACACAATCACACAATCACACAATCACACAATCACACAATCACACACTCACACAATCACACAATCACACAATCACACAATCGCAAAATCACACAATCACACAATCACACGATCACACAATCACACAATCACACAATCACACAATCACACGATCACACAATCACACAATCACACAATCACACAATCACACAATCACACAATCACACATTCACACAATCACACAATCACACAATCACACAATCACACAATCACACAATCACACAATCACAATCACGCAATCACACAATCACGATCACACAATCACGATCACACAATCACGTTCACACAATCACACAATCACACAATCACACAATCACACAATCACAATCACGCAATCACACAATCACGATCACACAATCACGATCACACAATCACGTTCACACAATCACGATCACACAATCACGGTCACACAATCGCAGTCACACAACCACAAAATCACACAATCACACAATCACGGTCACACAATCACACATTCACGCAATCACACAATCACACAATCACTCAATCACACAATCACACAATCACACAATCACACAATCACACAATCACACAATCACACAATCACACAATCACACAATCACACAATCACACAATCACACAATCACACAATCACACAATCACACAATCACACAATCACACAATCACAGAATCACACAATCACAGAATCACACAATCACACAATCACACAACCACACAACCACACAATCACACAAGCACACAATCACACAATCACACAATCACACAACCACACAACCACACAATCACACAAGCACACAATCACTCAATCATACAATCACACACTCACACAATCACACAGTCACAATCACACAATCACACAATCACACAATCACACAATCACACAATCACACAATCACACAATCACACAATCACACAATCACACAATCACACAATCAGAATCACACAATCACAATCACACAATCACAATCACACAATCACAGTCACGCAATCACAATCACACAATCACATCACACAATCACAATCACACAATCACAATCACACAATCACAATCACACAATCACAATCACACAATCACAATCACACAATCACAATCACACAAACACACAATCACAATCACACAATCACAATCACACAATCACAATCACACAATCACACAAGCACACAATCACACAATCACACAATCACACCAGCACACAATCACTCAATCACACAATCACACAATCACACAATCACACAATCACACAATCACACAATCACACAAGCACACAATCACACAATCTCACAATTCCACAATCACACAATCACACAATCACACAATCACACAATCACACAATCACACAATCTCACAATTCCACAATTACACAATCACACAATCACACAATCACACAATCACACAATCACACAATCACACAATCACAATCGCACAATCAGAATTACACAATCACACAGTCACACAATCACACAATCACACAATCACACAATCACACAATCACACAATCACACAACCACACAACCGCACAATCATACAAGCACACAATCACACAATCACACAATCACACAACCACACAACCACACAATCACACAAGCACACAATCACACAATCATACAATCACACACTCACAATCACACAGTCACAATCACACAATCACACAATCACACAATCACACAATCGCACAATCACACAATCACACAATCACACAATCACACAATCACACAATCACACAATCACAATCACACAATCACAATCACACAATCACACAATCACACAATCACACAATCACACAATCACACAATCACACAATCACACAATCACACAACCACACAATCACACAATCACACAATCACACAATCACTCAATCACACACTCACACACTCACACAATCACACAATCACAATCACACAATCACAATCACACAATCACAATCACACAATCACAATCACACAATCACAATCACACAATCACAATCACACAATCACAATCACACAATCACAATCACACAATCACAATCACACAATCACAATCACACAATCACAATCACACAATCACAATCACACAATCACAATCACACAATCACAATCACACAATCACAATCACACAATCACAATCACACAATCACAATCACACAATCACAATCACACAATCACAATCACACAATCACAATCACACAATCACAATCACACAATCACAATCACACAATCACAATCACACAATCACAATCACACAATCACAATCACACAATCACAATCACACAATCACAATCACACAATCACAATCACACAATCACAATCACACAATCACAATCACACAATCACAATCACACAATCACAATCACACAATCACAATCACACAATCACAATCACACAATCACAATCACACAATCACAATCACACAATCACAATCACACAATCACAATCACACAATCACAATCACACAATCACAATCACACAATCACAATCACACAATCACAATCACACAATCACAATCACACAATCACAATCACACAATCACAATCACACAATCACAATCACACAATCACAATCACACAATCACAATCACACAATCACAATCACACAATCACAATCACACAATCACAATCACACAATCACAATCACACAATCACAATCACACAATCACAATCACACAATCACAATCACACAATCACAATGACACAATCACAATGACACAATCACAATCACACAATCACAATCACACAATCACAATCACACAATCACAATCACACAATCACAATCACACAATCACAATCACACAATCACAATCACACAATCACAATCACACAATCACAATCACACAATCACAATCACACAATCACAATCACACAATCACAATCACACAATCACAATCACACAATCACAATCACACAATCACAATCACACAATCACAATCACACAATCACAATCACACAATCACAATCACACAATCACAATCACACAATCACAATCACACAATCACAATCACACAATCACAATCACACAATCACAATCACACAATCACAATCACACAATCACAATCACACAATCACAATCACACAATCACAATCACACAATCACAATCACACAATCACAATCACACAATCACAATCACACAATCACAATCACACAATCACAATCACACAATCACAATCACACAATCACACAATCACACAATCACCTAATCACACAATCACACAATCTCACAACCACACAATCACACAAGCACAGAATCACTCAATCACACAATCACACAATCACACACTCACACAATCACACAATCACACAATCACACAATCACACAGTCACACAATCACACAATCACACAATCACACACTCACACAATCACACAATCACACAATCACACAATCGCAAAATCACACAATCACACAATCACACGATCAAACGATCACACGATCACACAATCACACGATCACGCAATCACACATTCACACAATCACACAATCACACAATCACACAATCACTCAATCACACAATCACACAATCACACAATCACACAATCACACAATCACACAATCACACAATCACACAATCATCAATCACACAATCACGGTCACACAATCACACATTCACACAATCACACAATCACACAATCACACAATCACACAATCACAATCACGCAATCACACAATCACGATCACACAATCACGATCACACAATCACGTTTACACAATCACGATCACACAATCACGGTCACACAATCGCGGTCACACAACCACACAATCACACAATCACACAATCACACGATCACACAATCACACAACCACTCAATCACACAATCACACAATCACACAATCACACAATCACACAATCACACAAACACACAATCACACAATCACACAATCACACAATCACACAATCACACAATCACACAATCACACAATCACACAGTCACACAATCACACAATCGCAATCACGCAATCACACAATCACGATCACACAAACACGATCACACAATCACGATCACACAATCACGGTCACACAACCACACAATCACACAATCACCTAATCACACAATCACACAATCTCACAACCACACAATCACACAATCACACAATCACTCAATCACACAATCACACAATCACACAATCACACAATCACACAATCACACAATCACACAATCACACAATCACACAATCACACAATCACAATCATACAATCACACAAGCACACAATCACACAATCTCACAATTACACAATCACACAATCACAATCGCACAATCACAATTACACAATCCCACAATCACACAATCACACAATCACACAATCACACAACCACAGAACCACTCAATCACTCAATCACACAATCACACACTCACACAATCACACAGTCACAATCACACAATCACACAATCCCACAATCACACAATCACACAATCACACAATCACACAATCACACAATCACACAATCACACAATCACACAATCACACAATCACACAATCACACAATCACACAATCACACAATCACACAATCACACAATCACACAATCACAAAATCACACAATCACACAATCACACAATCACACAATCAAACAATCACAATCGCACAATCACAATTACACAATCACACAATCACACAATCACACAATCACACAATCACACAATCACACCATCACACAATCACACAATCACACAATCACACAATCACACAATCACACAATCACACAATCACACAATCACACAATCACACAATCACACAATCACACAATCACCTAATCACACAATCACACAACCACATAATCACACAAGCACACAATCACTCAATCACACAATCACACCCTCACACAATAACACAATCACACAATCACACAATCACAAAATCACACAATCACACAATCACACGATCACACGATCACACGATCACACAATCACACGATCACGCAATCACGCAATCACACATTCACACAATCACACAATCACACCATCACACAATCACACAATCACACAATCACACAATCACACAATCACACAATCACGCAATCACAATCACGCAATCGCAATCACGCAATCACAATCACGCAATCACACATTCACGGTCACACTGACACGATCACACAATCACGATCACACAATCACGGTCACACAATCACGGTCACACAACCACACAATCACACAATCACACAATCACACAATCACACAATCACACAATCACACAATCACAATCACACAATCACACAAGCACGGAATCACACAACCTCACAATCACACAATCACACAATCACACAATCACACAATCACAATCGCACAATCACACAATCTCACAACCACACAATCACACAAGCACACAATCACTCAATTACACAATCACACACTCACACAACCACACAGTCACAATCACACAATCACAATCACACAATCACAATCACACAATCAGAATCACACAATCACAATCACACAATCACAATCACACAATCACAATCACACAATCACAATCACACAATCACAATCACACAATCACAATCACACAATCACAATCACACAATCACAATCACACAATCACAATCACACAATCACAATCACACAATCACAATCACACAATCACAATCACACAAACACAATCACACAATCACAATCACACAAGCACAATCACACAATCACAATCACACAATCACAATCACACAATCACAATCACAGAATCACAATCACACAATCACAATCACACAATCACACAATCACACAATCACACAATCACACAATCACACAATCACACGATCACACAATCACACAATCACACAATCACACAATCACACAATCACACAATCACACAATCACACAATCACACAATCACACAATCACACAATCACAATCGCACAATCACAATTACACAATCACACAATCACACAATCACACAATCACACAGTCACACAATCACACAATCACACAATCCCACAATCACACAATCACACAATCACACAATCACACAATCACACAACCACACAATCACACAATCACACAATCACACAATCACAATCGCACAATCACAATTACACAATCAGACAATCACACAATCACACAATCACACAATCACACAATCACACAATCACACAATCACACAATCACACAACCACACAATCACACAATCACACAATCACACAGTCACGCAATCACACAATCACGCAATCACACAATCACACAATCACACAATCACCTAATCACACAATCACACAATCTCACAACCACACAATCACACAATCACACAATCACTCAATCACACAATCACACAATCACACAATCACACAATCACACAATCACACAATCACACAATCACACAATCACACGATCACACAATCACACAATCACACAATCACACAATCACCTAATCACACAATCACACATGCACACAATCACTCAATTACACAATCACACATTCACACAATCACACAATCACACAATCACACAATCACACAAGCACACAATCACACAATCACACAATCACACAATCACACAATCACACAATCATACAATCACACAATCACACAATCATACAATCACACAATCACACAATCACACAATCGCACAATCACACCATCACCCAATCACACAATCACACAATCACACAATCACACAATCACAATCACACAATCACAATCACACAATCACAATCACACAATCACAATCACACAACCACAATCACACAATCACAATCACACACTCACAATCACATAATCACAATCACACAATCACAATCACACAATCACAATCACACAATCACAATCACACAATCACACAATCACAATCACACAATCACAATCACACAATCACAATCACACAATCACAATAACACAATCACAATCACACAATCACAATCACACACGCACACAATCACTCAATTACACTATCATACACTCACACAATCACACAGTCACAATCACACAATCACAATCACACAATCACAATCACACAATCACAATCACACAATCACAATCACACAATCACAATCACACAATCACAATCACACAATCACAATCACACAATCACAATCACACAATCACAATCACACAATCACAATCACACAATCACAATCACACAATCTCAATCACACAATCACACAATCACACAATCACAATCGCACAATCACAATTACACAATCACACAATCACACAATCACACAATCACACAGTCACACAATCACACAATCACACAATCACACAATCACACAATCACACAATCACACAATCACACAATCACGCAATCACAATCACGCAATCAGAATCACGCAGTCACACATTCACGGTCACACTATCACGGTCACACAATCACGGTCACACAAACACGGTCACACAATCACGGTCACACAATCACGGTCACACAACCACACAATCACACAATCACACAATCACACGATCGCACAATCACACAATCACACAATCACACAATCACCTAATCACACAATCACACATGCACACAATCACTCAATTACACAATCACACACTCACACAATCACACAATCACACAATCACACAATCACACAAGCACACAATCACACAATCACACAATCACACAATCACACAATCACACAATCATACAATCACACAATCACACAATCATACAATCACACAATCACACAATCACACAATCGCACAATCACACCATCACCCAATCACACAATCACACAATCACACAATCACACAATCACAATCACACAATCACAATCACACAATCACAATCACACAATCACAATCACACAACCACAATCACACAATCACAATCACACACTCACAATCACATAATCACAATCACACAATCACAATCACACAATCACAATCACACAATCACAATCACACAATCACACAATCACAATCACACAATCACAATCACACAATCACAATCACACCATCACAATCACACAATCACAATCACACAATCACAATCACACAATCACAATCACACAATCACAATCACACACGCACACAATCACTCAATTACACTATCATACACTCACACAATCACACAGTCACAATCACACAATCACAATCACACAATCACAATCACACAATCACAATCACACAATCACAATCACACAATCACAATCACACAATCACAATCACACAATCACAATCACACAATCACAATCACACAATCTCAATCACACAATCACAATCACACAATCACAATCACACAATCACACAATCACACAATCACACAATCACACAATCACACAATTACAATCGCACAATCACAATTACACAATCACACAATCACACAATCACACAATCACACAGTCACACAATCACACAATCACACAATCACACAATCACACAATCACACAATCACACAATCACACAATCACACAATCACACAACCACACAATCACACAATCACACAATCACACAATCACAATCACACAATCACAATCACACAATCTCAATCACACAATCACAATCACACAATCACAATCACACAATCACACAATCACACAATCACACAATCACACAATCACACAATTACAATCGCACAATCACAATTACACAATCACACAATCACACAATCACACAATCACACAGTCACACAATCACACAATCACACAATCACACAATCACACAATCACACAATCACACAATCACACAATCACACAATCACACAACCACACAATCACACAATCACACAATCACACAATCACAATCGCACAATCACAATTACACAATCAGACAATCACACAATCACACAATCACGCAATCACACAATCACGCAATCACACAATCACACAATCACGCAATCACGCAACCACACAATCACACAATCACACAATCACACAATCACACAATCACACAATCACACAATCACACAATCACACAATCACACAATCACACAATCACACAATCACACAATCACACAATCACACAATCACGCAATCACACAATCACACAATCACACAATCACACAATCACACAATCACACAATCACACAATCACACAATCACACAATCACACGATCACACAATCACACGATCACACGATCACACGATCACACAATCACACAATCACACAATCACACAATCACACAATCACACAATCACACAATCACACAATCACACAATCACACAATCACAATCGCACAATCACAATTACACAATCACACAATCACACAATCACACAATCACACAGTCACACAATCACACAATCACACAATCCCACAATCACACAATCACACAATCACACAATCACACAATCACACAACCACACAATCACACAATCACACAATCACACAATCACAATCGCACAATCACAATTACACAATCAGACAATCACACAATCACACAATCACACAATCACACAATCACACAATCACACAATCACACAATCACACAACCACACAATCACACAATCACACAATCACACAGTCACGCAATCACACAATCACGCAATCACACAATCACACAATCACACAATCACCTAATCACACAATCACACAATCTCACAACCACACAATCACACAATCACACAATCACTCAATCACACAATCACACAATCACACAATCACACAATCACACAATCACACAATCACACAATCACACAATCACACGATCACACAATCACACAATCACACAATCACACAATCACCTAATCACACAATCACACATGCACACAATCACTCAATTACACAATCACACATTCACACAATCACACAATCACACAATCACACAATCACACAAGCACACAATCACACAATCACACAATCACACAATCACACAATCACACAATCATACAATCACACAATCACACAATCATACAATCACACAATCACACAATCACACAATCGCACAATCACACCATCACCCAATCACACAATCACACAATCACACAATCACACAATCACAATCACACAATCACAATCACACAATCACAATCACACAATCACAATCACACAACCACAATCACACAATCACAATCACACACTCACAATCACATAATCACAATCACACAATCACAATCACACAATCACAATCACACAATCACAATCACACAATCACACAATCACAATCACACAATCACAATCACACAATCACAATCACACAATCACAATAACACAATCACAATCACACAATCACAATCACACACGCACACAATCACTCAATTACACTATCATACACTCACACAATCACACAGTCACAATCACACAATCACAATCACACAATCACAATCACACAATCACAATCACACAATCACAATCACACAATCACAATCACACAATCACAATCACACAATCACAATCACACAATCACAATCACACAATCACAATCACACAATCACAATCACACAATCACAATCACACAATCACAATCACACAATCTCAATCACACAATCACACAATCACACAATCACAATCGCACAATCACAATTACACAATCACACAATCACACAATCACACAATCACACAGTCACACAATCACACAATCACACAATCACACAATCACACAATCACACAATCACACAATCACACAATCACGCAATCACAATCACGCAATCAGAATCACGCAGTCACACATTCACGGTCACACTATCACGGTCACACAATCACGGTCACACAAACACGGTCACACAATCACGGTCACACAATCACGGTCACACAACCACACAATCACACAATCACACAATCACACGATCGCACAATCACACAATCACACAATCACACAATCACCTAATCACACAATCACACATGCACACAATCACTCAATTACACAATCACACACTCACACAATCACACAATCACACAATCACACAATCACACAAGCACACAATCACACAATCACACAATCACACAATCACACAATCACACAATCATACAATCACACAATCACACAATCATACAATCACACAATCACACAATCACACAATCGCACAATCACACCATCACCCAATCACACAATCACACAATCACACAATCACACAATCACAATCACACAATCACAATCACACAATCACAATCACACAATCACAATCACACAACCACAATCACACAATCACAATCACACACTCACAATCACATAATCACAATCACACAATCACAATCACACAATCACAATCACACAATCACAATCACACAATCACACAATCACAATCACACAATCACAATCACACAATCACAATCACACCATCACAATCACACAATCACAATCACACAATCACAATCACACAATCACAATCACACAATCACAATCACACACGCACACAATCACTCAATTACACTATCATACACTCACACAATCACACAGTCACAATCACACAATCACAATCACACAATCACAATCACACAATCACAATCACACAATCACAATCACACAATCACAATCACACAATCACAATCACACAATCACAATCACACAATCACAATCACACAATCTCAATCACACAATCACAATCACACAATCACAATCACACAATCACACAATCACACAATCACACAATCACACAATCACACAATTACAATCGCACAATCACAATTACACAATCACACAATCACACAATCACACAATCACACAGTCACACAATCACACAATCACACAATCACACAATCACACAATCACACAATCACACAATCACACAATCACACAATCACACAACCACACAATCACACAATCACACAATCACACAATCACAATCACACAATCACAATCACACAATCTCAATCACACAATCACAATCACACAATCACAATCACACAATCACACAATCACACAATCACACAATCACACAATCACACAATTACAATCGCACAATCACAATTACACAATCACACAATCACACAATCACACAATCACACAGTCACACAATCACACAATCACACAATCACACAATCACACAATCACACAATCACACAATCACACAATCACACAATCACACAACCACACAATCACACAATCACACAATCACACAATCACAATCGCACAATCACAATTACACAATCAGACAATCACACAATCACACAATCACGCAATCACACAATCACGCAATCACACAATCACACAATCACGCAATCACGCAACCACACAATCACACAATCACACAATCACACAATCACACAATCACACAATCACACAATCACACAATCACACAATCACACAATCACACAATCACACAATCACACAATCACACAATCACACAATCACGCAATCACACAATCACACAATCACACAATCACACAATCACACAATCACACAATCACACAATCACACAATCACACAATCACACGATCACACAATCACACGATCACACGATCACACGATCACACAATCACACGATCACACAATCACACATTCACACAATCACAATCACACAATCACAATCACACAATCACAATCACACAATCACAATCACACAATCACAATCACACAATCACAATCACACAATCACAATCACACAATCACAATCACACAATCACAATCACACAATCACAATCGCACAATCACAATCGCACAATCACAATCACACAATCACAATCACACAATCACAATCACACAATCACAATCACACAATCACAATCACACAATCACAATCACACAATCACAATCACACAATCACAATCACACAATCACAATCACACAATCACAATCACACAATCACAATCACACAATCACAATCACACAATCACAATCACACAATCACAATCACACAATCACAATCACACAATCACAATCACACAATCACAATCACACAATCACAATCACACAATCACAATCACACAATCACAATCACACAATCACAATCACACAATCACAATCACACAATCACAATCACACAATCACAATCACACAATCACAATCACACAATCACAATCACACAATCACAATCACACAATCACAATCACACAATCACAATCACACAATCACAATCACACAATCACAATCACACAATCACAATCACACAATCACAATCACACAATCACAATCACACAATCACAATCACACAATCACAATCACACAATCACAATCACACAATCACAATCACACAATCACAATCACACAATCACAATCACACAATCACAATCACACAATCACAATCACACAATCACAATCACACAATCACAATCACACAATCACAATCACACAATCACAATCACACAATCACAATCACACAATCACAATCACACAATCACAATCACACAATCACAATCACACAATCACAATCACACAATCACAATCACACAATCACAATCACACAATCACAATCACACAATCACAATCACACAATCACAATCACACAATCACAATCACACAATCACAATCACACAATCACAATCACACAATCACAATCACACAATCACAATCACACAATCACAATCACACAATCACAATCACACAATCACAATCACACAATCACAATCACACAATCACAATCACACAATCACAATCACACAATCACAATCACACAATCACAATCACACAATCACAATCACACAATCACAATCACACAATCACAATCACACAATCACAATCACACAATCACAATCACACAATCACAATCACACAATCACAATCACACAATCACAATCACACAATCACAATCACACAATCACAATCACACAATCACAATCACACAATCACAATCACACAATCACAATCACACAATCACAATCACACAATCACAATCACACAATCACAATCACACAATCACAATCACACAATCACAATCACACAATCACAATCACACAATCACAATCACACAATCACAATCACACAATCACAATCACACAATCACAATCACACAATCACAATCACACAATCACAATCACACAATCACAATCACACAATCACAATCACACAATCACAATCACACAATCACAATCACACAATCACAATCACACAATCACAATCACACAATCACAATCACACAATCACAATCACACAATCACAATCACACAATCACAATCACACAATCACAATCACACAATCACAATCACACAATCACAATCACACAATCACAATCACACAATCACAATCACACAATCACAATCACACAATCACAATCACACAATCACAATCACACAATCACAATCACAATCACACAATCACAATCACACAATCACAATCACACAATCACAATCACACAATCACAATCACACAATCACAATCACACAATCACAATCACACAATCACAATCACACAATCACAATCACACAATCACAATCACACAATCACAATCACACAATCACAATCACACAATCACAATCACACAATCACAATCACACAATCACAATCACACAATCACAATCACACAATCACAATCACACAATCACAATCACACAATCACAATCACACAATCACAATCACACAATCACAATCACACAATCACAATCACACAATCACAATCACACAATCACAATCGCACAATCACAATCACACAATCACAATCACACAATCACAATCACACAATCACAATCACACAATCACAATCACACAATCACAATCACACAATCACAATCACACAATCACAATCACACAATCACACAATCACAATCACACAATCACAATCACACAATCACAATCACACAATCACAATCACACCATCACAATCACACAATCACAATCACACAATCACAATCACACAATCACAATCACACAATCACATTCACACAATCACAATCACACACGCACACAATCACTCAATTACACAATCATACACTCACACAATCACACAGTCACAATCACACAATCACAATCACACAATCACAATCACACAATCACAATCACACAATCACAATCACACAATCACAATCACACAATCACAATCACACAATCACAATCACACAATCACAATCACACAATCACAATCACACAATCACAATCACACAATCACAATCACACAATCACAATCACACAATCACAATCACACAATCACAATCACACAATCACAATCACACAATCACAATCACACAATCACAATCACACAATCACAATCACACAATCACAATCACACAATCACAATCACACAATCACAATCACACAATCACAATCACACAATCACAATCACACAATCACAATCACACAATCACAATCACACAATCACAATCACACAATCACAATCACACAATCACAATCACACAATCACAATCACACAATCACAATCACACAATCACAATCACACAATCACAATCACACAATCACAATCACACAATCACAATCACACAATCACAATCACACAATCACAATCACACAATCACAATCACACAATCACAATCACACAATCACAATCACACAATCACAATCACACAATCACAATCACACAATCACAATCACACAATCACAATCACACAATCACAATCACACAATCACAATCACACAATCACAATCACACAATCACACAATCACAATCACACAATCACAATCACACAATCACAATCACACAATCACAATCACACAATCACAATCACACAATCACAATCACACAATCACAATCACACAATCACAATCACACAATCACAATCACACAATCACAATCACACAATCACAATCACACAATCACAATCACACAATCACAATCACACAATCACAATCACACAATCACAATCACACAATCACAATCACACAATCACAATCACACAATCACAATCACACAATCACAATCACACAATCACAATCACACAATCACAATCACACAATCACAATCACACAATCACAATCACACAATCACAATCACACAATCACAATCACACACTCACAATCACACAGTCACAATCACACAGTCACAATCACACAGTCACAATCACACAGTCACAACCACACAGTCACAATCACACAGTCACAATCACACAGTCACAATCACACAATCACAATCACACAATCACAATCACACAATCACAATCACACAATCACAATCACACAATCACAATCACACAATCACAATCACACAATCACAATCACACAATCACAATCACACAATCACAATCACACAATCACAATCACACAATCACAATCACACAATCACAATCACACAATCACAATCACACAATCACACAATCACAATCACACAATCACACAATCACACAATCACAATCACACAATCACAATCACACAATCACACAATCACAATCACACAATCACAATCACACAATCACAATCACACAATCACAATCACACAATCACAATCACACAATCACAATCACACAATCACAATCACACAATCACAATCACACAATCACAATCACACAATCACAATCACACAATCACAATCACACAATCACAATCACACAATCACAATCACACAATCACAATCACACAATCACAATCACACAATCACAATCACACAATCACAATCACACAATCACAATCACACAATCACAATCACACAATCACAATCACACAATCACAATCACACAATCACAATCACACAATCACAATCACACAATCACAATCACACAATCACAATCACACAATCACAATCACACAATCACAATCACACAATCACAATCACACAATCACACAATCACAATCACACAATCACACAATCACAATCACACAATCACAATCACACAATCACAATCACACAATCACAATCACACAATCACAATCACACAATCACAATCACACAATCACAATCACACAATCACAATCACACAATCACAATCACACAATCACAATCACACAATCACAATCACACAATCACAATCACACAATCACAATCACACAATCACAATCACACAATCACAATCACACAATCACAATCACACAATCACAATCACACAATCACAATCACACAATCACAATCACACAATCACAATCACACAATCACAATCACACAATCACAATCACACAATCACAATCACACAATCACAATCACACAATCACAATCACACAATCACAATCACACAATCACAATCACACAATCACAATCACACAATCACAATCACACAATCACAATCACACAATCACAATCACACAATCACAATCACACAATCACAATCACACAATCACAATCACACAATCACAATCACACAATCACAATCACACAATCACAATCACACAATCACAATCACACAATCACAATCACACAATCACAATCACACAATCACAATCACACAATCACAATCACACAATCACAATCACACAATCACAATCACACAATCACAATCACACAATCACAATCACACAATCACAATCACACAATCACAATCACACAATCACAATCACACAATCACAATCACACAATCACAATCACACAATCACAATCACACAATCACAATCACACAATCACAATCACACAATCACAATCACACAATCACAATCACACAATCACAATCACACAATCACAATCACACAATCACAATCACACAATCACAATCACACAATCACAATCACACAATCACAATCACACAATCACAATCACACAATCACAATCACACAATCACAATCACACAATCACAATCACACAATCACAATCACACAATCACAATCACACAATCACAATCACACAATCACAATCACACAATCACAATCACACAATCACAATCACACAATCACAATCACACAATCACAATCACACAATCACAATCACACAATCACAATCACACAATCACAATCACACAATCACAATCACACAATCACAATCACACAATCACAATCACACAATCACAATCACACAATCACAATCACACAATCACAATCACACAATCACAATCACACAATCACAATCACACAATCACAATCACACAATCACAATCACACAATCACAATCACACAGTCACAATCACACAGTCACAATCACACAATCACAATCACACAGTCACAATCACACAGTCACAATCACACAGTCACAATCACACAGTCACAATCACACAGTCACAATCACACAGTCACAATCACACAGTCACAATCACACAGTCACAATCACACAGTCACAATCACACAGTCACAATCACACAGTCACAATCACACAGTCACAATCACACACTCACAATCACACACTCACAATCACACAATCACAATCACACAATCACAATCACACAATCACAATCACACAATCACAATCACACAATCACAATCACACAATCACAATCACACAATCACAATCACACAATCACAATCACACAATCACAATCACACAATCACAATCACACAATCACAATCACACAATCACAATCACACAATCACAATCACACAATCACAATCACACAATCACAATCACACAATCACAATCACACAATCACAATCACACAATCACAATCACACAATCACAATCACACAGTCACAATCACACAGTCACAATCACACAGTCACAATCACACAGTCACAATCACACAGTCACAATCACACAGTCACAATCACACAGTCACAATCACACAGTCACAATCACACAGTCACAATCACACAGTCACAATCACACACTCACAATCACACACTCACAATCACACACTCACAATCACACAATCACAATCACACAATCACAATCACACAATCACAATCACACAATCACAATCACACAATCACAATCACACAATCACAATCACACAATCACAATCACACAATCACAATCACACAATCACAATCACACAATCTCAATCACACAATCACAATCACACAATCACAATCACACAATCACAATCACACAATCACAATCACACAATCACAATCACACAATCACAATCACACAATCACAATCACACAATCACAATCACACAATCACAATCACACAATCACAATAACACAATCACAATCACACAATCACAATCACACAATCACAATCACACAATCACAATCACACAATCACAATCACACAATCACAATCACACAATCACAATCACACAATCACAATCACACAATCACAATCACACAATCACAATCACACAATCACAATCACACAATCACAATCACACAATCACAATCACACAATCACAATCACACAATCACAATCACACAATCACAATCACACAATCACAATCACACAATCACAATCACACAATCACAATCACACAATCACACAATCACAATCACACAATCACAATCACACAATCACAATCACACAATCACAATCACACAGTCACAATCACACAATCACAATCACACAATCACAATCACACAATCACAATCACACAATCACAATCACACAATCACAATCACACAATCACAATCACACAATCACAATCACACAATCACAATCACACAATCACACAATCACACAATCACACAATCACACAATCACACAATCACACAATCACACAATCACACAATCACACAATCACACAATCACACAATCACACAATCACACAATCGCACAATCACACAATCGCACAATCACACAATCGCACAATCACACAATCGCACAATCACACAATCGCACAATCACACAATCGCACAATCACACAATCACACAATCACAATTACACAATCACACAATCACACAATCACACAATCGCGCAATCACACAATCACACAATCACACAATCACACAATCACACAATCACACAATCACCTAATCACACAATCACACAATCTCACAACCACACAATCACACAAGCACACAATCACTCAATCACACAATCACACACTCACACAATCACACAGTCACAATCACACAATCACAACCACACAATCACAATCACACATTCACAATCACACAATCACAATCACACAATCACACAAGCACACAATCACACAATCTCACAATTACACAATCACACAATCACACAATCACACAATCACACAATCACACAATCACACAATCACACCGTCACACAATCACACAATCGCAATCACGCAATCACACAATCACGATCACACAATCACGATCACACAATCACGATCACACAATCACGGTCACACAACCACACAATCACACAATCACACAATCACACTATCACACATTCACACAATCACACAATCACACAATCACACAATCACACAATCACACAATCACACAATCACACAATCACACAATCACACAATCACACAATCACGCAATCACACAATCACACAATCACACAACCACAAAATCACACAATCACACAATCACACAATCAGACAATCACGGTCACACAATCACACATTCACACAATCACACAATCACATAATCACTCAATCACACAATCACACAATCAGACAATCACACAATCACAATCACACAATCACAATCACACAATCACAATCACACAATCACAATCACACGATCACACAATCACTCAATCACAAAATCACACAATAACACAATCACACAATCACACAATCACACAATCACACAATCACACACTCACACAATCACACAATTACACAATCACACAATCACGCAATCTTACTATCACACAATCACACAATCACACAATCACACAATCACAGAATCACACAATCACGCAATCACACAATCACACAATCACACAATCACAATCACACAATCACAATCACACAATCACAATCACACAATCACAATCACACAATCACAATCACACACTCACAATCACATAATCACAATCACACAATCACAATCACACAATCACAATCACACAATCACAATCACACAATCACAATCACACAATCACAATCACACAATCACACAATCACAATCACACAATCACAATCACACAATCACAATCACACCATCACAATCACACAATCACAATCACACAATCACAATCACACAATCACATTCACACAATCACAATCACACAATCACATTCACACAATCACAATCACACACGCACACAATCATACGCTCACACAATCACACAGTCACAATCACACAATCACAATCACACAATCACAATCACACAATCACAATCACACAATCACAATCACACAATCACAATCACACAATCACAATCACACAATCACAATCACACAATCACAATCACACAATCACAATCACACAATCACAACCACACAATCACAATCGCACAATCACAATCGCACAATCACAATCGCACAATCACAATCGCACAATCACAATGGCACAATCACAATCGCACAATCACAATCGCACAATCACAATCGCACAATCACAATCGCACAATCACAATCGCACAATCACAATCGCACAATCACAATCGCACAATCACAATCACACAATCACAATCACACAATCACAATCACACAATCACAATCACACAATCACAATCACACAATCACAATCACACAATCACAATCACACAATCACAATCACACAATCACAATCACACAATCACAATCACACAATCACAATCACACAATCACAATCACACAATCACAATCACACAATCACAATCACACAATCACAATCACACAATCACAATCACACAATCACAATCACACAATCACAATCACACAATCACAATCACACAATCACAATCACACAATCACAATCACACAATCACAATCACACAATCACAATCACACAATCACAATCACACAATCACAATCACACAATCACAATCACACAATCACAATCACACAATCACAATCACACAATCACAATCACACAATCACAATCACACAATCACAATCACACAATCACAATCACACAATCACAATCACACAATCACAATCACACAATCACAATCACACAATCACAATCACACAATCACAATCACACAATCACAATCACACAATCACAATCACACAATCACAATCACACAATCACAATCACACAATCACAATCACACAATCACAATCACACAATCACAATCACACAATCACAATCACACAATCACAATCACACAATCACACAATCACACAAGCACTCAATCACTCAATCACACAATCACACAATCACACAATCACACAATCACACAATCACACAATCACACAATCACACAATCACACAATCACACAATCACACAATCACACAATCACACAATCGCACAATCACACAATCACACAATCACAATTACACAATCACACAATCACACAATCACACAATCGCACAATCACACAATCACACAATCACACAATCACACAATCACACAATCACACAATCACACAATCACACAATCACACAATCACACAATCACAATCGCACAATCACAATTACACAATCACACAATCACACAGTCACACAATCACACAATCACACAATCACACAATCAGACAATCACACAACCACACAACCACACAACCATACAAGCACACAATCACTCAATCACACAATCACACACTCACACAATCACACAGTCACAATCACACAATCACACAATCTCACAATCACACAATCACACAATCACACAATCACACAATCACACAATCACACAATCACACAACCACACAACCACACAATCACACAAGCACACAATCACTCAATCACACAATCACACACTCACACAATCACACAGTCACAATCACACAATCACACAATTACACAATCACACAATCACACAATCACACAACCACACAATCACACAATCACACAATCACACAAGCACACAATCACACAATCACACAATCACACAATCACACAATCACACAATCACCTAATCACACAATCACACAATCTCACAACCACACAATCACACAAGCACAGAATCACTCAATCACACAATCACACAATCACACAATCACACAATCACACAATCACACAATCACACAATCACACAATCACACAATCACACAATCACACAATCACACAATCACACAATCACACAATCACACAATCACACAATCACACAATCACACAATCACACAATCACAAAATCACACAATCACACAATCACACAATCACACAAGTATACAATCACACAAGCACACAATCACACAAGCACACAATCACACAAGCACACAATCACACAAGCACACAATTACACAATCACACAATCACACAATCACACAATCACACAATCACACAATCACGCAATCACACAATCACGCAATCACACAATCACGCAATCACACAATCACACAATCACAAAATCACACAATCACACAATCACAGAATCACACAATCACAATCACACAATCACACAATCACACAATCACACAATCACACAACTACACAATCACACAATCACACAACCACACAATCACACAATCACTCAATCACACAATCACACACTCACACAATCACACAATCACAATCACACAATCACAATCACACAATCACAATCACACAATCACAATCACACAATCACAATCACACAATCACACAATCACAATCACACAATCACAATCACAATCACAATCACAATCACACAATCACAATCACACAATCACAATCACACAATCACAATCACACAATCACAATCACACAATCACAATCACACAATCGCAATCACACTATCACAATCACACAATCACAATCACACAATCACAATCACACAATCACAATCACACAATCACAATCACACAATCACAATCACACAATCACAATCACACAATCACAATCACACAATCACAATCACACAATCACAATCACACAATCACAATCACACAATCACAATCACACAATCACAATCACACAATCACAATCACACAATCACAATCACACAATCACAATCACACAATCACAATCACACAATCACAATCACACAATCACAATCACACAATCACAATCACACAATCACAATCACACAATCACAATCACACAATCACAATCACACAATCACAATCACACAATCACAATCACACAATCACAATCACACAATCACAATCACACAATCACACAATCACACAATCACACAATCACACAATCACACAATCACACAATCACACAATCACACAATCGCACAATCACACAATCACACAATCACAATTACACAATCACACAATCACACAATCACACAATCGCACAATCACACAATCACACAATCACACAATCACACAATCACACAATCACACAATCACACAATCACACAATCACCTAATCACACAATCACACAATCTCACAACCACACAATCACACAAGCACACAATCACTCAATCACACAATCACACACTCACACAATCACACAGTCACAATCACACAATCACAACCACACAATCACAATCACACAATCACAATCACACAATCACAATCACACAATCACACAAGCACACAATCACACAATCTCACAATTACACAATCACACAATCACACAATCACACAATCACACAATCACACAATCACAATCGCACAATCACAATTACACAATCACACAATCACACAGTCACACAATCACACAATCACACAATCACACAATCAGACAATCACACAACCACACAACCACACAACCATACAAGCACACAATCACTCAATCACACAATCACACACTCACACAATCACACAGTCACAATCACACAATCACACAATCCCACAATCACACAATCACACAATCACACAATCACACAATCACACAATCACACAATCACACAACCACACAACCACACAATCACACAAGCACACAATCACTCAATCACACAATCACACACTCACACAATCACACAGTCACAATCACACAATCACACAATTACACAATCACACAATCACACAATCACACAACCACACAATCACACAATCACACAATCACACAAGCACACAATCACACAATCACACAATCACACAATCACACAATCACACAATCACCTAATCACACAATCACACAATCTCACAACCACACAATCACACAAGCACAGAATCACTCAATCACACAATCACACAATCACACAATCACACAATCACACAATCACACAATCACACAATCACACAATCACACAATCACACAATCACACAATCACACAATCACACAATCACACAATCACACAATCACACAATCACACAATCACACAATCACACAATCACACAATCACACAATCACACAATCACACAATCACACAATCACACAATCACAATCACACAATCACACAATCACACAATCACACAATCACACAACTACACAATCACACAATCACACAACCACACAATCACACAATCACTCAATCACACAATCACACACTCACACAATCACACAATCACAATCACACAATCACAATCACACAATCACAATCACACAATCACGCAATCACACAATCACACAATCACAAAATCACACAATCACACAATCACAGAATCACACAATCACAATCACACAATCACACAATCACACAATCACACAATCACACAACTACACAATCACACAATCACACAACCACACAATCACACAATCACTCAATCACACAATCACACACTCACACAATCACACAATCACAATCACACAATCACAATCACACAATCACAATCACACAATCACAATCACACAATCACAATCACAATCACACAATCACAATCACACAATCACAATCACACAATCACAATCACACAATCACAATCACACAATCACAATCACACAATCACAATCACACAATCACAATCACACAATCACAATCACACAATCACAATCACACAATCACAATCACACAATCACAATCACACAATCACAATCACACAATCACAATCACACAATCACAATCACACAATCACAATCACACAATCACAATCACACAATCACAATCACACAATCACAATCACACAATCACAATCACACAATCACAATCACACAATCACAATCACACAATCACAATCACACAATCACAATCACACAATCACAATCACACAATCACAATCACACAATCACAATCACACAATCACAATCACACAATCACGATCACACAATCACAATCACACAATCACAATCACACAATCACAATCACACAATCACAATCACACAATCACAATCACACAATCACAATCACACAATCACAATCACACAATCACAATCACACAATCACAATCACACAATCACAATCACACAATCACAATCACACAATCACAATCACACAATCACAATCACACAATCACAATCACACAATCACAATCACACAATCACAATCACACAATCACAATCACACAATCACAATCACACAATCACAATCACACAATCACAATCACACAATCACAATCACACAATCACAATCACACAATCACAATCACACAATCACAATCACACAATCACAATCACACAATCACAATCACACAATCACAATCACACAATCACAATCACACAATCACAATCACACAATCACAATCACACAATCACAATCACACAATCACACAATCACACAATCACACAATCACACAATCACACAATCACACAATCACACAATCACACAATCGCACAATCACACAATCACACAATCACAATTACACAATCACACAATCACACAATCACACAATCGCACAATCACACAATCACACAATCACACAATCACACAATCACACAATCACACAATCACACAATCACACAATCACCTAATCACACAATCACACAATCTCACAACCACACAATCACACAAGCACACAATCACTCAATCACACAATCACACACTCACACAATCACACAGTCACAATCACACAATCACAACCACACAATCACAATCACACAATCACAATCACACAATCACAATCACACAATCACACAAGCACACAATCACACAATCTCACAATTACACAATCACACAATCACACAATCACACAATCACACAATCACACAATCACAATCGCACAATCACAATTACACAATCACACAATCACACAGTCACACAATCACACAATCACACAATCACACAATCAGACAATCACACAACCACACAACCACACAACCATACAAGCACACAATCACTCAATCACACAATCACACACTCACACAATCACACAGTCACAATCACACAATCACACAATCCCACAATCACACAATCACACAATCACACAATCACACAATCACACAATCACACAATCACACAACCACACAACCACACAATCACACAAGCACACAATCACTCAATCACACAATCACACACTCACACAATCACACAGTCACAATCACACAATCACACAATTACACAATCACACAATCACACAATCACACAACCACACAATCACACAATCACACAATCACACAAGCACACAATCACACAATCACACAATCACACAATCACACAATCACACAATCACCTAATCACACAATCACACAATCTCACAACCATACAATCACACAAGCACAGAATCACTCAATCACACAATCACACAATCACACAATCACACAATCACACAATCACACAATCACACAATCACACAATCACACAATCACACAATCACACAATCACACAATCACACAATCACACAATCACACAATCACACAATCACACAATCACACAATCACACAATCACACAATCACACAATCACACAATCACACAATCACACAATCACACAATCACAATCACACAATCACACAATCACACAATCACACAATCACACAACTACACAATCACACAATCACACAACCACACAATCACACAATCACTCAATCACACAATCACACACTCACACAATCACACAATCACAATCACACAATCACAATCACACAATCACAATCACACAATCACGCAATCACACAATCACACAATCACAAAATCACACAATCACACAATCACAGAATCACACAATCACAATCACACAATCACACAATCACACAATCACACAATCACACAACTACACAATCACACAATCACACAACCACACAATCACACAATCACTCAATCACACAATCACACACTCACACAATCACACAATCACAATCACACAATCACAATCACACAATCACAATCACACAATCACAATCACACAATCACAATCACAATCACACAATCACAATCACACAATCACAATCACACAATCACAATCACACAATCACAATCACACAATCACAATCACACAATCACAATCACACAATCACAATCACACAATCACAATCACACAATCACAATCACACAATCACAATCACACAATCACAATCACACAATCACAATCACACAATCACAATCACACAATCACAATCACACAATCACAATCACACAATCACAATCACACAATCACAATCACACAATCACAATCACACAATCACAATCACACAATCACAATCACACAATCACAATCACACAATCACAATCACACAATCACAATCACACAATCACAATCACACAATCACAATCACACAATCACAATCACACAATCACAATCACACAATCACGATCACACAATCACAATCACACAATCACAATCACACAATCACGATAACACAATCACAATCACACAATCACAATCACACAATCACAATCACACAATCACAATCACACAATCACAATCACACAATCACAATCACACAATCACAATCACACAATCACAATCACACAATCACAATCACACAATCACAATCACACAATCACAATCACACAATCACAATCACACAATCACAATCACACAATCACAATCACACAATCACGATAACACAATCACAATCACACAATCACAATCACACAATCACAATCACACAATCACAATCACACAATCACAATCACACAATCACAATCACACAATCACAATCACACAATCACAATCACACAATCACAATCACACAATCACAATCACACAATCACAATCACACAATCACAATCACACAATCACAATCACACAATCACAATCACACAATCACAATCACACAATCACAATCACACAATCACAATCACACAATCACAATCACACAATCACAATCACACAATCACAATCACACAATCACAATCACACAATCACAATCACACAATCACAATCACACAATCACAATCACACAATCACAATCACACAATCACGATAACACAATCACGATAACACAATCACAATCACACAATCACAATCACACAATCACAATCACACAATCCCAATCACACAATCACAATCACACAATCACAATCACACAATCACAATCACACAATCACAATCACACAATCACAATCACACAATCACAATCACACAATCACAATCACACAATCACAATCACACAATCACAATCACACAATCACAATCACACAATCACAATCACACAATCACAATCACACAATCACAATCACACAATCACAATCACACAATCACAATCACACAATCACAATCACACAATCACAATCACACAATCACAATCACACAATCACAATCACACAATCACAATCACACAATCACAATCACACAATCACAATCACACAATCACAATCACACAATCACAATCACACAATCACAATCACACAATCACAATCACACAATCACAATCACACAATCACAATCACACAATCACAATCACACAATCACAATCACACAATCACAATCACACAATCACAATCACACAATCACAATCACACAATCACAATCACACAATCACAATCACACAATCACAATCACACAATCACAATCACACAATCACAATCACACAATCACAATCACACAATCACAATCACACAATCACAATCACACAATCACAATCACACAATCACAATCACACAATCACAATCACACAATCACAATCACACAATCACAATCACACAATCACAATCACACAATCACAATCACACAATCACAATCACACAATCACAATCACACAATCACAATCACACAATCACAATCACACAGTCACAATCACACAGTCACAATCACACAGTCACAATCACACAGTCACAATCACACAGTCACAATCACACAGTCACAATCACACAGTCACAATCACACAGTCACAATCACACAATCACAATCACACAATCACAGTCACACAATCACAGTCACACAATCACAATCACACAATCACAATCACACAATCACAATCACACAATCACAATCACACAATCACAATCACACAATCACAATCACACAATCACAATCACACAATCACAATCACACAATCACAATCACACAATCACAATCACACAATCACAATCACACAATCACAATCACACAATCACAATCACACAATCACAATCACACAATCACAATCACACAATCACAATCACACAATCACAATCACACAATCACAATCACACAATCACAATCACACAATCACAATCACACAATCACAATCACACAATCACAATCACACAATCACAATCACACAATCACAATCACACAATCACAATCACACAATCACAATCACACAATCACAATCACACAATCACAATCACACAATCACAATCACACAATCACAATCACACAATCACAATCACACTATCACAATCACACTATCACAATCACACAATCACAATCACACAATCACAATCACACAATCACAATCACACAATCACAATCACACAATCACAATCACACAATCACAATCACACAATCACAATCACACAATCACAATCACACAATCACAATCACACAATCACAATCACACAATCACAATCACACAATCACAATCACACAATCACAATCACACAATCACAATCACACAATCACAATCACACAATCACAATCACACAATCACAATCACACAATCACAATCACACAATCACAATCACACAATCACAATCACACAATCACACAATCACACAAGCACTCAATCACTCAATCACACAATCACACAATCACACAATCACACAATCACACAATCACACAACCACACAATCACATAATCACACAATCACACAAGCACACAATCACACAATCTCACAATTACACAATCACACAATCACACAATCACACAATCACACAATCACACAATCACAATCGCACAATCACAATTACACAATCACACAATCACACAGTCACACAATCACACAATCACACAATCACACAATCAGACAATCACACAACCACACAACCACACAACCATACAAGCACACAATCACTCAATCACACAATCACACACTCACACAATCACACAGTCACAATCACACAATCACACAATCCCACAATCACACAATCACACAATCACACAATCACACAATCACACAATCACACAATCACACAATCACACAATCACACAATCACACAACCACACAACCACACAATCACACAAGCACACAATCACTCAATCACACAATCACACACTCACACAATCACACAGTCACAATCACACAATCACACAATTACACAATCACACAATCACACAATCACACAATTACACAATCACACAATCACACAATCACACAACCACACAATCACACAAGCACAGAATCACTCAATCACACAATCACACAATCACACACTCACACAATCACACAATCACACAATCACACAATCACACAATCACACAATCACACAATCACACACTCACACAATCACACAATCACACAATCACACAATCGCAAAATCACACAATCACACAATCACACGATCAAACGATCACACAATCACACGATCACGCAATCACACATTCACACAATCACACAATCACACAATCACTCAATCACACAATCACACAATCACACAATCACACAATCACACAATCACACAATCACACAATCACACAATCATCAATCACACAATCACACATTCACACAATCACACAATCACACAATCACACAATCACAATCACGCAATCACACAATCACGATCACACAATCACGATCACACAATCACGTTCACACAATCACGATCACACAATCACGGTCACACAATCGCGGTCACACAACCACACAATCACACAATCACTCAATCACACAATCACACACTCACACAATCACACAGTCACAATCACAACCACACAATCACAATCACACAATCACAATCACACAATCACAATCACACAATCACACAAGCACACAATCACACAATCTCACAATTACACAATCACACAATCACACAATCACACAATCACACAATCACACAATCACAATCGCACAATCACAATTACACAATCACACAATCACACAGTCACACAATCACACAATCACACAATCACACAATCAGACAATCACACAACCACACAACCACACAACCATACAAGCACACAATCACTCAATCACACAATCACACACTCACACAATCACACAGTCACAATCACACAATCACACAATCCCACAATCACACAATCACACAATCACACAATCACACAATCACACAATCACACAACCACACAACCACACAATCACACAAGCACACAATCACTCAATCACACAATCACACACTCACACAATCACACAGTCACAATCACACGATCACACAATTACACAATCACACAATCACACAATCACACAACCACACAATCACACAATCACACAATCACACAAGCACACAATCACACAATCACACAATCACACAATCACACAATCACACAATCACACAATCACACAATCACACAGTCACACAATCACACAATCGCAATCACGCAATCACACAATCACGATCACACAATCACGATCACACAATCACGATCACACAATCACGGTCACACAACCACACAATCACACAATCACACAATCACACTATCACACATTCACACAATCACACAATCACACAATCACACAATCACACAATCACACAATCACACAATCACACAATCACACAATCACACAATCACACAATCACACAATCACGCAATCACACAATCACACAATCACACAACCACAAAATCACACAATCACACAATCACACAATCAGACAATCACGGTCACACAATCACACATTCACACAATCACACAATCACACAATCACTCAATCACACAATCACACAATCAGACAATCACACAATCACAATCACACAATCACAATCACACAATCACAATCACACAATCACAATCACACAATCACAATCACACAATCACAATCACACGATCACACAATCACTCAATCACAAAATCACACAATAACACAATCACACAATCACACAATCACACAATCACACAATCACACACTCACACAATCACACAATTACACAATCACACAATCACACAATCACACAAGCACACAATCACACAATCACACAATCACACAATCACACAATCACACAATCACACAGTCACACAATCACACAATCGCAATCACACGATCACACAATCACTCAATCACAAAATCACACAATAACACAATCACACAATCACACAATCACACAATCACATAATCACACACTCACACAATCACACAATTACACAATCACACAATCACGCAATCTTACTATCACACAATCACACAATCACACAATCACACAATCACAGAATCACACAATCACGCAATCACACAATCACACAATCACACAATCACAATCACACAATCACACAATCACAATCACACAATCACAATCACACAATCACACAATCACACAATCACACAATCACACAATCACACAAGTATACAATCACACAAGCACACAATCACACAAGCACACAATCACACAAGTATACAATCACACAAGCACACAATCACACAAGCACACAATCACACAAGCACACAATCACACAAGCACACAATTACACAATCACACAATCACACAATCACACAATCACACAATCACACAATCACGCAATCACACAATCACGCAATCACACAATCACGCAATCACACAATCACACAATCACAAAATCACACAATCACACAATCACAGAATCACACAATCACAATCACACAATCACACAATCACACAATCACACAATCACACAACTACACAATCACACAATCACACAACCACACAATCACACAATCACTCAATCACACAATCACACACTCACACAATCACACAATCACAATCACACAATCACAATCACACAATCACAATCACACAATCACAATCACACAATCACAATCACACAATCACAATCACACAATCACAATCACACAATCACAATCACACAATCACAATCACACAATCACAATCACACAATCACAATCACACAATCACAATCACACAATCACAATCACACAATCACAATCACACAATCACAATCACACAATCACAATCACACAATCACAATCACACAATCACAATCACACAATCACAATCACACAATCACAATCACACAATCACAATCACACAATCACAATCACACAATCACAATCACACAATCACAATCACACAATCACAATCACACAATCACAATCACACAATCACAATCACACAATCACAATCACACAATCACAATCACACAATCACACAAGCACACAATCACACAATCTCACAATTACACAATCACACAATCACACAATCACACAATCACACAATCACACAATCACACAATCACACAATCACACAATCACACAATCATCAATCACACAATCACATAATCACACAATCACACAATCACACAATCACACAATCACACAATCGCACAATCACACAATCACACAATCACAATTACACAATCACACAATCACACAATCACACAATCGCACAATCACACAATCACACAATCACACAATCACACAATCACACAATCACACAATCACACAATCACACAATCACCTAATCACACAATCACACAATCTCACAACCACACAATCACACAAGCACACAATCACACAATCACACAATCACACAATCACAAAATCACACAATCACACAATCACACAATCACACAAGTATACAATCACACAAGCACACAATCACACAAGCACACAATCACACAAGCACACAATCACACAAGCACACAATTACACAATCACACAATCACACAATCACACAATCACACAATCACACAATCACGCAATCACACAATCACGCAATCACACAATCACGCAATCACACAATCACACAATCACAAAATCACACAATCACACAATCACAGAATCACACAATCACAATCACACAATCACACAATCACACAATCACACAATCACACAACTACACAATCACACAATCACACAACCACACAATCACACAATCACTCAATCACACAATCACACACTCACACAATCACACAATCACAATCACACAATCACAATCACACAATCACACAATCACAATCACACAATCACAATCACACAATCACAATCACACAATCACAATCACACAATCACAATCACACAATCACAATCACACAATCACAATCACACAATCACAATCACACAATCACAATCACACAATCACAATCACACAATCACAATCACACAATCACAATCACACAATCACAATCACACAATCACAATCACACAATCACAATCACACAATCACAATCACACAATCAAAATCACACAATCACAATCACACAATCAAAATCACACAATCACAATCACACAATCACAATCACACAATCACAATCACACAATCACAATCACACAATCACAATCACACAATCACAATCACACAATCACAATCACACAATCACAATCACACAATCACAATCACACAATCACAATCACACAATCACAATCACACAATCACAATCACACAATCACAATCACACAATCACAATCACACAATCACAATCACACAATCACAATCACACAATCACAATCACACAATCACAATCACACAATCACAATCACACAATCACAATCACACAATCACAATCACACAATCACAATCACACAATCACAATCACACAATCACAATCACACAATCACAATCACACAATCACAATCACACAATCACAATCACACAATCACAATCACACAATCACAATCACACAATCACAATCACACAATCACAATCACACAATCACAATCACACAATCACAATCACACAATCACAATCACACAATCACAATCACACAATCACAATCACACAATCACAATCACACAATCACAATCACACAATCACAATCACACAATCACAATCACACAATCACAATCACACAATCACAATCACACAATCACAATCACACAATCACAATCACACAATCACAATCACACAATCACAATCACACAATCACAATCACACAATCACAATCACACAATCACAATCACACAATCACAATCACACAATCACAATCACACAATCACAATCACACAATCACAATCACACAATCACAATCACACAATCACAATCACACAGTCACAATCACACAGTCACAATCACACAGTCACAATCACACAGTCACAATCACACAGTCACAATCACACAGTCACAATCACACAGTCACAATCACACAGTCACAATCACACAGTCACAATCACACAGTCACAATCACACAGTCACAATCACACAGTCACAATCACACAGTCACAATCACACAGTCACAATCACACAGTCACAATCACACAGTCACAATCACACAGTCACAATCACACAGTCACAATCACACAGTCACAATCACACAATCACAATCACACAATCACAATCACACAATCACAATCACACAATCACAATCACACAATCACAATCACACAATCACAATCACACAATCACAATCACACAATCACAATCACACAATCACAATCACACAATCACAATCACACAATCACAATCACACAATCACAATCACACAATCACAATCACACAATCACAATCACACAATCACAATCACACAATCACAATCACACAATCACAATCACACAATCACAATCACACAATCACAATCACACAATCACAATCACACAATCACAATCACACAATCACAATCACACAATCACAATCACACAATCACAATCACACAATCACAATCACACAATCACAATCACACAATCACAATCACACAATCACAATCACACAATCACAATCACACAATCACAATCACACAATCACAATCACACAATCACAATCACACAATCACAATCACACAATCACAATCACACAATCACAATCACACAATCACAATCACACAATCACAATCACACAATCACAATCACACAATCACAATCACACAATCACAATCACACAATCACAATCACACAATCACAATCACACAATCACAATCACACAATCACAATCACACAATCACAATCACACAATCACAATCACACAATCACAATCACACAATCACAATCACACAATCACAATCACACAATCACAATCACACAATCACAATCACACAATCACAATCACACAATCACAATCACACAATCACAATCACACAATCACAATCACACAATCACAATCACACAATCACAATCACACAATCACAATCACACAATCACAATCACACAATCACAATCACACAATCACAATCACACAATCACAATCACACAATCACAATCACACAATCACAATCACACAATCACAATCACACAATCACAATCACACAATCACAATCACACAATCACAATCACACAATCACAATCACACAATCACAATCACACAATCACAATCACACAATCACAATCACACAATCACAATCACACAATCACAATCACACAATCACAATCACACAATCACAATCACACAATCACAATCACACAATCACAATCACACAATCACAATCACACAATCACAATCACACAATCACAATCACACAATCACAATCACACAATCACAATCACACAATCACAATCACACAATCACAATCACACAATCACAATCACACAATCACAATCACACAATCACAATCACACAATCACAATCACACAATCACAATCACACAATCACAATCACACAATCACAATCACACAATCACAATCACACAATCACAATCACACAATCACAATCACACAATCACAATCACACAATCACAATCACACAATCACAATCACACAATCACAATCACACAATCACAATCACACAATCACAATCACACAATCACAATCACACAATCACAATCACACAATCACAATCACACAATCACAATCACACAATCACAATCACACAATCACAATCACACAATCACAATCACACAATCACAATCACACAATCACAATCACACAATCACAATCACACAATCACAATCACACATCACAATCACACAATCACAATCACACAATCACAATCACACAATCACAATCACACAATCACAATCACACAATCACAATCACACAATCACAATCACACAATCACAATCACACAATCACAATCACACAATCACAATCACACAATCACAATCACACAATCACAATCACACAATCACAATCACACAATCACAATCACACAATCACAATCACACAATCACAATCACACAATCACAATCACAAATCACAATCACAATCACACAATCACAATCACACAATCACAATCACACAATCACAATCACACAATCACAATCACACAATCACAATCACACAATCACAATCACACAATCACAATCACACAATCACAATCACACAATCACAATCACACAATCACAATCACACAATCACAATCACACAATCACAATCACACAATCACAATCACACAATCACAATCACACAATCACAATCACACAATCACAATCACACAATCACAATCACACAATCACAATCACACAATCACAATCACACAATCACAATCACACAATCACAATCACACAATCACAATCACACAATCACAATCACACAATCACAATCACACAATCACAATCACACAATCACAATCACACAATCACAATCACACAATCACAATCACACAATCACAATCACACAATCACAATCACACAATCACAATCACACAATCACAATCACACAATCACAATCACACAATCACAATCACACAATCACAATCACACAATCACAATCACACAATCACAATCACACAATCACAATCACACAATCACAATCACACAATCACAATCACACAATCACAATCACACAATCACAATCACACAATCACAATCACACAATCACAATCACACAATCACAATCACACAATCACAATCACACAATCACAATCACACAATCACAATCACACAATCACAATCACACAATCACAATCACACAATCACAATCACACAATCACAATCACACAATCACAATCACACAATCACAATCACACAATCACAATCACACAATCACACAATCACACAAGCACTCAATCACTCAATCACACAATCACACAATCACACAATCACACAATCACACAATCACACAATCACACAATCACACAATCACACAATCACACAATCACACAATCACACAATCGCACAATCACACAATCACACAATCACACAATCGCACAATCACACAATCACACAATCACAATTACACAATCACACAATCACACAATCACACAATCGCGCAATCACACAATCACACAATCACACAATCACACAATCACCTAATCACACAATCACACAATATCACAACCACACAATCACACAAGCACACAATCACTCAATCACACAATCACACACTCACACAATCACACAGTCACAATCACACAATCACAACCACACAATCACAATCACACATTCACAATCACACAATCACAATCACACAATCACACAAGCACACAATCACACAATTACACAATCACACAATCACACAGTCACACAATCACACAATCACACAATCACACAATCAGACAATCACACAACCACACAACCACACAACCATACAAGCACACAATCACTCAATCACACAATCACACACTCACACAATCACTCAGTCACAATCACACAATCACACAATCCCACAATCACACAATCACACAATCACACAATCACACAATCACACAATCACACAATCACACAATCACACAATCACACAACCACACAACCACACAATCACACAAGCACACAATCACTCAATCACACAATCACACACTCACACAATCACACAGTCACAATCACACAATCACACAATTACACAATCACACAATCACACAATCACACAACCACACAATCACACAATCACACAATCACACAAGCACACAATCACACAATCACACAATCACACAATCACACAATCACCTAATCACACAATCACACAATCTCACAACCACACAATCACACAAGCACAGAATCACTCAATCACACAATCACACAATCACACACTCACACAATCACACAATCACACAATCACACAATCACACAATCACACAATCACACACTCACACAATCACACAATCACACAATCACACAATCGCAAAATCACACAATCACACAATCACACGATCACACAATCACACAATCACACAATCACACAATCACACAATCACACAATCACACAATCACACAATCACACAATCACACAGTCACACAATCACACAATCGCAATCACGCAATCACACAATCACGATCACACAATCACGATCACACAATCACGATCACACAATCACGGTCACACAACCACACAATCACACAATCACACAATCACACTATCACACATTCACACAATCACACAATCACACAATCACACAATCACACAATCACACAATCACACAATCACACAATCACACAATCACACAATCACACAATCACACAATCACGCAATCACACAATCACACAATCACACAACCACAAAATCACACAATCACACAATCACACAATCAGACAATCACGGTCACACAATCACACATTCACACAATCACACAATCACACAATCACTCAATCACACAATCACACAATCAGACAATCACACAATCACAATCACACAATCACAATCACACAATCACAATCACACAATCACAATCACACGATCACACAATCACTCAATCACAAAATCACAAAATCACACAATAACACAATCACACAATCACACAATCACACACTCACACAATCACACAATTACACAATCACACAATCACGCAATCTTACTATCACACAATCACACAATCACACAATCACACAATCACAGAATCACACAATCACGCAATCACACAATCACACAATCACACAATCACAATCACACAATCACAATCACACAATCACAATCACACAATCACAATCACACAATCACAATCACACAATCACAATCACACAATCACAATCACACAATCACAATCACACACTCACAATCACATAATCACAATCACACAATCACAATCACACAATCACAATCACACAATCACAATCACACAATCACAATCACACAATCACACAATCACAATCACACAATCACAATCACACAATCACAATCACACCATCACAATCACACAATCACAATCACACAATCACAATCACACAATCACATCCACACAATCACAATCACACACGCACACAATCACTCAATTACACAATCATACGCTCACACAATCACACAGTCACAATCACACAATCACAATCACACAATCACAATCACACAATCACAATCACACAATCACAATCACACAATCACAATCACACAATCACAATCACACAATCACAATCACACAATCACAATCACACAATCACAATCACACAATCACAATCACACAATCACAATCACACAATCACAATCACACAATCACAATCGCACAATCACAATCGCACAATCACAATCGCACAATCACAATCGCACAATCACAATCGCACAATCACAATCGCACAATCACAATCGCACAATCACAATCCCACAATCACAATCACACAATCACAATCACACAATCACAATCACACAATCACAATCACACAATCACAATCACACAATCACAATCACACAATCACAATCACACAATCACAATCACACAATCACAATCACACAATCACAATCACACAATCACAATCACACAATCGCAATCACACAATCACAATCACACAATCACAATCACACAATCACAATCACACAATCACAATCACACAATCACAATCACACAATCACAATCACACAATCACAATCACACAATCACAATCACACAATCACACAATCACACAAGCACTCAATCACTCAATCACACAATCACACAATCACACAATCACACAATCACACAATCACACAATCACACAATCACACAATCACACAATCACACAATCACACAATCACACAATCACACAATCACACAATCACACAATCACACAATCACCTAATCACACAATCACACAATCTCACAACCACACAATCACACAAGCACACAATCACTCAATCACACAATCACACACTCACACAATCACACAGTCACAATCACACAATCACAACCACACAATCACAATCACACAATCACAATCACACAATCACAATCACACAATCACACAAGCACACAATCACACAATCTCACAATTACACAATCACACAATCACACAATCACACAATCACACAATCACACAATCACAATCGCACAATCACAATTACACAATCACACAATCACACAGTCACACAATCACACAATCACACAATCACACAATCAGACAATCACACAACCACACAACCACACAACCATACAAGCACACAATCACTCAATCACACAATCACACACTCACACAATCACACAGTCACAATCACACAATCACACAATCCCACAATTACACAATCACACAATCACACAATCACACAATCACACAATCACACAATCACACAACCACACAACCACACAATCACACAAGCACACAATCACTCAATCACACAATCACACACTCACACAATCACACAGTCACAATCACACAATCACACAATTACACAATCACACAATCACACAATCACACAACCACACAATCACACAATCACACAATCACACAAGCACACAATCACACAATCACACAATCACACAATCACACAATCACACAATCACCTAATCACACAATCACACAATCTCACAACCACACAATCACACAAGCACAGAATCACTCAATCACACAATCACACAATCACACAATCACACAATCACACAATCACACAATCACACAATCACACAATCACACAATCACACAATCACACAATCACACAATCACACAATCACACAATCACACAATCACACAATCACACAATCACACAATCACACAATCACACAATCACAAAATCACACAATCACACAATCACACAATCACACAAGTATACAATCACACAAGCACACAATCACACAAGCACACAATCACACAAGCACACAATCACACAAGCACACAATTACACAATCACACAATCACACAATCACACAATCACACAATCACACAATCACACAATCACACAATCACACAATCACGCAATCACACAATCACGCAATCACACAATCACACAATCACAAAATCACACAATCACACAATCACAGAATCACACAATCACAATCACACAATCACACAATCACACAATCACACAATCACACAATCACACAACTACACAATCACACAATCACACAACCACACAATCACACAATCACTCAATCACACAATCACACACTCACACAATCACACAATCACAATCACACAATCACAATCACACAATCACAATCACACAATCACAATCACACAATCACAATCACACAATCACAATCACAATCACACAATCACAATCACACAATCACAATCACACAATCACAATCACACAATCACAATCACACAATCACAATCACACAATCACAATCACACAATCACAATCACACAATCACAATCACACAATCACAATCACACAATCACAATCACACAATCACAATCACACAATCACAATCACACAATCACAATCACACAATCACAATCACACAATCACAATCACACAATCACAATCACACAATCACAATCACACAATCACAATCACACAATCACAATCACACAATCACAATCACACAATCACAATCACACAATCACAATCACACAATCACAATCACACAATCACAATCACACAATCACAATCACACAATCACAATCACACAATCACAATCACACAATCACAATCACACAATCACAATCACACAATCACAATCACACAATCACAATCACACAATCACAATCACACAATCACAATCACACAATCACAATCACACAATCACAATCACACAATCACAATCACACAATCACAATCACACAATCACAATCACACAATCACAATCACACAATCACAATCACACAATCACAATCACACAATCACAATCACACAATCACAATCACACAATCACAATCACACAATCACAATCACACAATCACAATCACACAATCACAATCACACAATCACAATCACACAATCACAATCACACAATCACAATCACACAATCACAATCACACAATCACAATCACACAATCACAATCACACAATCACAATCACACAATCACAATCACACAATCACAATCACACAATCACAATCACACAATCACAATCACACAATCACAATCACACAATCACAATCACACAATCACAATCACACAATCACAATCACACAATCACAATCACACAATCACAATCACACAATCACAATCACACAATCACAATCACACAATCACAATCACACAATCACAATCACACAATCACAATCACACAATCACAATCACACAATCACAATCACACAATCACAATCACACAATCACAATCACACAATCACAATCACACAATCACAATCACACAATCACAATCACACAATCACAATCACACAATCACAATCACACAATCACAATCACACAATCACAATCACACAATCACAATCACACAATCACAATCACACAATCACAATCACACAATCACAATCACACAATCACAATCACACAATCACAATCACACAATCACAATCACACAATCACAATCACACAATCACAATCACACAATCACAATCACACAATCACAATCACACAATCACAATCACACAATCACAATCACACAATCACAATCACACAATCACAATCACACAATCACAATCACACAATCACAATCACACAATCACAATCACACAATCACAATCACACAATCACAATCACACAATCACAATCACACAATCACAATCACACAATCACAATCACACAATCACAATCACACAATCACAATCACACAATCACAATCACACAATCACAATCACACAATCACAATCACACAATCACAATCACACAATCACAATCACACAATCACAATCACACAATCACAATCACACAATCACAATCACACAATCACAATCACACAATCACAATCACACAATCACAATCACACAATCACAATCACACAATCACAATCACACAATCACAATCACACAATCACAATCACACAATCACAATCACACAATCACAATCACACAATCACAATCACACAATCACAATCACACAATCACAATCACACAATCACAATCACACAATCACAATCACACAATCACAATCACACAATCACAATCACACTATCACAATCACACAATCACAATCACACAATCACAATCACACAATCACAATCACACAATCACAATCACACAGTCACAATCACACAGTCACAATCACACAGTCACAATCACACAGTCACAATCACACAGTCACAATCACACAGTCACAATCACACAGTCACAATCACACAGTCACAACCACACAGTCACAATCACACAGTCACAATCACACAATCACAATCACACAATCACAATCACACAATCACAATCACAATCACACAATCACAATCACACAATCACAATCACACAATCACAATCACACAATCACAATCACACAATCACAATCACACAATCACAATCACACAATCACAATCACACAATCACAATCACACAATCACAATCACACAATCACAATCACACAATCACAATCACACAATCACAATCACACAATCACAATCACACAATCACAATCACACAATCACAATCACACAATCACACAATCACAATCACACAATCACAATCACACAATCACAATCATACAATCACAATCACACAATCACAATCACACAATCACAATCACACAGTCACAATCACACAATCACAATCACACAGTCACAATCACACAGTCACAATCACACAATCACAATCACACAATCACAATCACACAATCACAATCACACAATCACAATCACACAATCACAATCACACAATCACAATCACACAATCACAATCACACAATCACAATCACACAATCACAATCACACAATCACAATCACACAATCACAATCACACAATCACAATCACACAATCACAATCACACAATCACAATCACACAATCACAATCACACAATCACAATCACACAATCACAATCACACAATCACAATCACACAATCACAATCACACAATCACAATCACACAATCACAATCACACAATCACACAATCACACAAGCACTCAATCACTCAATCACACAATCGCACAATCACACAATCACACAATCACACAATCACACAATCACACAATCACACAATCACACAATCACACAATCACACAATCACACAATCACACAATCACACAATCGCACAATCACACAATCGCACAATCACACAATCACACAATCACAATTACACAATCACACAATCACACAATCACACAATCACACAATCGCGCAATCACACAATCACACAATCACACAATCACACAATCACACAATCACACAATCACCTAATCACACAATCACACAATCTCACAACCACACAATCACACAAGCACACAATCACTCAATCACACAATCACACACTCACACAATCACACAGTCACAATCACACAATCACAACCACACAATCACAATCACACATTCACAATCACACAATCACAATCACACAATCACACAAGCACACAATCACACAATCTCACAATTACACAATCACACAATCACACAATCACACAATCACACAATCACAATCGCACAATCACAATTACACAATCACACAATCACACAGTCACACAATCACACAATCACACAATCACACAATCAGACAATCACACAACCACACAACCACACAACCATACAAGCACACAATCACAATCACACAATCACAATCACACAATCACAATCACACAATCACAATCACACAATCACAATCACACAATCACAATCACACAATCACAATCACACAATCACAATCACACAATCACAATCACACAATCACAATCACACAATCACAATCACACAATCACAATCACACAATCACAATCACACAATCACAATCACACAATCACAATCACACAATCACAATCACACAATCACAATCACACAATCACAATCACACAATCACAATCACACAATCACAATCACACAATCACAATCACACAATCACAATCACACAATCACAATCACACAATCACAATCACACAATCACAATCACACAATCACAATCACACAATCACAATCACACAATCACAATCACACAATCACAATCACACAATCACAATCACACAATCACAATCACACAATCACAATCACACAATCACAATCACACAATCACAATCACACAATCACAATCACACAATCACAATCACACAATCACAATCACACAATCACAATCACACAATCACAATCACACAATCACAATCACACAATCACAATCACACAATCACAATCACACAATCACAATCACACAATCACAATCACACAATCACAATCACACAATCACAATCACACAATCACAATCACACAATCACAATCACACAATCACAATCACACAATCACAATCACACAATCACAATCACACAATCACAATCACACAATCACAATCACACAATCACAATCACACAATCACAATCACACAATCACAATCACACAATCACAATCACACAATCACAATCACACAATCACAATCACACAATCACAATCACACAATCACAATCACACAATCACAATCACACAATCACAATCACACAATCACAATCACACAATCACAATCACACAATCACAATCACACAATCACAATCACACAATCACAATCACACAATCACAATCACACAATCACAATCACACAATCACAATCACACAATCACAATCACACAATCACAATCACACAATCACAATCACACAATCACAATCACACAATCACAATCACACAATCACAATCACACAATCACAATCACACAATCACAATCACACAATCACAATCACACAATCACAATCACACAATCACAATCACACAATCACAATCACACAATCACAATCACACAATCACAATCACACAATCACAATCACACAATCACAATCACACAATCACAATCACACAATCACAATCACACAATCACAATCACACAATCACAATCACACAATCACAATCACACAATCACAATCACACAATCACAATCACACAATCACAATCACACAATCACAATCACACAATCACAATCACACAATCACAATCACACAATCACAATCACACAATCACACAATCACAATCACACAATCACAATCACACAATCACAATCACACAATCACAATCACACAATCACAATCACACAATCACAATCACACAATCACAATCACACAATCACAATCACACAATCACAATCACACAATCACAATCACACAATCACAATCACACAATCACAATCACACAATCACAATCACACAATCACAATCACACAATCACAATCACACAATCACAATCACACAATCACAATCACACAATCACAATCACACAATCACAATCACACAATCACAATCACACAATCACAATCACACAATCACAATCACACAATCACAATCACACAATCACAATCACACAATCACAATCACACAATCACAATCACACAATCACAATCACACAATCACAATCACACAATCACAATCACACAATCACAATCACACAATCACAATCACACAATCACAATCACACAATCACAATCACACAATCACAATCACACAATCACAATCACACAATCACAATCACACAATCACAATCACACAATCACAATCACACAATCACAATCACACAATCACAATCACACAATCACAATCACACAATCACAATCACACAATCACAATCACACAATCACAATCACACAATCACAATCACACAATCACAATCACACAATCACAATCACACAATCACACAATCACAATCACACAATCACAATCACACAATCACAATCACACAATCACAATCACACAATCACAATCACACAATCACAATCACACAATCACAATCACACAATCACAATCACACAATCACAATCACACAATCACAATCACACAATCACAATCACACAATCACAATCACACAATCACAATCACACAATCACAATCACACAATCACAATCACACAATCACACAATCACACAATCACAATCACACAATCACAATCACACAATCACAATCACACAATCACAATCACACAATCACAATCACACAATCACAATCACACAATCACAATCACACAATCACAATCACACAATCACAATCACACAATCACAATCACACAATCACAATCACACAATCACAATCACACAATCACAATCACACAATCACAATCACACAATCACAATCACACAATCACAATCACACAGTCACAATCACACAATCACAATCACACAGTCACAATCACACAATCACAATCACACAATCACAATCACACAATCACAATCACACAATCACAATCACACAATCACAATCACACAATCACAATCACACAATCACAATCACACAATCACAATCACACAATCACAATCACACAATCACAATCACACAATCACAATCACACAATCACAATCACACAATCACAATCACACAATCACAATCACACAATCACAATCACACAATCACAATCACACAATCACACAATCACAATCACACAATCACAATCACACAATCACAATCACACAATCACAATCACACAATCACAATCACACAATCACAATCACACAATCACAATCACACAATCACAATCACACAATCACAATCACACAATCACAATCACACAATCACAATCACACAATCACAATCACACAATCACAATCACACAATCACAATCACACAATCACAATCACACAATCACAATCACACAATCACAATCACACAATCACAATCACACAATCACAATCACACAATCACAATCACACAATCACAATCACACAATCACAATCACACAATCACAATCACACAATCACAATCACACAATCACAATCACACAATCACAATCACACAATCACAATCACACAATCACAATCACACAATCACAATCACACAATCACAATCACACAATCACAATCACACAATCACAATCACACAATCACAATCACACAATCACAATCACACAATCACAATCACACAATCACAATCACACAATCACAATCACACAATCACAATCACACAATCACAATCACACAATCACAATCACACAATCACAATCACACAATCACAATCACACAATCACAATCACACAATCACAATCACACAATCACAATCACACAATCACAATCACACAATCACAATCACACAATCACAATCACACAATCACAATCACACAATCCCAATCACACAATCACAATCACACAATCACAATCACACAATCACAATCACAATCACACAATCACAATCACAATCACACAATCACAATCACAATCACACAATCACAATCACACAATCACAATCACACAATCACAATCACACAATCACAATCACACAATCACAATCACACAATCACAATCACACAATCACACAATCACACAAGCACTCAATCACTCAATCACACAATCACACAATCACACAATCACACAATCACACAATCACACAATCACACAATCACACAATCACACAATCACACAATCACACAATCACACAATTACACAATCACACAATCACACAATCACACAACCACACAATCACACAATCACACAATCACACAAGCACACAATCACACAATCACACAATCACACAATCACACAATCACAATCACACAATCACAATCACACGATCACACAATCACTCAATCACAAAATCACACAATAACACAATCACACAATCACACAATCACACAATCACACAATCACACACTCACACAATCACACAATTACACAATCACACAATCACGCAATCTTACTATCACACAATCACACAATCACACAATCACACAATCACACAATCACAGAATCACACAATCACGCAATCACACAATCACACAATCACACAATCACAATCACACAATCACAATCACACAATCACAATCACACAATCACAATCACACAATCACAATCACACAATCACAATCACACACTCACAATCACATAATCACAATCACACAATCACAATCACACAATCACAATCACACAATCACAATCACACAATCACAATCACACAATCACAATCACACAATCACAATCACACAATCACAATCACACAATCACACAATCACAATCACACAATCACAATCACACAATCACAATCACACCATCACAATCACACAATCACAATCACACAATCACACAATCACAATCACACAATCACAATCACACAATCACAATCACACAATCACAATCACACAATCACAATCACACAATCACAATCACACAATCACAATCACACAATCACAATCACACAATCACAATCACACAATCACAATCACACAATCACAATCACACAATCACAATCACACAATCACAATCACACAATCACAATCACACAATCACAATCACACAATCACAATCACACAATCACAATCACACAATCACAATCACACAATCACAATCACACAATCACAATCACACAATCACAATCACACAATCACAATCACACAATCACAATCACACAATCACAATCACACAATCACAATCACACAATCACAATCACACAATCACAATCACACAATCACAATCACACAATCACAATCACACAATCACAATCACACAATCACAATCACACAATCACAATCACACAATCACAATCACACAATCACAATCACACAATCACAATCACACAATCACAATCACACAATCACAATCACACAATCACAATCACACAATCACAATCACACAATCACAATCACACAATCACAATCACACAACCACAATCACACAGTCACAATCACACAATCACAATCACACAATCACAATCACACAATCACAATCACACAATCACAATCACACAATCACAATCACACAATCACAATCACACAATCACAATCACACAATCACAATCACACAATCATCAATCACACAATCACTGCCACACAATCACACATTCACACAATCACACAATCACACAATCACAATCACGCAATCACACAATCACGATCACACAATCACGATCACACAATCACGTTCACACAATCACGATCACACAATCACGGTCACACAATCGCGGTCACACAACCACACAATCACACAATCACACAATCACACGATCACACAATCACACAATCACACAATCACACAATCACACAATCACACAATCACACAATCACACATTCACACAATCACACAATCACACAATCACACAATCACACAATCACACAATCACACAATCACAATCACGCAATCACACAATCACGATCACACAATCACGATCACACAATCACGTTCACACAATCACGATCACACAATCACGGTCACACAATCGCGGTCACACAACCACAAAATCACACAATCACACAATCACACAATCACACAATCACGGTCACACAATCACACATTCACGCAATCACACAATCACACAATCACTCAATCACACAATCACACAATCACACAATCACACAATCACACAATCACACAATCACACAATCACACAATCACACAATCACACAATCACACAATCACACAATCACACAATCACACAATCATACAATCACACAATCACAGAATCACACAATCACAGAATCACACAATCACACAATCACACAACCACACAACCACACAATCACACAAGCACACAATCACACAATCACACAATCACACAACCACACAACCACACAATCACACAAGCACACAATCACTCAATCATACAATCACACACTCACACAATCACACAGTCACAATCACACAATCACACAATCACACAATCACACAATCACACAATCACACAATCACACAATCACACAATCACACAATCACACAATCACACAATCACACAATCACACAATCACACAATCAGAATCACACAATCACAATCACACAATCACAATCACACAATCACAATCACACAATCACAATCACACAATCACAATCACACAATCACATCACACAATCACAATCACACAATCACAATCACACAATCACAATCACACAATCACAATCACACAATCACAATCACACAATCACAATCACACAATCACAATCACACAATCACAATCACACAATCACAATCACACAATCACAATCACACAATCACAATCACACAATCACAATCACACAATCACAATCACACAATCACAATCACACAATCACAATCACACAATCACAATCACACAATCACAATCACACAATCACAATCACACAATCACAATCACACAATCACAATCACACAATCACAATCACACAATCACAATCACACAATCACAATCACACAATCACAATCACACAATCACAATCACACAATCACAATCACACAATCACAATCACACAATCACAATCACACAATCACAATCACACAATCACAATCACACAATCACAATCACACAATCACAATCACACAATCACAATCACACAATCACAATCACACAATCACAATCACACAATCACAATCACACAATCACAATCACACAATCACAATCACACAATCACAATCACACAATCACAATCACACAATCACAATCACACAATCACAATCGCACAATCACAATCGCACAATCACAATCACACAATCACAATCACACAATCACAATCACACAATCACAATCGCACAATCACAATCGCACAATCACAATCACACAATCACAATCACACAATCACAATCACACAATCACAATCACACAATCACAATCACACAATCACAATCACACAATCACAATCACACAGTCACAATCACACAATCACAATCACACAATCACAATCACACAATCACAATCACACAATCACAATCACACAGTCACAATCACACAATCACAATCACACAATCACAATCACACAATCACAATCACACAATCACAATCACACAATCACAATCACACAATCACAATCACACAATCACAATCACACAATCACACAATCACAATCACACAATCACAATCACACAATCACAATCACACAATCACAATCACACAATCACAATCACACAATCACAATCACACAATCACAATCACACAATCACAATCACACAATCACAATCACACAATCACAATCACACAATCACAATCACACAATCACAATCACACAATCACAATCACACAATCACAATCACACAATCACAATCACACAATCACAATCACACAATCACAATCACACAATCACAATCACACAATCACAATCACACAATCACAATCACACAATCACAATCACACAATCACAATCACACAATCACAATCACACAATCACAATCACACAATCACAATCACACAATCACAATCACACAATCACAATCACACAATCACAATCACACAATCACAATCACACAATCACAATCACACAATCACAATCACACAATCACAATCACACAATCACAATCACACAATCACAATCACACAATCACAATCACACAATCACAATCACACAATCACAATCACACAATCACAATCACACAATCACAATCACACAATCACAATCACACAATCACAATCACACAATCACAATCACACAATCACAATCACACAATCACAATCACACAATCACAATCACACAATCACAATCACACAATCACAATCACACAATCACAATCACACAATCACAATCACACAATCACAATCACACAATCACAATCACACAATCACAATCACACAATCACAATCACACAATCACAATCACACAATCACAATCACACAATCACAATCACACAATCACAATCACACAATCACAATCACACAATCACAATCACACAATCACAATCACACAATCACAATCACACAATCACAATCACACAATCACAATCACACAATCACAATCACACAATCACAATCACACAATCACAATCACACAATCACAATCACACAATCACAATCACACAATCACAATCACACAATCACAATCACACAATCACAATCACACAATCACAATCACACAATCACACAATCACAATCACACAATCACAATCACAATCACACAATCACAATCACACAATCACAATCACACAATCACAATCACACAATCACAATCACACAATCACAATCACACAATCACACAATCACACAAGCACTCAATCACTCAATCACACAATCACACAATCACACAATCACACAATCACACAATCACACAATCACACAATCACACAATCACACAATCACACAATTACACAATCACACAATCACACAATCACACAACCACACAATCACACAATCACACAATCACACAAGCACACAATCACACAATCACACAATCACACAATCACACAGTCACACAATCACCTAATCACACAATCACACAATCTCACAACCACACAATCACACAAGCACAGAATCACTCAATCACACAATCACACAATCACACACTCACACAATCACACAATCACACAATCACACAATCACACAATCACACAATCACACACTCACACAATCACACAATCACACAATCACACAATCGCAAAATCACACAATCACACAATCACACGATCACACAATCACACAATCACACAATCACACAATCACACAATCACACAATCACACAATCACACAATCACACAATCACACAATCACACAATCACACAGTCACACAATCACACAATCGCAATCACGCAATCACACAATCACGATCACACAATCACGATCACACAATCACGATCACACAATCACGGTCACACAACCACACAATCACACAATCACACAATCACACTATCACACATTCACACAATCACACAATCACACAATCACACAATCACACAATCACACAATCACACAATCACACAATCACACAATCACACAATCACACAATCACACAATCACGCAATCACACAATCACACAATCACACAACCACAAAATCACACAATCACACAATCACACAATCACACAACCACAAAATCACACAATCACACAATCACACAATCAGACAATCACGGTCACACAATCACACATTCACACAATCACACAATCACACAATCACTCAATCACACTATCACACAATCAGACAATCACACAATCACAATCACACAATCACAATCACACAATCACAATCACACAATCACAATCACACGATCACACAATCACTCAATCACAAAATCACACAATAACACAATCACACAATCACACAATCACACAATCACACAATCACACACTCACACAATCACACAATTACACAATCACACAATCACGCAATCTTACTATCACACAATCACACAATCACACAATCACACAATCACAGAATCACACAATCACGCAATCACACAATCACACAATCACACAATCACAATCACACAATCACAATCACACAATCACAATCACACAATCACAATCACACAATCACAATCACACAATCACAATCACACACTCACAATCACATAATCACAATCACACAATCACAATCACACAATCACAATCACACAATCACAATCACACAATCACAATCACACAATCACAATCACACAATCACACAATCACAATCACACAATCACAATCACACAATCACAATCACACCATCACAATCACACAATCACAATCACACAATCACAATCACACAATCACATTCACACAATCACAATCACACACGCACACAATCACTCAATTACACAATCATACACTCACACAATCACACAGTCACAATCACACAATCACAATCACACAATCACAATCACACAATCACAATCACACAATCACAATCACACAATCACAATCACACAATCACAATCACACAATCACAATCACACAATCACAATCACACAATCACAATCACACAATCACAATCACACAATCACAATCACACAATCACAATCACACAATCACAATCACACAATCACAATCACACAATCACAATCACACAATCACAATCACACAACCACAATCACACAGTCACAATCACACAATCACAATCACACAATCACAATCACACAATCACAATCACACAATCACAATCACACAATCACAATCACACAATCACAATCACACAATCACAATCACACAATCACAATCACACAATCACAATCACACAATCATCAATCACACAATCACTGCCACACAATCACACATTCACACAATCACACAATCACACAATCACAATCACGCAATCACACAATCACGATCACACAATCACGATCACACAATCACGTTCACACAATCACGATCACACAATCACGGTCACACAATCGCGGTCACACAACCACACAATCACACAATCACACAATCACACGATCACACAATCACACAATCACACAATCACACAATCACACAATCACACAATCACACAATCACATTCACACAATCACACAATCACACAATCACACAATCACACAATCACACAATCACACAATCACAATCACGCAATCACACAATCACGATCACACAATCACGATCACACAATCACGTTCACACAATCACGATCACACAATCACGGTCACACAATCGCGGTCACACAACCACAAAATCACACAATCACACAATCACACAATCACACAATCACGGTCACACAATCACACATTCACGCAATCACACAATCACACAATCACTCAATCACACAATCACACAATCACACAATCACACAATCACACAATCACACAATCACACAATCACACAATCACACAATCACACAATCACACAATCACACAATCACACAATCACACAATCACACAATCACACAATCACACAATCATACAATCACACAATCACAGAATCACACAATCACAGAATCACACAATCACACAATCACACAACCACACAACCACACAATCACACAAGCACACAATCACACAATCACACAATCACACAACCACACAACCACACAATCACACAAGCACACAATCACTCAATCATACAATCACACACTCACACAATCACACAGTCACAATCACACAATCACACAATCACACAATCACACAATCACACAATCACACAATCACACAATCACACAATCACACAATCACACAATCACACAATCACACAATCACACAATCACACAATCACACAATCACACAATCAGAATCACACAATCACAATCACACAATCACAATCACACAATCACAATTACACAATCACAATCACACAATCACATCACACAATCACAATCACACAATCACAATCACACAATCACAATCACACAATCACAATCACACAATCACAATCACACAATCACAATAACACAATCACAATCACACAATCACAATCACACAATCACAATCACACAATCACAATCACACAATCACAATCACACAATCACAATCACACAATCACAATCACACAATCACAATCACACAATCACAATCACACAATCACAATCACACAATCACAATCACACAATCACACAATCACAATCACACAATCACAATCACACAATCACAATCACACAATCACAATCACACAATCACAATCACACAATCAAAAGCACACAATCACAATCACACAATCACAATCACACAATCACAATCACACAATCACAATCACACAATCACAATCACACAATCACAATCACACAATCACAATCACACAATCACAATCACACAATCACAATCACACAATCACAATCACACAATCACAATCACACAATCACAATCACACAATCACAATCACACAATCACAATCACACAATCACAATCACACAATCACAATCACACAATCACAATCACACAATCACAATCACACAATCACAATCACACAATCACAATCACACAATCACAATCACACAATCACAATCACACAATCACAATCACACAATCACAATCACACAATCACAATCACACAATCACAATCACACAATCACAATCACACAATCCCAATCACACAATCACAATCACACAATCACAATCACACAAACACAATCACACAATCACAATCACACAATCACAATCACACAATCACAATCACACAATCACACAATCACAATCACACAATCACAATCACAATCACACAATCACAATCACACAATCACAATCACACAATCACAATCACACAATCACAATCACACAATCACACAATCACACAATCGCACAATCACACAATCACACAATCACAATTACACAATCACACAATCACACAATCACACAATCGCGCAATCACACAATCACACAATCACACAATCACACAATCACCTAATCACACAATCACACAATCTCACAACCACACAATCACACAAGCACACAATCACTCAATCACACAATCACACAATCACACAGTCACAATCACACAATCACAACCACACAATCACAATCACACATTCACAATCACACAATCACAATCACACAATCACACAAGCACACAATCACACAATCTCACAATTACACAATCACACAATCACACAATCACACAATCACACAATCACACAATCACAATCGCACAATCACAATTACACAATCACACAATCACACAGTCACACAATCACACAATCACACAATCACACAATCAGACAATCACACAACCACACAACCACACAACCATACAAGCACACAATCACTCAATCACACAATCACACACTCACACAATCACTCAGTCACAATCACACAATCACACAATCCCACAATCACACAATCACACAATCACACAATCACACAATCACACAATCACACAATCACACAATCACACAACCACACAACCACACAATCACACAAGCACACAATCACTCAATCACACAATCACACACTCACACAATCACACAGTCACAATCACACAATCACACAATTACACAATCACACAATCACACAATCACACAACCACACAATCACACAATCACACAATCACACAAGCACACAATCACACAATCACACAATCACACAATCACACAATCACACAATCACCTAATCACACAATCACACAATCTCACAACCACACAATCACACAAGCACAGAATCACTCAATCACACAATCACACAATCACACACTCACACAATCACACAATCACACAATCACACAATCGCAAAATCACACAATCACACAATCACACGATCACACAATCACACAATCACACAATCACACAATCACACAATCACACAATCACACAATCACACAATCACACAATCACACAATCACACAATCACACAGTCACACAATCACACAATCGCAATCACGCAATCACACAATCACGATCACACAATCACGATCACACAATCACGATCACACAATCACGGTCACACAACCACACAATCACACAATCACACAATCACACTATCACACATTCACACAATCACACAATCACACAATCACACAATCACACAATCACACAATCACACAATCACACAATCACACAATCACACAATCACACAATCACACAATCACGCAATCACACAATCACACAATCACACAACCACAAAATCACACAATCACACAATCACACAAGCACACAATCACTCAATCACACAATCACACACTCACACAATCACACAGTCACAATCACACAATCACAACCACACAATCACAATCACACATTCACAATCACACAATCACAATCACACAATCACACAAGCACACAATCACACAATCTCACAATTACACAATCACACAATCACACAATCACACAATCACACAATCACAATCGCACAATCACAATTACACAATCACACAATCACACAGTCACACAATCACACAATCACACACTCACACAATCACTCAGTCACAATCACACAATCACACAATCCCACAATCACACAATCACACAATCACACAATCACACAATCACACAATCACACAACCACACAACCACACAATCACACAAGCACACAATCACTCAATCACACAATCACACACTCACACAATCACACAGTCACAATCACACAATCACACAATTACACAATCACACAATCACACAATCACACAACCACACAATCACACAATCACACAATCACACAAGCACACAATCACACAATCACACAATCACACAATCACACAATCACACAATCACCTAATCACACAATCACACAATCTCACAACCACACAATCACACAAGCACAGAATCACTCAATCACACAATCACACAATCACACACTCACACAATCACACAATCACACAATCACACAATCACACAATCACACAATCACACACTCACACAATCACACAATCACACAATCACACAATCGCAAAATCACACAATCACACAATCACACGATCACACAATCACACAATCACACAATCACACAATCACACAATCACACAATCACACAATCACACAATCACACAATCACACAATCACACAATCACACAATCACACAATCGCGCAATCACACAATCACACAATCACACAACCACAAAATCACACAATCACACAATCACACAATCAGACAATCACGGTCACACAATCACACATTCACACAATCACACAATCACACAATCACTCAATCACACAATCACACAATCAGACAATCACACAATCACAATCACACAATCACAATCACACAATCACAATCACACAATCACAATCACACGATCACACAATCACTCAATCACAAAATCACACAATAACACAATCACACAATCACACAATCACACAATCACACAATCACATACTCACACAATCACACAATTACACAATCACACAATCACGCAATCTTACTATCACACAATCACACAATCACACAATCACACAATCACAGAATCACACAATCACGCAATCACACAATCACACAATCACACAATCACAATCACACAATCACAATCACACAATCACAATCACACAATCACAATCACACAATCACAATCACACAATCACAATCACACACTCACAATCACATAATCACAATCACACAATCACAATCACACAATCACAATCACACAATCACAATCACACAATCACAATCACACAATCACAATCACACAATCACACAATCACAATCACACAATCACAATCACACAATCACAATCACACCATCACAATCACACAATCACAATCACACAATCACAATCACACAATCACATTCACACAATCACAATCACACACGCACACAATCACTCAATTACACAATCATACACTCACACAATCACACAGTCACAATCACACAATCACAATCACACAATCACAATCACACAATCACAATCACACAATCACAATCACACAATCACAATCACACAATCACAATCACACAATCACAATCACACAATCACAATCACACAATCACAATCACACAATCACAATCACACAATCACAATCACACAATCACAATCACACAATCACAATCACACAATCACAATCACACAATCACAATCACACAATCACAATCACACAATCACAATCACACAATCACAATCACACAATCACAATCACACAATCACAATCACACAATCACAATCACACAATCACAATCACACAATCACAATCACACAACCACAATCACACAGTCACAATCACACAATCACAATCACACAATCACAATCACACAATCACAATCACACAATCACAATCACACAATCACAATCACACAATCACAATCACACAATCACAATCACACAATCACAATCACACAATCACAATCACACAATCATCAATCACACAATCACTGCCACACAATCACACATTCACACAATCACACAATCACACAATCACAATCACGCAATCACACAATCACGATCACACAATCACGATCACACAATCACGTTCACACAATCACGGTCACACAATCGCGGTCACACAACCACACAATCACACAATCACACAATCACACGATCACACCATCACACAATCACACAATCACACAATCACACAATCACACAATCACACAATCACACATTCACACAATCACACAATCACACAATCACACAATCACACAATCACACAATCACACAATCACAATCACGCAATCACACAATCACGATCACACAATCACGATCACACAATCACGTTCACACAATCACGATCACACAATCACGGTCACACAATCGCGGTCACACAACCACAAAATCACACAATCACACAATCACACAATCACACAATCACGGTCACACAATCACACATTCACGCAATCACACAATCACACAATCACTCAATCACACAATCACACAATCACACAATCACACAATCACACAATCACACAATCACACAATCACACAATCACACAATCACACAATCACACAATCACACAATCACACAATCACACAATCACACAATCATACAATCACACAATCACAGAATCACACAATCACAGAATCACACAATCACACAATCACACAACCACACAACCACACAATCACACAAGCACACAATCACACAATCACACAATCACACAACCACACAACCACACAATCACACAAGCACACAATCACTCAATCATACAATCACACACTCACACAATCACACAGTCACAATCACACAATCACACAATCACACAATCACACAATCACACAATCACACAATCACACAATCACACAATCACACAATCACACAATCACACAATCACACAATCACACAATCACACAATCACACAATCACACAATCACACAATCAGAATCACACAATCACAATCACACAATCACAATCACACAATCACAATTACACAATCACAATCACACAATCACATCACACAATCACAATCACACAATCACAATCACACAATCACAATCACACAATCACAATCACACAATCACAATCACACAATCACAATAACACAATCACAATCACACAAACACACAATCACAATCACACAATCACAATCACACAATCACAATCACACAATCACAATCACACAATCACACAAGCACACAATCACACAATCACACAATCACACAATCACACCAGCACACAATCACTCAATCACACAATCACACAATCACACAATCACACAATCACACAATCACACAATCACACAAGCACACAATCACACAATCTCACAATTCCACTATCACACAATCACACAATCACACAATCACACAATCACACAATCACACAATCACACAATCACACAATCACACAATCACACAATCACACAATCACACAACCACACAACCGCACAATCATACAAGCACACAATCACACAATCACACAACCACACAACCACACAACCACACAATCACACAAGCACACAATCACACAATCATACAATCACACACTCACACAATCACACAGTCACAATCACACAATCACACAATCACACAATCACACAATCGCACAATCACACAATCACACAATCACACAATCACACAATCACACAATCACACAATCACACAATCACACAATCACACAATCACACAATCACACAATCACACAATCACACAATCACAATCACACAATCACAATCACACAATCAAAATCACACAATCACAATCACACAATCACAATCACACAATCACAATCACACAATCACAATCACACAATCACAATCACACAATCACAATCACACAATCACAATCACACAATCAGAATCACACAATCACAATCACACAATCACAATCACACAATCACAATCACACAATCACAATCACACAATCACAATCACACAATCACAATCACACAATCACAATCACACAATCACAATCACACAATCACAATCACACAATCACAATCACACAATCACAATCACACAATCACAATCACACAAACACACAATCACAATCACACAATCACAAGCACACAATCACACAAGCACACAATCACACAAGCACACAATCACACAATCACACAATCACACAATCACACAATCACACAATCCCACAATCACACAATCACACAATCACACAATCACACAATCACACAATCACACAATCACACAATCACACAATCACACAATCACTCAATCACACAATCACACACTCACACAATCACTCAATCACAATCACACAATCACAATCACACAATCACAGTCACACAATCACAATCACACAATCACAATCACACAATCACAATCACACAATCCCAATCACACAATCACAATCACACAATCACAATCACACAATCACAATCACACAATCACAATCACACAGTCACAATCACACAATCACACAATCACACAATCACACAATCGCACAATCACACAATCACACAATCACACAATCACACAATCACACAATCACACAATCACACAATCACACAATCACACAATCACACAATCACACAATCACACAATCACACAATCACAATCACACAATCACAATCACACAATCAAAATCACACAATCACAATCACACAATCACAATCACACAATCACAATCACACAATCACAATCACACAATCACAATCACACAATCACAATCACACAATCAGAATCACACAATCACAATCACACAATCACAATCACACAATCACAATCACACAATCACAATCACACAATCACAATCACACAATCACAATCACACAATCACAATCACACAATCACAATCACACAATCACAATCACACAATCACAATCACACAATCACAATCACACAATCACAATCACACAAACACACAATCACAATCACACAATCACAAGCACACAATCACACAAGCACACAATCACACAAGCACACAATCACACAATCACACAATCACACAATCACACAATCACACAATCCCACAATCACACAATCACACAATCACACAATCACACAATCACACAATCACACAATCACACAATCACACAATCACACAATCACTCAATCACACAATCACACACTCACACAATCACTCAATCACAATCACACAATCACAATCACACAATCACAGTCACACAATCACAATCACACAATCACAATCACACAATCACAATCACACAATCCCAATCACACAATCACAATCACACAATCACAATCACACAATCACAATCACACAATCACAATCACACAATCACAATCACACAATCACAATCACACAATCACAATCACACAATCACACAATCACAATCACACAATCACAATCACAATCACACAATCACAATCACACAATCACAATCACACAATCACACAATCACACAATCACAATTATACAATCACACAATCACACAATCACACAATCGCGCAATCACACAATCACACAATCACACAATCACACAATCACACAATCACACAATCAGCTAATCACACAATCACACAATCTCACAACCACACAATCACACAAGCACACAATCACTCAATCACACAATCACACACTCACACAATCACACAGTCACAATCACACAATCACAACCACACAATCACAATCACACATTCACAATCACACAATCACAATCACACAATCACACAAGCACACAATCACACAATCTCACAATTACACAATCACACAATCACACAATCACACAATCACACAATCACACAATCACAATCGCACAATCACAATTACACAATCACACAATCACACAGTCACACAATCACACAATCACACAATCACACAATCAGACAATCACACAACCACACAACCACACAACCATACAAGCACACAATCACTCAATCACACAATCACACACTCACACAATCACTCAGTCACAATCACACAATCACACAATCCCACAATCACACAATCACACAATCACACAATCACGCAATCACACAATCACACAATCACACAACCACACAACCACACAATCACACAAGCACACAATCACTCAATCACACAATCACACACTCACACAATCACACAGTCACAATCACACAATCACACAATTACACAATCACACAATCACACAATCACACAACCACACAATCACACAATCACACAATCACACAATCACACAAGCACACAATCACACAATCACACAATCACACAATCACACAATCACCTAATCACACAATCACACAATCTCACAACCACACAATCACACAAGCACAGAATCACTCAATCACACAATCACACAATCACACACTCACACAATCACACAATCACACAATCACACAATCACACAATCACACAATCACACACTCACACAATCACACAATCACACAATCACACAATCGCAAAATCACACAATCACACAATCACACGATCACACAATCACACAATCACACAATCACACAATCACACAATCACACAATCACACAATCACACAATCACACAATCGCAATCACGCAATAACACAATCACGATCACACAATCACGATCACACAATCACGATCACACAATCACGGTCACACAACCACACAATCACACAATCACACAATCACACTATCACACATTCACACAATCACACAATCACACAATCACACAATCACACAATCACACAATCACACAATCACACAATCACACAATCACACAATCACACAATCACACAATCACGCAATCACACAATCACACAATCACACAACCACAAAATCACACAATCACACAATCACACAATCAGACAATCACGGTCACACAATCACACATTCACACAATCACACTATCACACAATCACTCAATCACACAATCACACAATCAGACAATCACACAATCACAATCACACAATCACAATCACACAATCACAATCACACAATCACAATCACACAATCACAATCACACAATCACAATCACACGATCACACAATCACTCAATCACAAAATCACACAATAACACAATCACACAATCACACAATCACACAATCACACAATCACACACTCACACAATCACACAATTACACAATCACACAATCACGCAATCTTACTATCACACAATCACACAATCACACAATCACACAATCACAGAATCACACAATCACGCAATCACACAATCACACAATCACACAATCACAATCACACAATCACAATCACACAATCACAATCACACAATCACAATCACACAATCACAATCACACAATCACAATCACACACTCACAATCACATAATCACAATCACACAATCACAATCACACAATCACAATCACACAATCACAATCACACAATCACAATCACACAATCACAATCACACAATCACAATCACACAATCACACAATCACAATCACACAATCACAATCACACAATCACAATCACACCATCACAATCACACAATCACAATCACACAATCACAATCACACAATCACATTCACACAATCACAATCACACACGCACACAATCACTCAATTACACAATCATACACTCACACAATCACACAGTCACAATCACACAATCACAATCACACAATCACAATCACACAATCACAATCACACAATCACAATCACACAATCACAATCACACAATCACAATCACACAATCACAATCACACAATCACAATCACACAATCACAATCACACAATCACAATCACACAATCACAATCACACAATCACAATCACACAGTCACAATCACACAATCACAATCACACAATCACAATCACACAATCACAATCACACAGTCACAATCACACAATCACAATCACACAATCACAATCACACAATCGCAATCACACAATCATCAATCACACAATCACTGCCACACAATCACACATTCACACAATCACACAATCACACAATCACAATCACGCAATCACACAATCACGATCACACAATCACGATCACACAATCACGTTCACACAATCACGATCACACAATCACGGTCACACAATCGCGGTCACACAACCACACAATCACACAATCACACGATCACACGATCACACAATCACACAATCACACAATCACACAATCACACAATCACACAATCACACAATCACACATTCACACAATCACACAATCACACAATCACACAATCACACAATCACACAATCACAATCACGCAATCACACAATCACGATCACACAATCACGATCACACAATCACGTTCACACAATCACGATCACACAATCACGGTCACACAATCGCGGTCACACAACCACAAAATCACACAATCACACAATCACACAATCACACAATCACGGTCACACAATCACACATTCACGCAATCACACAATCACACAATCTCTCAATCACACAATCACACAATCACACAATCACACAATCACACAATCACACAATCACACAATCACACAATCACACAATCACACAATCACACAATCACACACTCACACAATCACTCAATCACAATCACACAATCACAATCACACAATCACAATCACACAATCACAATCACACAATCACAATCACACAATCACAATCACACAATCCCAATCACACAATCACAATCACACAATCACAATCACACAATCACAATCACACAATCACAATCACACAATCACAATCACACAATCACACAATCACACAATCACAATCACACAATCACAATCACACAATCACAATCACACAATCACAATCACACAATCACAATCACACAATCACAATCACACAATCACAATCACACAATCACAATCACACAATCACAATCACACAATCACAATCACACAATCACAATCACACAATCACACAATCACAATCACACAATCACAATCACACAATCACAATCACACAATCACAATCACACAATCACAATCACACAATCAGAATCACACAATCACAATCACACAATCACAATCACACAATCACAATCACACAATCACAATCACACAATCCCAATCACACAATCACAATCACACAATCACAATCACACAATCACAATCACACAATCACAATCACACAATCACAATCACACAATCACAATCACACAATCACAATCACACAATCACAATCACACAATCACAATCACACAATCACAATCACACAATCACAATCACACAATCACAATCACACAATCACAATCACACAATCACAATCACACAATCACAATCACACAATCACAATCACACAATCACAATCACACAATCACAATCACACAATCACACAAGCACACAATCACACAATCTCACAATTACACAATCACACAATCACACAATCACACAATCACACAATCACACAATCACAATCGCACAATCACAATTACACAATCACACAATCACACAGTCACACAATCACACAATCACACAATCACACAATCAGACAATCACACAACCACACAACCACACAACCATACAAGCACACAATCACTCAATCACACAATCACACACTCACACAATCACTCAGTCACAATCACACAATCACACAATCCCACAATCACACAATCACACAATCACACAATCACGCAATCACACAATCACACAATCACACAACCACACAACCACACAATCACACAAGCACACAATCACTCAATCACACAATCACACACTCACACAATCACACAGTCACAATCACACAATCACACAATTACACAATCACACAATCACACAATCACACAACCACACAATCACACAATCACACAATCACACAATCACACAAGCACACAATCACACAATCACACAATCACACAATCACACAATCACCTAATCACACAATCACACAATCTCACAACCACACAATCACACAAGCACAGAATCACTCAATCACACAATCACACAATCACACACTCACACAATCACACAATCACACAATCACACAATCACACAATCACACAATCACACACTCACACAATCACACAATCACACAATCACACAATCGCAAAATCACACAATCACACAATCACACGATCACACAATCACACAATCACACAATCACACAATCACACAATCACACAATCACACAATCACACAATCACACAATCGCAATCACGCAATAACACAATCACGATCACACAATCACGATCACACAATCACGATCACACAATCACGGTCACACAACCACACAATCACACAATCACACAATCACACTATCACACATTCACACAATCACACAATCACACAATCACACAATCACACAATCACACAATCACACAATCACACAATCACACAATCACACAATCACACAATCACACAATCACGCAATCACACAATCACACAATCACACAACCACAAAATCACACAATCACACAATCACACAATCAGACAATCACGGTCACACAATCACACATTCACACAATCACACTATCACACAATCACTCAATCACACAATCACACAATCAGACAATCACACAATCACAATCACACAATCACAATCACACAATCACAATCACACAATCACAATCACACAATCACAATCACACAATCACAATCACACGATCACACAATCACTCAATCACAAAATCACACAATAACACAATCACACAATCACACAATCACACAATCACACAATCACACACTCACACAATCACACAATTACACAATCACACAATCACGCAATCTTACTATCACACAATCACACAATCACACAATCACACAATCACAGAATCACACAATCACGCAATCACACAATCACACAATCACACAATCACAATCACACAATCACAATCACACAATCACAATCACACAATCACAATCACACAATCACAATCACACAATCACAATCACATAATCACAATCACACAATCACAATCACACAATCACAATCACACAATCACAATCACACAATCACAATCACACAATCACAATCACACAATCACAATCACACAATCACAATCACACAATCACACAATCACAATCACACAATCACAATCACACAATCACAATCACACCATCACAATCACACAATCACAATCACACAATCACAATCACACAATCACATTCACACAATCACAATCACACACGCACACAATCACTCAATTACACAATCATACACTCACACAATCACACAGTCACAATCACACAATCACAATCACACAATCACAATCACACAATCACAATCACACAATCACAATCACACAATCACAATCACACAATCACAATCACACAATCACAATCACACAATCACAATCACACAATCACAATCACACAATCACAATCACACAATCACAATCACACAATCACAATCACACAATCACAATCACACAGTCACAATCACACAATCACAATCACACAATCACAATCACACAATCACAATCACACAGTCACAATCACACAATCACAATCACACAATCACAATCACACAATCGCAATCACACAATCATCAATCACACAATCACTGCCACACAATCACACATTCACACAATCACACAATCACACAATCACAATCACGCAATCACACAATCACGATCACACAATCACGATCACACAATCACGTTCACACAATCACGATCACACAATCACGGTCACACAATCGCGGTCACACAACCACACAATCACACAATCACACGATCACACGATCACACAATCACACAATCACACAATCACACAATCACACAATCACACAATCACACAATCACACATTCACACAATCACACAATCACACAATCACACAATCACACAATCACACAATCACAATCACGCAATCACACAATCACGATCACACAATCACGATCACACAATCACGTTCACACAATCACGATCACACAATCACGGTCACACAATCGCGGTCACACAACCACAAAATCACACAATCACACAATCACACAATCACACAATCACGGTCACACAATCACACATTCACGCAATCACACAATCACACAATCTCTCAATCACACAATCACACAATCACACAATCACACAATCACACAATCACACAATCACACAATCACACAATCACACAATCACACAATCACACAATCACACACTCACACAATCACTCAATCACAATCACACAATCACAATCACACAATCACAATCACACAATCACAATCACACAATCACAATCACACAATCACAATCACACAATCCCAATCACACAATCACAATCACACAATCACAATCACACAATCACAATCACACAATCACAATCACACAATCACAATCACACAATCACACAATCACACAATCACAATCACACAATCACAATCACACAATCACAATCACACAATCACAATCACACAATCACAATCACACAATCACAATCACACAATCACAATCACACAATCACAATCACACAATCACAATCACACAATCACAATCACACAATCACAATCACACAATCACAATCACACAATCACACAATCACAATCACACAATCACAATCACACAATCACAATCACACAATCACAATCACACAATCACAATCACACAATCAGAATCACACAATCACAATCACACAATCACAATCACACAATCACAATCACACAATCACAATCACACAATCCCAATCACACAATCACAATCACACAATCACAATCACACAATCACAATCACACAATCACAATCACACAATCACAATCACACAATCACAATCACACAATCACAATCACACAATCACAATCACACAATCACAATCACACAATCACAATCACACAATCACAATCACACAATCACAATCACACAATCACAATCACACAATCACAATCACACAATCACAATCACACAATCACAATCACACAATCACAATCACACAATCACAATCACACAATCACAATCACACAATCACAATCACACAATCACAATCACACAATCACAATCACACAATCACAATCACACAATCACAATCACACAATCACAATCACACAATCACAATCACACAATCACAATCACACAATCACAATCACACAATCACAATCACACAATCACAATCACACAATCACAATCACACAATCACAATCACACAATCACAATCACACAATCACAATCACACAATCACAATCACACAATCACAATCACACAATCACAATCACACAATCACAATCACACAATCACAATCACACAATCACAATCACACAATCACAATCACACAATCACAATCACACAATCACAATCACACAATCACAATCACACAATCACAATCACACAATCACAATCACACAATCACAATCACACAATCACAATCACACAATCACAATCACACAATCACAATCACACAATCACAATCACACAATCACAATCACACAATCACAATCACACAATTACAATCACACAATCACAATCACACAATCACAATCACACAAACACACAATCACAATCACACAATCACAATCACACAATCACACAAGCACACAATCACACAATCACACAATCACCAGCACACAATCACTCAATCACACAATCACACAATCACACAATCACACAATCACACAATCACACAATCACACAAGCACACAATCACACAATCTCACAATTCCACAATCACACAATCACACAATCACACAATCACACAATCACACAATCACACAATCACACACTCACACAATCACACAATCACAATCGCACAATCACAATCACACAATCTCACAATTCCACAATCACACAATCACACAATCACACAATCACACAATCACACAATCACACAATCACACAATCACACAATCACACAATCACAATCGCACAATCACAATTACACAATCACACAGTCACACAATCACACAATCACACAATCACACAATCACACAATCACACAATCACACAATCACACAATCACACAATCACACAACCACACAACCACACAATCATACAAGCACACAATCACACACTCACACAATCACACAGTCACAATCACACAATCACACAATCCCACAATCACACAATCCCACAATCACACAATCACACAATCACACAATCACACAATCACACAATCACACAATCACACAATCCCACAATCACACAATCACACAATCACACAATCACTCAATCACACAATCACACACTCACACAATCACTCAATCACAATCACACAATCACAATCACACAATCACAATCACACAATCACAATCACACAATCACAATCACACAATCACCATCACACAATCACAATCACACAATCACAATCACACAATCACAATCACACAATCACAATCACACAATCACAATCACACAATCACAATCACACAATCACAATCACACAATCACAATCACACAATCACAATCACACAATCACAATCACACAATCACAATCACACAATCACAATCACACAATCACAATCACACAATCACAATCACACAATCACAATCACACAATCACAATCACACAATCACAATCACACAATCACAATCACACAATCACAATCACACAATCACAATCACACAATCACAATCACACAATCACAATCACACAATCACAATCACACAATCACAATCACACAATCACAATCACACAATCACAATCACACAATCACAATCACACAATCACAATCACACAATCACAATCACACAATCACAATCACACAATCACAATCACACAATCACAATCACACAATCACAATCACACAATCACAATCACACAATCACAATCACACAATCACAATCACACAATCACAATCACACAATCACAATCACACAATCACAATCACACAATCACAATCACACAATCACAATCACACAATCACAATCACACAATCACAATCACACAATCACAATCACACAATCACAATCACACAATCACAACCACACAATCACAATCACACAATCACACAATCACACAATCACAATTACACAATCACACAATCACACAATCACACAATCGCACAATCACACAATCACACAATCACACAATCACACAATCACACAATCACACAATCACCTAATCACACAATCACACAATCTCACAACCACACAATCACACAAGCACACAATCACTCAATCACACAATCACACAATCACACAATCACACACTCACACAATCACACAATTACACAATCACACAATCACGCAATCTTACTATCACACAATCACACAATCACACAATCACACAATCACAGAATCACACAATCACGCAATCACACAATCACACAATCACACAATCACAATCACACAATCACAATCACACAATCACAATCACACAATCACAATCACACAATCACAATCACACAATCACAATCACACACTCACAATCACAGAATCACAATCACACAATCACAATCACACAATCACAATCACACAATCACAATCACACAATCACAATCACACAATCACACAATCACAATCACACAATCACAATCACACAATCACAATCACACCATCACAATCACACAATCACAATCACACAATCACATTCACACAATCACAATCACACACGCACACAATCACTCAATTACACAATCATACACTCACACAATCACAAAGTCACAATCACACAATCACAATCACACAATCACAATCACACAATCACAATCACACAATCACAATCACACAATCACAATCACACAATCACAATCACACAATCACAATCACACAATCACAATCACACAATCACAATCACACAATCACAATCACACAATCACAATCACACAATCACAATCACACAATCACAATCACACAATCACAATCACACAATCACAATCACACAATCACAATCACACAATCACAATCACACAATCACAATCACACAATCACAATCACACAATCACAATCACACAATCACAATCACACAATCACAATCACACAATCACAATCACACAATCACAATCACACAATCACAATCACACAATCACAATCACACAATCACAATCACACAATCACAATCACAGAGTCACAATCACACAATCACAATCACACAATCACAATCACACAATCACAATCACACAATCACAATCACACAATCACAATCACACAATCACAATCACACAATCACAATCACACAATCACAATCACACAATCACAATCACACAATCACAATCACACAATCACAATCACACAATCACAATCACACAATCATCAATCACACAATCACTGCCACACAATCACACATTCACACAATCACACAATCACACAATCACACAATCACACAATCACACAATCACAATCACGCAATCACAAAATCACGATCACACAATCACGATCACACAATCACGTTCACACAATCACGATCACACAATCACGGTCACACAATCGCGGTCACACAACCACACAATCACACAATCACACAGTCACACGATCACACAATCACACAATCACACAATCACACATTCACACAATCACACAATCACACAATCACACATTCACACAATCACACAATCACACAATCACACAATCACACAATCACACAATCACACAATCACACAATCACAATCACGCAATCACACAATCACGATCACACAATCACGATCACACAATCACGTTCACACAATCACGATCACACAATCACGGTCACACAATCGGGGTCACACAACCACAAAATCACACAATCACACAATCACGGTCACACAATCACACATTCACGCAATCACACAATCACACAATCACTCAACCACACAATCACACAATCACACAATCACACAATCACACAATCTCACAATTCCACTATCACACAATCACACAATCACACAATCACACAATCACACAATCACACAATCACACAATCACAATCGCACAATCACAATTACACAATCACACAGTCACACAATCACACAATCACACAATCACACAATCACACAATCACACAACCACACAACCGCACAATCATACAAGCACACAATCACACAATCACACAATCACACAACCACACAACCACACAATCACACAAGCACACAATCACACAATCATACAATCACACACTCACACAATCACACAGTCACAATCACACAATCACACAATCACACAATCACACAATCACACAATCACACAATCACACAATCAGAATCACACAATCACAATCACACAATCACAATCACACAATCACAATCACACAATCACAATCACACAATCACATCACACAATCACAATCACACAATCACAATCACACAATCACAATCACACAATCACAATCACACAATCACAATCACACAAACACACAATCACAATCACACAATCACAATCACACAATCACAATCACACAATCACAATCACACAATCACACAAGCACACAATCACACAATCACACAATCACACCAGCACACAATCACTCAATCACACAATCACACAATCACACAATCACACAATCACACAATCACACAATCACACAAGCACACAATCACACAATCTCACAATTCCACTATCACACAATCACACAATCACACAATCACACAATCACACAATCACACAATCACACAATCACACAATCACAATCGCACAATCACAATTACACAATCACACAGTCACACAATCACACAATCACACAATCACACAATCACACAATCACACAACAACACAACCGCACAATCATACAAGCACACAATCACACAATCACACAATCACACAACCACACAACCACACAATCACACAAGCACACAATCACACAATCATACAATCACACACTCACACAATCACACAGTCACAATCACACAATCACACAATCCCACAATCACACAATCACACAATCACACAATCACACAATCACACAATCACACAATCACACAATCACACAATCACACAATCACACAATCACACAATCACACAATCACACAATCACACAATCACACAATCACACAATCACACAATCACACAATCACACAATCACACAATCACACAATCACACAATCACACAATCACACAATCACACAATCACACAATCACACAATCACACAATCACACAATCACACAATCACACAATCACAATCACACAATCACAATCACACAATCACAATCACACAATCACAATCACACAATCACAATCACACAATCACAATCACACAATCACAATCACACAATCACAATCACACAATCACAATCACACAATCACAATCACACAATCACAATCACACAATCACAATCACACAATCACAATCACACAATCACAATCACACAATCACAATCACACAATCACAATCACACAATCACAATCACACAATCACAATCACACAATCACAATCACACAATCACAATCACACAATCACAATCACACAATCACAATCACACAATCACAATCACACAATCACAATCACACAATCACAATCACACAATCACAATCACACAATCACAATCACACAATCACAATCACACAATCACAATCACACAATCACAATCACACAATCACAATCACACAATCACAATCACACAATCACAATCACACAATCACAATCACACAATCACAATCACACAATCACAATCACACAATCACAATCACACAATCACAATCACACAATCACAATCACACAATCACAATCACACAATCACAATCACACAATCACAATCACACAATCACAATCACACAATCACAATCACACAATCACAATCACAATCACACAATCACAATCACACAATCACAATCACACAATCACACAAGCACACAATCACACAATCACACAATCACACCAGCACACAATCACTCAATCACACAATCACACAATCACACAATCACACAATCACACAATCACACAATCACACAATCACACAAGCACACAATCACACAATCTCACAATTCCACAATCACACAATCACACAATCACACAATCACACAATCACACAATCACACAATCACACAATCACACAATCACACAATCACAATCGCACAATCACAATTACACAATCACACAGTCACACAATCACACAATCACACAATCACACAATCACACAATCACACAATCACACAACCACACAACCACACAATCATACAAGCACACAATCACTCAATCACACAATCACACACTCACACAATCACACAGTCACAATCACACAATCACACAATCCCACAATCACACAATCACACAATCACACAATCACACAATCACACAATCACACAATCACACAATCACACAATCACACAATCACACAATCACAATCACACAATCACAATCACACAATCACAATCACACAAACACACAATCACAATCACACAATCACAATCACACAATCACAATCACACAATCACAATCACACAATCACAATCACACAATCACAATCACACAATCACAATCACACAATCACAATCACACAATCACAATCACACAATCACAATCACACAATCACAATCACACAATCACAATCACACAATCACAATCACACAATCACAATCACACAATCACAATCACACAATCACAATCACACAATCACAATCACACAATCACAATCACACAATCACAATCACACAATCACAATCACACAATCACAATCACACAATCACAATCACACAATCACAATCACACAATCACAATCACACAATCACAATCACACAATCACAATCACACAATCACAATCACACAATCACAATCACACAATCACAATCACACAATCACAATCACACAATCACAATCACACAATCACAATCACACAATCACAATCACACAATCACAATCACACAATCACAATCACACAATCACAATCACACAATCACAATCACACAATCACAATCACACAATCACAATCACACAATCACAATCACACAATCAGAATCACACAATCACAATCACACAATCACAATCACACAATCACAATCACACAATCACAATCACACAATCACAATCACACAATCACAATCACACAATCACAATCACACAATCACAATCACACAATCACAATCACACAATCACAATCACACAATCACAATCACACAATCACAATCACACAATCACAATCACACAATCACAATCACACAATCACAATCACACAATCACAATCACACAATCACAATCACACAATCACAATCACACAGTCACAATCACACAGTCACAATCACACAGTCACAATCACACAATCACAATCACACAATCACAATCACACAATCACAATCACACAATCACAATCACACAATCACAATCACACAATCACAATCACACAATCACAATCACACAATCACAATCACACAATCACAATCACACAATCACAATCACACAATCACAATCACACAATCACAATCACACAATCACAATCACACAATCACAATCACACAATCACAATCACACAATCACAATCACACAATCACAATCACACAATCACAATCACACAATCACAATCACACAATCACAATCACACAATCACAATCACACAATCACAATCACACAATCACAATCACACAATCACAATCACACAATCACAATCACACAATCACAATCACACAATCACAATCACACAATCACAATCACACAATCACAATCACACAATCACAATCACACAATCACAATCACACAATCACAATCACACAATCACAATCACACAATCACAATCACACAATCACAATCACACAATCACAATCACACAATCACAATCACACAATCACAATCACACAATCACAATCACACAATCACAATCACACAATCACAATCACACAATCACAATCACACAATCACAATCACACAATCACAATCACACAATCACAATCACACAATCACAATCACACAATCACAATCACACAATGACAATCACACAATCACAATCACACAATCACAATCACACAATCACAATCACACAATCACAATCACACAATCACAATCACACAATCACAATCACAGAGTCACAATCACACAATCACAATCACACAATCACAATCACACAATCACAATCACACAATCACAATCACACAATCACAATCACACAATCACAATCACACAATCACAATCACACAATCACAATCACACAATCACAATCACACAATCACAATCACACAATCATCAATCACACAATCACTGCCACACAATCACACATTCACACAATCACACAATCACACAATCACACAATCACACAATCACACAATCACAATCACGCAATCACAAAATCACGATCACACAATCACGATCACACAATCACGTTCACACAATCACGATCACACAATCACGGTCACACAATCGCGGTCACACAACCACACAATCACACAATCACACAGTCACACGATCACACAATCACACAATCACACAATCACACATTCACACAATCACACAATCACACAATCACACATTCACACAATCACACAATCACACAATCACACAATCACACAATCACACAATCACACAATCACAATCACGCAATCACACAATCACGATCACACAATCACGATCACACAATCACGTTCACACAATCACGATCACACAATCACGGTCACACAATCGCGGTCACACAACCACAAAATCACACAATCACACAATCACGGTCACACAATCACACATTCACGCAATCACACAATCACACAATCACTCAACCACACAATCACACAATCACACAATCACACAATCACACAATCTCACAATTCCACTATCACACAATCACACAATCACACAATCACACAATCACACAATCACACAATCACACAATCACAATCGCACAATCACAATTACACAATCACACAGTCACACAATCACACAATCACACAATCACACAATCACACAATCACACAACCACACAACCGCACAATCATACAAGCACACAATCACACAATCACACAATCACACAACCACACAACCACACAATCACACAAGCACACAATCACACAATCATACAATCACACACTCACACAATCACACAGTCACAATCACACAATCACACAATCACACAATCACACAATCACACAATCACACAATCACACAATCACACAATCACACAATCAGAATCACACAATCACAATCACACAATCACACAATCACAATCACACAATCACAATCACACAATCACAATCACACAATCACAATCACACAATCACAATCACACAATCACAATCACACAATCACAATCACACAATCACAATCACACAATCACAATCACACAATCACAATCACACAATCACAATCACACAATCACAATCACACAATCACAATCACACAATCACAATCACACAATCACAATCACACAATCACAATCACACAATCACAATCACACAATCACAATCACACAATCACAATCACACAATCACAATCACACAATCACAATCACACAATCACAATCACACAATCACAATCACACAATCACAATCACACAATCACAATCACACAATCACAATCACACAATCACAATCACACAATCACAATCACACAATCACAATCACACAATCACAATCACACAATCACAATCACACAATCACAATCACACAATCACAATCACACAATCACAATCACACAATCACAATCACACAATCACAATCACACAATCACAATCACACAATCACAATCACACAATCACAATCACACAATCACAATCACACAATCACAATCACAATCACACAATCACAATCACACAATCACAATCACACAATCACACAAGCACACAATCACACAATCACACAATCACACCAGCACACAATCACTCAATCACACAATCACACAATCACACAATCACACAATCACACAATCACACAATCACACAATCACACAAGCACACAATCACACAATCTCACAATTCCACAATCACACAATCACACAATCACACAATCACACAATCACACAATCACACAATCACACAATCACAATCGCACAATCACAATTACACAATCACACAGTCACACAATCACACAATCACACAATCACACAATCACACAATCACACAATCACACAACCACACAACCACACAATCATACAAGCACACAATCACTCAATCACACAATCACACACTCACACAATCACACAGTCACAATCACACAATCACACAATCCCACAATCACACAATCACACAATCACACAATCACACAATCACACAATCACACAATCACACAATCACACAATCACACAATCACAATCACACAATCACAATCACACAATCACAATCACACAAACACACAATCACAATCACACAATCACAATCACACAATCACAATCACACAATCACAATCACACAATCACAATCACACAATCACAATCACACAATCACAATCACACAATCACAATCACACAATCACAATCACACAATCACAATCACACAATCACAATCACACAATCACAATCACACAATCACAATCACACAATCACAATCACACAATCACAATCACACAATCACAATCACACAATCACAATCACACAATCACAATCACACAATCACAATCACACAATCACAATCACACAATCACAATCACACAATCACAATCACACAATCACAATCACACAATCACAATCACACAATCACAATCACACAATCACAATCACACAATCACAATCACACAATCACAATCACACAATCACAATCACACAATCACAATCACACAATCACAATCACACAATCACAATCACACAATCACAATCACACAATCACAATCACACAATCACAATCACACAATCACAATCACACAATCACAATCACACAATCACAATCACACAATCACAATCACACAATCACAATCACACAATCACAATCACACAATCACAATCACACAATCACAATCACACAATCACAATCACACAATCACAATCACACAATCACAATCACACAATCAGAATCACACAATCACAATCACACAATCACAATCACACAATCACAATCACACAATCACAATCACACAATCACAATCACACAATCACAATCACACAATCACAATCACACAATCACAATCACACAATCACAATCACACAATCACAATCACACAATCACAATCACACAATCACAATCACACAATCACAATCACACAATCACAATCACACAATCACAATCACACAATCACAATCACACAATCACAATCACACAATCACAATCACACAATCACAATCACACAATCACAATCACACAATCACAATCACACAGTCACAATCACACAGTCACAATCACACAGTCACAATCACACAATCACAATCACACAATCACAATCACACAATCACAATCACACAATCACAATCACACAATCACAATCACACAATCACAATCACACAATCACAATCACACAATCACAATCACACAATCACAATCACACAATCACAATCACACAATCACAATCACACAATCACAATCACACAATCACAATCACACAATCACAATCACACAATCACAATCACACAATCACAATCACACAATCACAATCACACAATCACAATCACACAATCACAATCACACAATCACAATCACACAATCACAATCACACAATCACAATCACACAATCACAATCACACAATCACAATCACACAATCACAATCACACAATCACAATCACACAATCACAATCACACAATCACAATCACACAATCACAATCACACAATCACAATCACACAATCACAATCACACAATCACAATCACACAATCACAATCACACAATCACAATCACACAATCACAATCACACAATCACAATCACACAATCACAATCACACAATCACAATCACACAATCACAATCACACAATCACAATCACACAATCACAATCACACAATCACAATCACACAATCACAATCACACAATCACAATCACACAATCACAATCACACAATCACAATCACACAATCACAATCACACAATCACAATCACACAATCACAATCACACAATCACAATCACAGAGTCACAATCACACAATCACAATCACACAATCACAATCACACAATCACAATCACACAATCACAATCACACAATCACAATCACACAATCACAATCACACAATCACAATCACACAATCACAATCACACAATCACAATCACACAATCACAATCACACAATCACAATCACACAATCACAATCACACAATCATCAATCACACAATCACTGCCACACAATCACACATTCACACAATCACACAATCACACAATCACACAATCACACAATCACACAATCACAATCACGCAATCACAAAATCACGATCACACAATCACGATCACACAATCACGTTCACACAATCACGATCACACAATCACGGTCACACAATCGCGGTCACACAACCACACAATCACACAATCACACAGTCACACGATCACACAATCACACAATCACACAATCACACATTCACACAATCACACAATCACACAATCACACATTCACACAATCACACAATCACACAATCACACAATCACACAATCACACAATCACACAATCACAATCACGCAATCACACAATCACGATCACACAATCACGATCACACAATCACGTTCACACAATCACGATCACACAATCACGGTCACACAATCGCGGTCACACAACCACAAAATCACACAATCACACAATCACGGTCACACAATCACACATTCACGCAATCACACAATCACACAATCACTCAACCACACAATCACACAATCACACAATCACACAATCACACAATCTCACAATTCCACTATCACACAATCACACAATCACACAATCACACAATCACACAATCACACAATCACACAATCACAATCGCACAATCACAATTACACAATCACACAGTCACACAATCACACAATCACACAATCACACAATCACACAATCACACAACCACACAACCGCACAATCATACAAGCACACAATCACACAATCACACAATCACACAACCACACAACCACACAATCACACAAGCACACAATCACACAATCATACAATCACACACTCACACAATCACACAGTCACAATCACACAATCACACAATCACACAATCACACAATCACACAATCACACAATCACACAATCAGAATCACACAATCACAATCACACAATCACAATCACACAATCACAATCACACAATCACAATCACACAATCACATCACACAATCACAATCACACAATCACAATCACACAATCACAATCACACAATCACAATCACACAATCACAATCACACAATCACAATCACACAAACACACAATCACAATCACACAATCACAATCACACAATCACAATCACACAATCACAATCACACAATCACACAAGCACACAATCACACAATCACACAATCACACCAGCACACAATCACTCAATCACACAATCACACAATCACACAATCACACAATCACACAATCACACAATCACACAAGCACACAATCACACAATCTCACAATTCCACTATCACACAATCACACAATCACACAATCACACAATCACACAATCACACAATCACACAATCACACAATCACAATCGCACAATCACAATTACACAATCACACAGTCACACAATCACACAATCACACAATCACACAATCACACAATCACACAACAACACAACCGCACAATCATACAAGCACACAATCACACAATCACACAATCACACAACCACACAACCACACAATCACACAAGCACACAATCACACAATCATACAATCACACACTCACACAATCACACAGTCACAATCACACAATCACACAATCCCACAATCACAATCACACAATCACACAATCACACAATCACACAATCACACAATCACACAATCACACAATCACACAATCACACAATCACACAATCACACAATCACACAATCACACAATCACACAATCACACAATCACACAATCACACAATCACACAATCACACAATCACACAATCACACAATCACAATCACACAATCACACAAGCACACAATCACACAATCTCACAATTCCACAATCACACAATCACACAATCACACAATCACACAATCACACAATCACACAATCACACAATCACACAATCACACAATCACACAATCACAATCGCACAATCACAATTACACAATCACACAGTCACACAATCACACAATCACACAATCACACAATCACACAATCACACAATCACACAACCACACAACCACACAATCATACAAGCACACAATCACTCAATCACACAATCACACACTCACACAATCACACAGTCACAATCACACAATCACACAATCCCACAATCACACAATCACACAATCACACAATCACACAATCACACAATCACACAATCACACAATCACACAATCACACAATCCCACAATCACACAATCACACAATCACACAATCACACAATCACAATCACACAATCACAATCACACAATCACAATCACACAATCACAATCACACAATCCCAATCACACAATCACAATCACACAATCACAATCACACAATCACAATCACACAATCACAATCACACAATCACACAATCACAATCACACAATCACAATCACACAATCACAATCACACAATCACAATCACACAATCACAATCACACAATCACAATCACACAATCACAATCACACAATCACAATCACACAATCACAATCACACAATCACAATCACACAATCACAATCACACAATCACAATCACACAATCACAATCACACAATCACAATCACACAATCACAATCACACAATCACAATCACACAATCACAATCACACAATCACAATCACACAATCACAATCACACAATCACAATCACACAATCACAATCACACAATCACAATCACACAATCACAATCACACAATCACAATCACACAATCACAATCACACAATCACAATCACACAATCACAATCACACAATCACAATCACACAATCACAATCACACAATCACAATCACACAGTCACAATCACACAGTCACAATCACACAGTCACAATCACACAATCACAATCACACAATCACAATCACACAATCACAATCACACAATCACAATCACACAATCACAATCACACAATCACAATCACACAATCACAATCACACAATCACAATCACACAATCACAATCACACAATCACAATCACACAATCACAATCACACAATCACAATCACACAATCACAATCACACAATCACAATCACACAATCACAATCACACAATCACAATCACACAATCACAATCACACAATCACAATCACACAATCACAATCACACAATCACAATCACACAATCACAATCACACAATCACAATCACACAATCACAATCACACAATCACAATCACACAATCACAATCACACAATCACAATCACACAATCACAATCACACAATCACAATCACACAATCACAATCACACAATCACAATCACACAATCACAATCACACAATCACAATCACACAATCACAATCACACAATCACAATCACACAATCACAATCACACAATCACAATCACACAATCACAATCACACAATCACAATCACACAATCACAATCACACAATCACAATCACACAATCACAATCACACAATCACAATCACACAATCACAATCACACAATCACAATCACACAATCACAATCACACAATCACAATCACACAATCACAATCACACAATCACAATCACACAATCACAATCACACAATCACAATCACACAATCACAATCACACAATCACAATCACACAATCACAATCACACAATCACAATCACACAATCACAATCACACAATCACAATCACACAATCACAATCACACAATCACAATCACACAATCACAATCACACAATCACAATCACACAATCACAATCACACAATCACAATCACACAATCACAATCACACAATCACAATCACACAATCACAATCACACAATCACAATCACACAATCACAATCACACAATCACAATCACACAATCACAATCACACAATCACAATCACACAATCACAATCACACAATCACAATCACACAATCACAATCACACAATCACAATCACACAATCACAATCACACAATCACAATCACACAATCACAATCACACAATCACAATCACACAATCACAATCACACAATCACAATCACACAATCACAATCACACAATCACAATCACACAATCACAATCACACAATCACAATCACACAATCACAATCACACAATCACAATCACACAATCACAATCACACAATCACAATCACGCAATCACAATCACGCAATCACAAAATCACGATCACACAATCACGATCACACAATCACGTTCACACAATCACGATCACACAATCACGGTCACACAATCGCGGTCACACAACCACACAATCACACAATCACACAGTCACACGATCACACAATCACACAATCACACAATCACACATTCACACAATCACACAATCACACAATCACACATTCACACAATCACACAATCACACAATCACACAATCACACAATCACACAATCACACAATCACAATCACGCAATCACACAATCACGATCACACAATCACGATCACACAATCACGTTCACACAATCACGATCACACAATCACGGTCACACAATCGCGGTCACACAACCACAAAATCACACAATCACACAATCACACAATCACACAATCACGGTCACACAATCACACATTCACGCAATCACACAATCACACAATCACTCAATCACACAATCACACAATCACACAATCACACAATCACACAATCACACAATCTCACAATTCCACTATCACACAATCACACAATCACACAATCACACAATCACACAATCACACAATCACACAATCACACAATCACAATCGCACAATCACAATTACACAATCACACAGTCACACAATCACACAATCACACAATCACACAATCACACAATCACACAACCACACAACCGCACAATCATACAAGCACACAATCACACAATCACACAATCACACAACCACACAACCACACAATCACACAAGCACACAATCACACAATCATACAATCACACACTCACACAATCACACAGTCACAATCACACAATCACACAATCACACAATCACACAATCACACAATCACACAATCACACAATCACACAATCACACAATCAGAATCACACAATCACAATCACACAATCACAATCACACAATCACAATCACACAATCACAATCACACAATCACAATCACACAATCACAATCACACAATCACAATCACACAAACACACAATCACAATCACACAATCACAATCACACAATCACAATCACACAATCACAATCACACAATCCCACAATCACACAATCACACAATCACACAATCACACAATCACACAATCACACAATCACACAATCACACAATCACACAATCCCACAATCACACAATCACACAATCACACAATCACACAATCACTCAATCACACAATCACACACTCACACAATCACTCAATCACAATCACACAATCACAATCACACAATCACAATCACACAATCACAATCACACAATCACAATCACACAATCACAATCACACAATCACAATCACACAATCACAATCACACAATCACAATCGCACAATCACAATTACACAATCACACAGTCACACAATCACACAATCACACAATCACACAATCACACAATCACACAATCACACAACCACACAACCACACAATCATACAAGCACACAATCACTCAATCACACAATCACACAGTCACACAATCACACAGTCACAATCACACAATCACACAATCCCACAATCACACAATCACACAATCACACAATCACACAATCACACAATCACACAATCACACAATCACACAATCACACAATCCCACAATCACACAATCACACAATCACACAATCACACAATCACTCAATCACACAATCACACACTCACACAATCACTCAATCACAATCACACAATCACAATCACACAATCACAATCACACAATCACAATCACACAATCACAATCACACAATCCCAATCACACAATCACAATCACACAATCACAATCACACAATCACAATCACACAATCACAATCACACAATCACAATCACACAATCACAATCACACAATCACAATCACACAATCACAATCACACAATCACAATCACACAATCACAATCACACAATCACAATCACACAATCACAATCACACAATCACAATCACACAATCACAATCACACAATCACAATCACACAATCACAATCACACAATCACAATCACACAATCACAATCACACAATCACAATCACACAATCACAATCACACAATCACAATCACACAATCACAATCACACAATCACAATCACACAATCACAATCACACAATCACAATCACACAATCACAATCACACAATCACAATCACACAATCACAATCACACAATCACAATCACACAATCACAATCACACAATCACAATCACACAATCACAATCACACAATCACAATCACACAATCACAATCACACAATCACAATCACACAATCGCAATCACACAATCACAATCACACAATCACAATCACACAATCGCAATCACACAATCACAATCACACAATCACAATCACACAATCACAATCACACAATCACAATCACACAATCACAATCACACAATCACAATCACACAATCACAATCACACAATCACAATCACACAATCACAATCACACAATCACAATCACACAATCACAATCACACAATCACAATCACACAATCACAATCACACAATCACAATCACACAATCACAATCACACAATCACAATCACACAATCACAATCACACAATCACAATCACACAATCACAATCACACAATCACAATCACACAATCACAATCACACAATCACAATCACACAATCACAATCACACAATCACAATCACACAATCACAATCACACAATCACAATCACACAATCACAATCACACAATCACAATCACACAATCACAATCACACAATCACAATCACACAATCACAATCACACAATCACAATCACACAATCACAATCACACAATCACAATCACACAATCACAATCACACAATCACAATCACACAATCACAATCACACAATCACAATCACACAATCACAATCACACAATCACAATCACACAATCACAATCACACAATCACAATCACACAATCACAATCACACAATCACAATCACACAATCACAATCACACAATCACAATCACACAATCACAATCACACAATCACAATCACACAATCACAATCACACAATCACAATCACACAATCACAATCACACAATCACAATCACACAATCACAATCACACAATCACAATCACACAATCACAATCACACAATCACAATCACACAATCACAATCACACAATCACAATCACACAATCACAATCACACAATCACAATCACACAATCACAATCACACAATCACAATCACACAATCACAATCACACAATCACAATCACACAATCACAATCACACAATCACAATCACACAATCACAATCACACAATCACAATCACACAATCACAATCACACAATCACAATCACACAATCACAATCACACAATCACAATCACACAATCACAATCACACAATCACAATCACACAATCACAATCACACAATCACAATCACACAATCACAATCACACAATCACAATCACACAATCACAATCACACAATCACAATCACACAATCACAATCACACAATCACAATCACACAATCACAATCACACAATCACAATCACACAATCACAATCACACAATCACAATCACACAATCACAATCACACAATCACAATCACACAATCACAATCACACAATCACAATCACACAATCACAATCACACAATCACAATCACACAATCACAATCACACAATCACAATCACACAATCACAATCACACAATCACAATCACACAATCACAATCACACAATCACAATCACACAATCACAATCACGCAATCACAAAATCACGATCACACAATCACGATCACACAATCACGTTCACACAATCACGATCACACAATCACGGTCACACAATCGCGGTCACACAACCACACAATCACACAATCACACAGTCACACGATCACACAATCACACAATCACACAATCACACATTCACACAATCACACAATCACACAATCACACATTCACACAATCACACAATCACACAATCACACAATCACACAATCACACAATCACACAATCACAATCACGCAATCACACAATCACGATCACACAATCACGATCACACAATCACGTTCACACAATCACGATCACACAATCACGGTCACACAATCGCGGTCACACAACCACAAAATCACACAATCACACAATCACACAATCACACAATCACGGTCACACAATCACACATTCACGCAATCACACAATCACACAATCACTCAATCACACAATCACACAATCACACAATCACACAATCACACAATCACACAATCTCACAATTCCACTATCACACAATCACACAATCACACAATCACACAATCACACAATCACACAATCACACAATCACACAATCACACAATCACACAATCACAATCGCACAATCACAATTACACAATCACACAGTCACACAATCACACAATCACACAATCACACAATCACACAATCACACAACCACACAACCGCACAATCATACAAGCACACAATCACACAATCACACAATCACACAACCACACAACCACACAATCACACAAGCACACAATCACACAATCATACAATCACACACTCACACAATCACACAGTCACAATCACACAATCACACAATCACACAATCACACAATCACACAATCACACAATCACACAATCACACAATCACACAATCAGAATCACACAATCACAATCACACAATCACAATCACACAATCACAATCACACAATCACAATCACACAATCACATCACACAATCACAATCACACAATCACAATCACACAATCACAATCACACAATCACAATCACACAATCACAATCACACAATCACAATCACACAATCACAATCACACAAACACACAATCACAATCACACAATCACAATCACACAATCACAATCACACAATCACAATCACACAATCACACAAGCACACAATCACACAATCACACAATCACACCAGCACACAATCACTCAATCACACAATCACACAATCACACAATCACACAATCACACAATCACACAATCACACAAGCACACAATCACACAATCTCACAATTCCACTATCACACAATCACACAATCACACAATCACACAATCACACAATCACACAATCACACAATCACAATCGCACAATCACAATTACACAATCACACAGTCACACAATCACACAATCACACAATCACACAATCACACAATCACACAACCACACAACCGCACAATCATACAAGCACACAATCACACAATCACACAATCACACAACCACACAACCACACAATCACACAAGCACACAATCACACAATCATACAATCACACACTCACACAATCACACAGTCACAATCACACAATCACACAATCCCACAATCACACAATCACACAATCACACAATCACACAATCACACAATCACACAATCACACAATCACACAATCACACAATCACACAATCACACAATCACACAATCACACAATCACACAATCACACAATCACACAATCACACAATCACACAATCACACAATCACACAATCACACAATCACACAATCACACAATCACACAATCACACAATCACACAATCACACAATCACACAATCACACAATCACACAATCACACAATCACACAATCACACAATCACACAATCACACAATCACACAATCACACAATCACACAATCACACAATCACACAATCACACAATCACACAATCACACAATCACACAATCACAATCACACAATCACAATCACACAATCACAATCACACAATCACAATCACACAATCACAATCACACAATCACAATCACACAATCACAATCACACAATCACAATCACACAATCACAATCACACAATCACAATCACACAATCACAATCACACAATCACAATCACACAATCACAATCACACAATCACAATCACACAATCACAATCACACAATCACAATCACACAATCACAATCACACAATCACAATCACACAATCACAATCACACAATCACAATCACACAATCACAATCACACAATCACAATCACACAATCACAATCACACAATCACAATCACACAATCACAATCACACAATCACAATCACACAATCACAATCACACAATCACAATCACACAATCACAATCACACAATCACAATCACACAATCACAATCACACAATCACAATCACACAATCACAATCACACAATCACAATCACACAATCACAATCACACAATCACAATCACACAATCACAATCACACAATCACAATCACACAATCACAATCACACAATCACAATCACACAATCACAATCACACAATCACAATCACACAATCACAATCACACAATCACAATCACACAATCACAATCACACAATCACAATCACACAATCACAATCACACAATCACAATCACACAATCACAATCACACAATCACAATCACACAATCACAATCACACAATCACAATCACACAATCACAATCACACAATCACAATCACACAATCACAATCACACAATCACAATCACACAATCACAATCACACAATCACAATCACACAATCACAATCACACAATCACAATCACACAATCACAATCACACAATCACAATCACACAATCACAATCACACAATCACAATCACACAATCACAATCACACAATCACAATCACACAATCACAATCACACAATCACAATCACACAATCACAATCACACAATCACAATCACACAATCACAATCACACAATCACAATCACACAATCACAATCACACAATCACAATCACACAATCACAATCACACAATCACAATCACACAATCACAATCGCACAATCACAATCGCACAATCACAATCGCACAATCACAATCGCACAATCACAATTACACAATCACACAGTCACACAATCACACAATCACACAATCACAATCACACAATCACAATCACACAATCACAATCACACAATCACAATCACACAATCACAATCACACAATCACAATCACACAATCACAATCACACAATCACAATCACACAATCACAATCACACAATCACAATCACACAATCACAATCACACAATCACAATCACACAATCACAATCACACAATCACAATCACACAATCACAATCACACAATCACAATCACGCAATCACAATCAAACAATCACAATCACGCAATCACAAAATCACGATCACACAATCACGATCACACAATCACGTTCACACAATCACGATCACACAATCACGGTCACACAATCGCGGTCACACAACCACACAATCACACAATCACACAGTCACACGATCACACAATCACACAATCACACAATCACACATTCACACAATCACACAATCACACAATCACACATTCACACAATCACACAATCACACAATCACACAATCACACAATCACACAATCACACAATCACAATCACGCAATCACACAATCACGATCACACAATCACGATCACACAATCACGTTCACACAATCACGATCACACAATCACGGTCACACAATCGCGGTCACACAACCACAAAATCACACAATCACACAATCACACAATCACACAATCACGGTCACACAATCACACATTCACGCAATCACACAATCACACAATCACTCAATCACACAATCACACAATCACACAATCACGCAATCACACAATCACACAATCTCACAATTCCACTATCACACAATCACACAATCACACAATCACACAATCACACAATCACACAATCACAATCGCACAATCACAATTACACAATCACACAGTCACACAATCACACAATCACACAATCACACAATCACACAATCACACAACCACACAACCGCACAATCATACAAGCACACAATCACACAATCACACAATCACACAACCACACAACCACACAATCACACAAGCACACAATCACACAATCATACAATCACACACTCACACAATCACACAGTCACAATCACACAATCACACAATCACACAATCACACAATCACACAATCACACAATCACACAATCACACAATCACACAATCACACAATCAGAATCACACAATCACAATCACACAATCACAATCACACAATCACAATCACACAATCACAATCACACAATCACATCACACAATCACAATCACACAATCACAATCACACAATCACAATCACACAATCACAATCACACAATCACAATCACACAATCACAATCACACAATCACAATCACACAAACACACAATCACAATCACACAATCACAATCACACAATCACAATCACACAATCACAATCACACAATCACACAAGCACACAATCACACAATCACACAATCACACCAGCACACAATCACTCAATCACACAATCACACAATCACACAATCACACAATCACACAATCACACAATCACACAAGCACACAATCACACAATCTCACAATTCCACTATCACACAATCACACAATCACACAATCACACAATCACACAATCACACAATCACACAATCACAATCGCACAATCACAATTACACAATCACACAGTCACACAATCACACAATCACACAATCACACAATCACACAATCACACAACCACACAACCGCACAATCATACAAGCACACAATCACACAATCACACAATCACACAACCACACAACCACACAATCACACAAGCACACAATCACACAATCATACAATCACACACTCACACAATCACACAGTCACAATCACACAATCACACAATCCCACAATCACACAATCCCACAATCACACAATCACACAATCACACAATCACACAATCACACAATCACACAATCACACAATCACACAATCACACAATCACACAATCACACAATCACACAATCACACAATCACACAATCACACAATCACACAATCACACAATCACACAATCACACAATCACACAATCACACAATCACACAATCACACAATCACACAATCACACAATCACACAATCACACAATCACACAATCACACAATCACACAATCACACAATCACACAATCACACAATCACACAATCACACAATCACAATCACACAATCACAATCACACAATCACAATCACACAATCACAATCACACAATCACAATCACACAATCACAATCACACAATCACAATCACACAATCACAATCACACAATCACAATCACACAATCACAATCACACAATCACAATCACACAATCACAATCACACAATCACAATCACACAATCACAATCACACAATCACAATCACACAATCACAATCACACAATCACAATCACACAATCACAATCACACAATCACAATCACACAATCACAATCACACAATCACAATCACACAATCACAATCACACAATCACAATCACACAATCACAATCACACAATCACAATCACACAATCACAATCACACAATCACAATCACACAATCACAATCACACAATCACAATCACACAATCACAATCACACAATCACAATCACACAATCACAATCACACAATCACAATCACACAATCACAATCACACAATCACAATCACACAATCACAATCACACAATCACAATCACACAATCACAATCACACAATCACAATCACACAATCACAATCACACAATCACAATCACACAATCACAATCACACAATCACAATCACACAATCACAATCACACAATCACAATCACACAATCACAATCACACAATCACAATCACACAATCACAATCACACAATCACAATCACACAATCACAATCACACAATCACAATCACACAATCACAATCACACAATCACAATCACACAATCACAATCACACAATCACAATCACACAATCACAATCACACAATCACAATCACACAATCACAATCACACAATCACAATCACACAATCACAATCACACAATCACAATCACACAATCACAATCACACAATCACAATCACACAATCACAATCACACAATCACAATCACACAATCACAATCACACAATCACAATCACACAATCACAATCACACAATCACAATCACACAATCACAATCACACAATCACAATCACACAATCACAATCACACAATCACAATCACACAATCACAATCACACAATCACAATCACACAATCACAATCACACAATCACAATCACACAATCACAATCACACAATCACAATCACACAATCACAATCACGCAATCACAAAATCACGATCACACAATCACGATCACACAATCACGTTCACACAATCACGATCACACAATCACGGTCACACAATCGCGGTCACACAACCACACAATCACACAATCACACAGTCACACGATCACACAATCACACAATCACACAATCACACATTCACACAATCACACAATCACACAATCACACATTCACACAATCACACAATCACACAATCACACAATCACACAATCACACAATCACACAATCACAATCACGCAATCACACAATCACGATCACACAATCACGATCACACAATCACGTTCACACAATCACGATCACACAATCACGGTCACACAATCGCGGTCACACAACCACAAAATCACACAATCACACAATCACACAATCACACAATCACGGTCACACAATCACACATTCACGCAATCACACAATCACACAATCACTCAATCACACAATCACACAATCACACAATCACACAATCACACAATCACACAATCACACAATCTCACAATTCCACTATCACACAATCACACAATCACACAATCACACAATCACACAATCACACAATCACACAATCACACAATCACACAATCACACAATCACACAATCACACAATCACACAATCACAATCGCACAATCACAATTACACAATCACACAGTCACACAATCACACAATCACACAATCACACAATCACACAATCACACAACCACACAACCGCACAATCATACAAGCACACAATCACACAATCACACAATCACACAACCACACAACCACACAATCACACAAGCACACAATCACACAATCATACAATCACACACTCACACAATCACACAGTCACAATCACACAATCACACAATCACACAATCACACAATCACACAATCACACAATCACACAATCACACAATCACACAATCAGAATCACACAATCACAATCACACAATCACAATCACACAATCACAATCACACAATCACAACCACACAATCACATCACACAATCACAATCACACAATCACAATCACACAATCACAATCACACAATCACAATCACACAATCACAATCACACAATCACAATCACACAATCACAATCACACAATCACAATCACACAAACACACAATCACAATCACACAATCACAATCACACAATCACAATCACACAATCACAATCACACAAACACACAATCACAATCACACAATCACAATCACACAATCACAATCACACAATCACAATCACACAATCACACAAGCACACAATCACACAATCACACCAGCACACAATCACTCAATCACACAATCACACAATCACACAATCACACAAGCACACAATCACACAATCTCACAATTCCACTATCACACAATCACACAATCACACAATCACACAATCACACAATCACACAATCACACAATCACACAATCACACAATCACAATCGCACAATCACAATTACACAATCACACAGTCACACAATCACACAATCACACAATCACACAATCACACAATCACACAACCACACAACCGCACAATCATACAAGCACACAATCACACAATCACACAATCACACAACCACACAACCACACAATCACACAAGCACACAATCACACAATCATACAATCACACACTCACACAATCACACAGTCACAATCACACAATCACACAATCCCACAATCACACAATCACACAATCACACAATCACACAATCACACAATCACACAATCACACAATCACACAATCACACAATCACACAATCACACAATCACACAATCACACAATCACACAATCACACAATCACACAATCACACAATCACACAATCACACAATCACACAATCACACAATCACACAATCACACAATCACACAATCACACAATCACACAATCACACAATCACACAATCACACAATCACACAATCACACAATCACACAATCACACAATCACACAATCACACAATCACACAATCACACAATCACACAATCACACAATCACACAATCACACAATCACACAATCACACAATCACACAATCACACAATCACACAATCACACAATCACACAATCACACAATCACACAATCACACAATCACACAATCACACAATCACACAATCACACAATCACACAATCACACAATCACACAATCACACAATCACACAATCACACAATCACAATCACACAATCACAATCACACAATCACAATCACACAATCACAATCACACAATCACAATCACACAATCACAATCACACAATCACAATCACACAATCACAATCACACAATCACAATCACACAATCACAATCACACAATCACAATCACACAATCACAATCACACAATCACAATCACACAATCACAATCACACAATCACAATCACACAATCACAATCACACAATCACAATCACACAATCACAATCACACAATCACAATCACACAATCACAATCACACAATCACAATCACACAATCACAATCACACAATCACAATCACACAATCACAATCACACAATCACAATCACACAATCACAATCACACAATCACAATCACACAATCACAATCACACAATCACAATCACACAATCACAATCACACAATCACAATCACACAATCACAATCACACAATCACAATCACACAATCACAATCACACAATCACAATCACACAATCACAATCACACAATCACAATCACACAATCACAATCACACAATCACAATCACACAATCACAATCACACAATCACAATCACACAATCACAATCACACAATCACAATCACACAATCACAATCACACAATCACAATCACACAATCACAATCACACAATCACAATCACACAATCACAATCACACAATCACAATCACACAATCACAATCACACAATCACAATCACACAATCACAATCACACAATCACAATCACACAATCACAATCACACAATCACAATCACACAATCACAATCACACAATCACAATCACACAATCACAATCACACAATCACAATCACACAATCACAATCACACAATCACAATCACACAATCACAATCACACAATCACAATCACACAATCACAATCACACAATCACAATCACACAATCACAATCACACAATCACAATCACACAATCACAATCACACAATCACAATCACACAATCACAATCACACAATCACAATCACACAATCACAATCACACAATCACAATCACACAATCACAATCACACAATCACAATCACACAATCACAATCACACAATCACAATCACACAATCACAATCACACAATCACAATCACACAATCACAATCACACAATCACAATCACACAATCACAATCACACAATCACAATCACACAATCACAATCACACAATCACAATCACACAATCACAATCACACAATCACAATCACACAATCACAATCACACAATCACAATCACACAATCACAATCACACAATCACAATCACACAATCACAATCACACAATCACAATCACACAATCACAATCACACAATCACAATCACACAATCACAATCACACAATCACAATCACACAATCACAATCACACAATCACAATCACACAATCACAATCACACAATCACAATCACACAATCACAATCACACAATCACAATCACACAATCACAATCACACAATCACAATCACACAATCACAATCACACAATCACAATCACACAATCACAATCACACAATCACAATCACACAATCACAATCACACAATCACAATCACACAATCACAATCACACAATCACAATCACACAATCACAATCACACAATCACAATCACACAATCACAATCACACAATCACAATCACACAATCACAATCACACAATCACAATCACACAATCACAATCACACAATCACAATCACACAATCACAATCACACAATCACAATCACACAATCACAATCACACAATCACAATCACACAATCACAATCACACAATCACAATCACACAATCACAATCACACAATCACAATCACACAATCACAATCACACAATCACAATCACACAATCACAATCACACAATCACAATCACACAATCACAATCACACAATCACAATCACACAATCACAATCACACAATCACAATCACACAATCACAATCACACAATCACAATCACACAATCACAATCACACAATCACAATCACACAATCACAATCACACAATCACAATCACACAATCACAATCACACAATCACAATCACACAATCACAATCACACAATCACAATCACACAATCACAATCACACAATCACAATCACACAATCACAATCACACAATCACAATCACACAATCACAATCACACAATCACAATCACACAATCACAATCACACAATCACAATCACACAATCACAATCACACAATCACAATCACACAATCACAATCACACAATCACAATCACACAATCACAATCACACAATCACAATCACACAATCACAATCACACAATCACAATCACACAATCACAATCACACAATCACAATCACACAATCACAATCACACAATCACAATCACACAATCACAATCACACAATCACAATCACACAATCACAATCACACAATCACAATCACACAATCACAATCACACAATCACAATCACACAATCACAATCACACAATCACAATCACACAATCACAATCACACAATCACAATCACACAATCACAATCACACAATCACAATCACACAATCACAATCACACAATCACAATCACACAATCACAATCACACAATCACAATCACACAATCACAATCACACAATCACAATCACACAATCACAATCACACAATCACAATCACACAATCACAATCACACAATCACAATCACACAATCACAATCACACAATCACAATCACACAATCACAATCACACAATCACAATCACACAATCACAATCACACAATCACAATCACACAATCACAATCACACAATCACAATCACACAATCACAATCACACAATCACAATCACACAATCACAATCACACAATCACAATCACACAATCACAATCACACAATCACAATCACACAATCACAATCACACAATCACAATCACACAATCACAATCACACAATCACAATCACACAATCACAATCACACAATCACAATCACACAATCACAATCACACAATCACAATCACACAATCACAATCACACAATCACAATCACACAATCACAATCACACAATCACAATCACACAATCACAATCACACAATCACAATCACACAATCACAATCACACAATCACAATCACACAATCACAATCACACAATCACAATCACACAATCACAATCACACAATCACAAACACACAATCACAATCACACAATCACAATCGCACAATCACAATCGCACAATCACAATCGCACAATCACACAATCACACAAGCACTCAATCACTCAATCACACAATCACACAATCACACAGTCACAATCACACAATCACAACCACACAATCACAATCACACAATCACAATCACACAATCACAATCACACAATCACAATCACACAATCACACAAGCACACAATCACACAATCTCACAATTGCACAATCACACAATCACACAATCACACAATCACACAATCACACAATCACACAATCACAATCGCACAATCACAATTACACAATCACACAATCACACAGTCACACAATCACACAATCACACAATCACACAATCAGACAATCACACAACCACACAACCACACAACCATACAAGCACACAATCACACAATCACACAATCACACAGTCACACAATCACACAATCGCAATCACGCAATCACACAATCACGATCACACAATCACGATCACACAATCACGATCACACAATCACGGTCACACAACCACACAATCACACAATCACACAATCACACTATCACACATTCACACAATCACACAATCACACAATCACACAATCACACAATCACACAATCACACAATCACACAATCACACAATCACACAATCACACAATCACACAATCACACAATCACACAATCACGCAATCACACAATCACACAATCACACAACCACAAAATCACACAATCACACAATCACACAATCAGACAATCACGGTCACACAATCACACATTCACACAATCACACAATCACACAATCACTCAATCACACAATCACACAATCAGACAATCACACAATCACAATCACACAATCACAATCACACAATCACAATCACACAATCACAATCACACAATCACAATCACACAATCACAATCACACAATCACAATCACACAATCACAATCACACAATCACAATCACACGATCACACAATCACTCAATCACAAAATCACACAATAACACAATCACACAATCACACAATCACACAATCACACAATCACACAATCACACACTCACACAATCACACAATTACACAATCACACAATCACGCAATCTTACTATCACACAATCACACAATCACACAATCACACAATCACAGAATCACACAATCACGCAATCACACAATCACACAATCACACAATCACAATCACACAATCACAATCACACAATCACAATCACACAATCACAATCACACAATCACAATCACACAATCACAATCACACAATCACAATCACACAATCACAATCACACGATCACACAATCACTCAATCACAAAATCACACAATAACACAATCACACAATCACACAATCACACAATCACACAATCACACAATCACACAATCACACAATCACACAATCACACAATCACACAATCACACAATCACACAATCACACAATCACACAATCACAGAATCACACAATCACAGAATCACACAATCACACAATCACACAACCACACAACCACACAATCACATAAGCACACAATCACACAATCACACAATCACACAACCACACAACCACACAATCACACAAGCACACAATCACTCAATCATACAATCACACACTCACACAATCACACAGTCACAATCACACAATCACACAATCACACAATCACACAATCACACAATCACAATCACACAATCACAATCACACAATCACAATCACACAATCACAATCACACAATCACAATCACACAATCACAATCACACAATCACAATCACACAATCACAATCACACAATCACAATCACACAATCACAATCACACGATCACACAATCACTCAATCACAAAATCACACAATAACACAATCACACAATCACACAATCACACAATCACACAATCACACAATCACACACTCACACAATCACACAATTACACAATCACACAATCACGCAATCTTACTATCACACAATCACACAATCACACAATCACACAATCACAGAATCACACAATCACGCAATCACACAATCACACAATCACACAATCACAATCACACAATCACAATCACACAATCACAATCACACAATCACAATCACACAATCACAATCACACAATCACAATCACACAATCACAATCACACAATCACAATCACACGATCACACAATCACTCAATCACAAAATCACACAATAACACAATCACACAATCACACAATCACACAATCACACAATCACACAATCACACAATCACACAATCACACAATCACACAATCACACAATCACACAATCACACAATCACACAATCACAATCACACAATCACACAATCACAGAATCACACAATCACAGAATCACACAATCACACAATCACACAACCACACAACCACACAATCACATAAGCACACAATCACACAATCACACAATCACACAACCACACAACCACACAATCACACAAGCACACAATCACTCAATCATACAATCACACACTCACACAATCACACAGTCACAATCACACAATCACACAATCACACAATCACACAATCACACAATCACAATCACACAATCACAATCACACAATCACAATCACACAATCACAATCACACAATCACAATCACACAATCACAATCACACAATCACAATCACACAATCACAATCACACAATCACAATCACACAATCACAATCACACAATCACAATCACACAATCACAATCACACAATCACAATCACACAATCACAATCACACAATCACAATCACACAATCACAATCACACAATCACAATCACACAATCACAATCACACAATCACACAATCACACAACCACACAACCGCACAATCATACAAGCACACAATCACACAATCACACAATCACACAACCACACAACCACACAATCACACAAGCACACAATCACACAATCATACAATCACACACTCACACAATCACACAGTCACAATCACACAATCACACAATCACACAATCACACAATCACACAATCACACAATCACACAATCAGAATCACACAATCACAATCACACAATCACAATCACACAATCACAATCACACAATCACAATCACACAATCACATCACACAATCACAATCACACAATCACAATCACACAATCACAATCACACAATCACAATCACACAATCACAATCACACAATCACAATCACACAATCACAATCACACAAACACACAATCACAATCACACAATCACAATCACACAATCACAATCACACAAACACACAATCACAATCACACAATCACAATCACACAATCACAATCACACAATCACAATCACACAATCACAATCACACAATCACACAAGCACACAATCACACAATCACACAATCACACCAGCACACAATCACTCAATCACACAATCACACAATCACACAATCACACAAGCACACAATCACACAATCTCACAATTCCACTATCACACAATCACACAATCACACAATCACACAATCACACAATCACACAATCACACAATCACAATCGCACAATCACAATTACACAATCACACAGTCACACAATCACACAATCACACAATCACACAATCACACAATCACACAACCACACAACCGCACAATCATACAAGCACACAATCACACAATCACACAATCACACAACCACACAACCACACAATCACACAAGCACACAATCACACAACACAATCACACAATCATACAATCACACACTCACACAATCACACAGTCACAATCACACAATCACACAATCCCACAATCACACAATCACACAATCACACAATCACACAATCACACATTCACACAATCACACAATCACACAATCACACAAGCACACAATCACACAATCTCACAATTCCACTATCAC